>NC_143191.1:18020000-18336029 GCF_051530095.1 Phoenix dactylifera
AACTAAACAACACAAACACAAGCGGTTGCATTTGATTTAGACGAGTATTCTTCCTAAGATCTGAAATTTCTGACGCAGCAAATTATTAGATCTTAGTTGCTTCACAGATTAGAGGGATCAAACAATTACGGATTTGATATCTAACCTAGCAATAGATTGCAACGAATAATAAACTAGTAGGCCTCCTAGTAATTAAACGAAAACAATCATGAAAATATGCACAGAAGGACATTCGACATCAAAGCATGAATTGAACAATGAAAACAAATTCAGATCTCACAGTTTTATTGATTCCGAGGCTTCTGTTTCCTTAGACCAATAAAAGCTTTAGCCACGCAGAGCCATGGATGCAAACTTCCAAGGAGAAAAGAGAAAGAGGAGTCCTCCAAGAGAAAAGAGAAAGAGCCCCCTTTTCAGCCCCCTTTCTTTCCCTTTTATCCCTTCCAAAAAAATCTCCTAACAAATATTCAAATCTGACTAATTACGAAAAATAAAATAAAGTCCTAATATAACTGGGAAAGTGGTGTTTCCAGCTAGGATTTTCGTGCATCAAATCTGGAAACTTCTGAAAATTGACCGAGTCAAATCCACGTATTGCAGGCTAAGGACGTGCAGCAACTTCGAGATCAATTTTGACCTTGATAAAGTCAGTATCTATCAAAACTCAAAACATGAAAGTTGTAGAGCGTGTTCTTGGCTTTCCACAGCATCTTGAATCATCTCAATCAGAGCTCGGATGAAAAAGTTATGCTTAAATTACGAAGCAATATCGAAACTGTCCAAAATCATCCAATTAGCTTCGTTTTGTACTTAACGCTTCCATTTGCATCCTAAATCAAAATATAAGAATAATGAGTACATTTAGGCACAAAATAAGTATAAAAGACTAAACATTAAGAAAGAAAAATATGACATTTTGCATTCTCATCAATCTACTAAGGTCCAGACTTGGTTGGAATGCATGGAGTCTATCTCTGACTTCATAGCTTTCAGCCATTTCTCGGAATCGATATCAGATATCGCCTCGTTGTAGGTTTTGGGATCCTGTATGTGATCCCTATCTCCCACTAGGAACATTTCCTCGGTATCCTCTTCTAGTATACCTAAGTATCTATCGGGAGGATGGGAGACCCTACTAGATCTACGAGGTGGTTGAGGGACATCGTGTACTGGCTCTGTATGAATGGGTTCTATAGGATCCATGACTCGTTGCTTTTCAGAGACTTTCTCTTCAAGCTCAATTTTCCTCCCACTGCCTCTATCAAGGATAAACTGATTTTCCAAGAAGATGGCATGACGGCTCACAAACACATTGTGATCCTCTGAGACGTAAAAATTGTATCCTAATGACTCTTTAGGATATCCTATAAAACGAGCACTTATGGTCCTAGCCTCTAACTTGTTCGCCTGTAGTCGCTTGACGTGGGCCGGACATCCCCAAATCTTGAGATGACCCAGACTTGGTTTCTTACCATGCCATATCTCATACGGTGTGGTAGGAACGGATTTAGAGGGAACTCTATTCAATAAATAAATCGCTGTGAGTAAGGCATCTCCCCAAAGGAACATAGGTAAATCAGTGAAGCTCATCATGGACCTGACCATATCCAATAGGGTCCGATTTCTCCTCTCTGACACCCCGTTGAGTTGAGGTGTACCCGGAGGTGTCCATTGTGAGACTATGCCGTTTTCTTTGAGATAGTCTCGGAATTCCCCACTAAGGTATTCTCCTCCCCGATCTGATCGAAGAGCCTTAAGAGGTTTTCCAGTTTGTTTTTCTACTTCATTCTTGAACTCTTTGAACTTTTCAAAGGATTCAGACTTGTGTCTCATAAGATACACATACCCATACCGTGAATAATCATCGGTAAAGGTAATGAAGTAAGAATAACGTCCCCTGGCTAGCACATCGAATGGGCCACATACATCTGTATGTACTAGGGTAAGTATTTCAGTGGTCCTCTCCCCATGTCCTACAAAGGGTAGTCTAGCCATCTTTCCTTGAAGACAGGACTCGCAAACTGGATATGACTCGGAAGTCAATGAACCTAAAAGCCCATCTTTATCCATTTTGTTCATTCTATCTTCTCCAATATGGCCAAGTCTGAGGTGCCACAAATATTTTTGGTTTATCTCATCTCTGGATCTTTTGGATCCTTTGGCACTCACATCTTGCTCGGTAACATTCACAGATACATCCATATGCAAATGGTAGAGACTGTCAATCATAAAACCACGTGCGACTATTTTATTTCTTAAATAAATAGAACAGCAGTCTTTGTCAAATGTAAAAACATGACCTTCCTGTGCTAGACATGAAACAGAAATCAAATTTCTGCTAGCAACAGGTACATAATAACAGTCTCTAAGTATTAAACTAAATCCAGACGGTAGTCGCAGATGGTAGGTGCCCACAGCCACAGCAGCAACTTTTGCCCCGTTGCCAACCCGAAGGGTTACCGCACCTTCCGCCAGCCTTCTACTTTCCTTTAGACCCTGCATGGTAGTGCACAAATGAGCACTAGAACCAGAATCTATAACCCAACTAGAAGTAGAAGAAACCGTTAGATTAGTTTCAATAATGAGCAAGTCTATACCTTCTGAAGGTGTGTCACCTTTCTTGTTCTTTAGGCTCTCGAGGTATGAAGGACAGTTTCTCTTCCAGTGGCCTTCGACATTGCAGTGGAAACATTTTCCTTTGTCGTTAGCCTTTTTCTTTTGAACTTCCTTCTTTGGCTTCTTGTCTTTCTTCTGCTTCTTTGCAGGCTTCTTTTTCTTCCAAGTAGACTTTCTCTTGGAACCAGAAGTCAACTCAGCAGCGAGGACATTGCCCCTTGAACCTTTCAAGGCTCCCTCAGCAGTTACCAACATGTTGATTAGTTCAGTCTTAGTGCATTCAATCTTATTCATGTCGTAGTTTACTATAAACTGACCAAATGAATCAGGAAGTGACTGTAGGATTAAATCCACTTGCAATTCCTTGTGCATGTCCATACCGAGCTTCTCAAGCTCCTCTAGGTCCTTAATCATGGTCAGACCGTGATCATGGACAGACTGCCCTTCGCGCATCTTCGCTTTGAAAAGCCTCTTGGACACTTCAAAACGAGCTGTGCGACTCTGCTCACCATACAACTCTTGTAGGTGTGCCAGTATGTCCCTAGCAGTCTTTATATTTTCATGCTGGCATTGGAGTTCATTAGACATAGATGCCATCATATAGCATTTTACTCTAATGTCATCGTCCAACCACTTTTTATGCATCTCACGCTGAACATCAGTGGGACGTGCTGGTAATGTGGGGATATCTGAATCGAGTATATAGCCTATCTTCTCACAGTCCAAAACTATTTTGAGATTTCTAAGCCAGTCCTTGTAATTGGTTCCGGTCAGTCGGTTGGTCTCAAGAATACGGGTCAAAGGGTTTGAAGCCGACATTGTATCTGCAGAGAGTAAAGATTCTAGTTAGACTCTTGTACTTGATCCTAATCTGTCCTAAGGTCTTTTAGAACAAATATGACTCCCACTATTTTCTCGAATTCCTCACACTCCCCTGGTAGGAAAACGGAAATCCCACACGACTAGGGTTTCTAGTGGGTACTGCGGTCCCACCAATTCACATGCCACCTCACCTAACAGTTATTGGTGACACATAGATGGATGAGTGTACAACTCTTGTACAATGCTTCTCAAGCATGTTGCAGTGCAACTTGGTCTCTAAGCCATGAAGACCTCACCTAACAGTTATTGGTCCCATTTCTTAGTTAAGTCAGACCCACCGTATAACCGTAGGAATAAAGTCGTCATTGGGTCCTCACCTAACAGTTATTGGTGCCCAACCCCACCTTTACCCTACAACATCTCATGTCTATAGAGAGGTCCAGCCCCCCAATGCAACTTGACCACTGTATCCAGCCGAGACAAGTCAACATCAGAAAGGCCTTAGCAGCTCTACTACAGTGGAAGACCTATTGACTTAATATTGGTTAATCAGGTCTTAGTGTTTGCAACTTGAGCCTTTCATAAGAGGTAATCGAACAATTGGCCAGGTAAGCAGGTGGGAGGCTCCCCTTACTCAGAGAGTAAGGTCCTAATTAAGTAACCACCTTTCATGCTTTCCTAGACACCAATTAGATCAATTAATCTAATATGACTTGCTCATGTCGGTTCACTCTCGACTTGATTGAGGAGGTTTTGATTTAGGTCTCAATTGGGTTTGCTACATCACATGTAAACCTATCTACCCGACTCGCATTTACATCACATGCAAACGGCACATCACAGGCAGTTATAATCGCAGCATCAAATTAAAGCTAAACTTTAACTAGGTGATGATCATGGATTCTAATTAGGTCGTATTACAAGCACATGCACATCAATCGATCAAGTGGTCTTCAACTCTTGAATTGGTTCCAAGCCTCCTTGATTCGATCCTTGATCAACCCTTGATCCCATCGCCATCAACCGCTTGGATCACCTTTCATCTCATGCCTTTGCTTCAACTTGATCGTTGATGTACATCACATCACAGAAATACAACCAGATGTAAAATAAAAATAAAAATAAATTACATCTCCTTTTAGGAGGCACGCAGGCCTCTCAAAACATCAAATAAGATGCATGCAAGCATCTGAAAAATTACATGACATCGCAGATCACATCGCAGGTCATTACATTTGATACCAAAAGGGTTTGAATCCTATGATCATCACCGTATGCAACAATTATAATTTTCAGATCTGAAAACTAACTGATTATATCATGACATAGGTCGCTGATCATGCTAATCATGATTCTAAACTTTGTAATCCCATTAACAATGCAATTAGAATCATCTTTTTATCACATAAAAATCAGCATGCAAAAAATCAGCACCCCTGAAAAATCTGCATGCAGAATTTTTCAGCATGCATGATCATTCAATTTTCAGATCTAATATGCCTTTAGATATTTAATTCTTACCTTAATCTACGAAGCCTAGGCTCTGATACCACTGTTGGGAACCCGCCCATGCCACTGATATTTCAAAAATTTCAGATGGCAGCGGAATCGGCATGCACGGGTTCGACGTTCATCGCATGAACGCTTGTTTCGAGACCTTTCGTAATTAGGTAAGAATTAAAACTTTTAGAACTAATAGGAAGATCAAATCTTCACCTTGCGCGGGTAGATGATCACCGCGAATCTGAATTCGTGGTTTTAGGAAGAGGGTTCGCTTGAAGCCGTTCAAACGTCCGGCCTCTACGGGTATCCACACGAAGCAGGATCCGATCCAAGCTCTCTATCTCACCGGGGTGCTAGCTCCCTTGCAGAGATAGCTTTTGATGGCTGATCTCCTCTCTTTCAATCAACTCTTGATTGCACTTGAGAGGAGGAAGAAGAAGGATGAAGAAGAGGAAGAAGATCACAGCCTTTCGCAGCCTTCTTCTTTGTCTTGCGTTGGAACAAGGAGGGAGGAGGAAGGGACCCGTCAAGCACCTTCTTTTCTTTTCCTTGCTGTCGGCTGAAACAAGGGAGGGAGAGGGTGGCCACGGCACCAAGGGAAGAGAGGAATCCAATACCTAGGGCGCCGGCCCCTAGTCCTCTTCTTAAAGGGATTGGAGCTCCTAACATTTAGGAGTTCCATGACAACTTACCTAAGAAGGGGCGCCGGCCCTAGCTCCTCATGTCGCCCTAGCCAAGTGGAGAGGGGCTGATGTCCCTCTTACTTGGTTAACCTAATCCTCTTCCAAAGAGGATTAGGTGCCTCTCTCATGGTTTAATCCTAATCTAATAAGGATTAGCCAATTTTGGGTTCAATCTATGCTAGTCCTAATCCAATTAGGACTTGGATGAATCATGACTCAATTGAACTCTTCAATCCTAATCCAATTAGGAGTCATGTTGATTCATTAGATTATTAATTAATTTAGACTTGAGGAATCCTAATCTAATTAGGATTTGTTTAATTTTAGTCCTAATCCAATTAGGACTCTATTTGAATCCAAAGTCCTAATCCAATTAGGATTTCTAGGAATCCTACTCCAAGTAGGAATCCAATTTTGATTCAAAACTCCTAATTTGAGGAATCCTATTCCAAATAGGAATCCCAGTCCTACTCCAACTAGGATTCCCAGTCCTAATCCAATTAGGACTCTAGGAATCCTACCCGAAGTAGGACTCTTGTTTCAAGTCCAATTAATTAATTCCCTTTGTTCCTTTTTCAACTTCTTATCAATCAAATTGATTTCTTGTGATTCCTAATCACGATTTCAACCATCGGATCGGTCAATACTTCTAGTGTGTGTGACCCCATAGGTTCTATTCTGACTGGTAGTGAGATATATTGTGATCTCTATCACTATATCATTGAAAACTCCTTTCAATGGGTTGGAACGATTCCAACTCAACTCATTAGGGTTTATCGATCATCAAGATAATCCCTATGAGTCCCACCATCCACCAGTGACACCTAGCAGCATGTAGTGGCTACCCAGCAGAATGGAATGATGAACCTCTAGGTGCAGTTAACATGTGATACAGTCCTACTATCGTGGATCCCTACAGGACGGAGGTCATGGACAACTCGTCAAACCCCATCGTCTGTCATATGTCAAGATTTATTTGACTCGAGTTCGATAGTGAAAAACTCTTTCTCCACTGTGTATACTGCCCCGGCCGAGGTCTTACGAACTCAGTCTTATAAATCACATAGGATCTCTCCTTATCTATCAAGGTCGATAGATTCCATATAGGTGCATACCCTACTCCTACAGTGAACTTACTGCAGCCAATCTACACTGCATGGACCCATATGGCTAGGGACCATGTATGTGTGCAGTCAAACTACAATAACCCCACTGTGAGCAGCCGAAGCACCGCAGGTCAAAGGACCAGTCACACTACTGCAACATCAAGCAAGTCACTGACGAGTGGATAGACATCCAAGTGACTTCTTGTATTGGTCACGCTCAGTACCCTTGTTCTCTAACAAGCACCTGCACTATCACTTCAGTGTCGCTACACTGTGGACTCAAGTCTCGTCCATCCAGAAGGAGAGTGATCTGTGCACTGATCGGATCGATCACCGTCCTCGTGATGATCCTTTGATCAGGAGCATTTAGAAATTAATCACCAATGATACATGGCTCAAATTCTCAACTCTTGAGAATATGTATCATCATCTTATTAATTTCTTGGACGATTCATAGACACATAAACAATATGAATGAAAAAGATGCCTTTTATTTATTCAATAATAAATAGTCAAGTACAAAATTATGTCCCTAGAATCAACAATGTGTCAGCCAAATTGGCTTCTAGGGCATACATCTAACAATAGGTGCATACCCTACTCCTACAGTGAACCTACTGCAGCCAATCTACACTGCATGGACCCATATGGCTAGAGACCATGTATGTGTGCAGTCAAACTACAATAACCTCACTGTGAGTAGCCGAAGTACCGCAGGTCAAAGGACCAGTCACACTACTGCAACATCAAACAAGTCACTGACGAGTGGATAGACATCCAAGTGACTTCTTGTCTTGGTCACGCTCAGTACCCTTATTCTCTAACAAGCACCTGCACTATCACTTCAGTGTCCCTACACTGTGGACTCAAGTCTCGTCCATCCAGAAGGAAAGTGATCTGTGCACTGATCGGATCGATCACCGTCCTCGTGATGATCCATTGATCAGGAGCATTTAGAAATTAATCACCAATGATACATGGCTCAAATTCTCAACTCTTGAGAATATGTATCATCATCTTATTAATTTCTTGGACGATTCATAGACACATAAACAATATGAATGAAAAGATGCCTTTTATTTGTTCAATAATAAATAGTCAAGTACAAAATTATGTCCCTAGAATCAACAATGTGTCAGCCAAAATGGCTTTTAGGGCATACATCTAACACGGACTTCAGTGGATGAGCCGACTCCGAAATTGCCAAGTCAGCTCCAGAAGTTGGCGAGTCGACTCCAGGTTAAGACGAGTCGACTCCCAGTCAAGGCAAGCACTTTAATTCAAATTTGGAACAGTGGCCGAGTCGTCTCCAGTAAAGCACGAGCCGACTCCTGCAACAGGCGAGTCGACTCCTGATCGCGCGAGTCGACTCCGATCCCAACGGTAATATTGTCAGGAAGTGCAGACTGTGTCCAACGGCTCTATTTTTGTCTCTAACGGCTATATTCTTGTTTCCACGTTATCTAAAGCTATAAAAACAAGAAGAGAGCTAGGGAAGAAGTTATGGAAGTGGGAGAAAACATTTAGGAAAGAGATTACAAGGGAAATCTCCCATAAGCACAAAAAGGGCCATCCAAAGAGAAATAGAGAGAAGAAGAGCTTCCAAGTGAATCCCAAAGCTTCCTCTCCATCAGTGTGCTGCCTCGGTGATCCTCTACTTCGTGCCAAATCAGAAGAGGGTCAAGTAAAGAAGAAGTCGAGCTCCTCCATCTTCAAAACTCGTTTGAGGGCTTCTCTTTACTCTATTTGTTTATATTGTTATATTTGCTTGTTTAAGAAGCTTTGATTTGTTTTAAACTTTGTTTTATTATCTTGTAACTTGATTCAATCACGGGATTGAATCAAGGGGTTAAGGTTTGTTGGTGAGCCAAAGGGAAAACCAACGGTGTAAGGTTTGTTGGTGAGCCAAAGGAAAAACCACACACTTACTAACTCACACACTTACTAACTCACACACTTACTCACTTAGATAAATTGCTTGCTTAACTATTATCCGCGAATTCTTTAGTTGCAAGCATACTCAATCAAGTCACATTCTATACATCAAACTGTCGCTAAGTTTAACTTTCACTGCGCATATATACAACTTAGCATAATTAATCAAAAAGTGCTAGAAGTAGCTTAAAAGTTTTAAAAGACCCAATTCACCCCCCCCTCTTGGGTTGTATCTACTGGGCAACAACCCAATTGATGAAACTTGACCCAATTGGATTGGGCTTGATCCAAATCAATTAGAAGACCTTATTTGATGAGGATTATGAGTCCAAATAATCAGAATTGGATAAGAAGAAGAATCCCTAAATTTTAGGAACCCATACTTATCTTCTTGGAGAAGAATGACACCTTAATTTATCCCCAATATTTTCTATGCCTATTCACTTTATTTTTGGCCAAAAATTGGCGTGAGAAGAGAGGAGGCGTGGGGCTATTTTTTCTATAAAAATGGTGCCTTAAATATTTCTATAAAGATTTAGATAAATTTCCTAATTTGTAGGGATTGCATGGTGCATGAAATAGGGTGGTCTGCGGCTGAACTTTGGATGCATGAATCCTATCTTTTTGGGATCCAAAATGCACGAAATTTGGATATGTTTATCTCCTCTTAGCTGCCAAACCACCAGAATGTTTTGGGAATTTTATCAGCCAAATTAGTTGGCTAAATTAGGTGTAAGGCGTGGGGTGGTCTTTTGGCTATAAAAGACCCCCATGCCTTGGGTTCAAGATATACCACATTTAGATGTTTCAAAAAATTCTGAAAAAATTCTCTGAGGGCCTCCATCCCTTCTTCTCCTTCTTCCTCACGTCCATCCTCCATCTTCTTGAAGAACAATCAAAGATTGAGTGTTTAGAAGGAGAAAGCTTCAGCCATTGCAACGTTCCTGCGCGAGCTAGCACTCCCGCAGAAGATGATCTACCTAGGGCTTCGCGTGTACTTCTCATAGAGGCCATTGTGTGCGTGGCTGCGAAGTCAAGGATCAGATCCATAAGTTTCTTCCATCATAAAAGGTATTAATCCCACATCAATATTTTATTTTGGAGTCAGGGTCTAGGTCTGATTCCCCGAGGTTTTATCCTCTTTTGGGGCTCCTCACGGAGTTATCTCCAGAATCCATTCGATGGATATTCGGAGATTAATCGGAATAGAGTTCTTAAGTTTCAGATCTGATAGTTAATCATGCATGAAAGTTTTAGCATAATTGTTTAAACGATTCCGGCATAATCCTATGTGTTCTTAAGGTGCTAATTTCTAGATTTGATCTTGTAAGCATGCATGAATTAAATTGTTTGATTCAGTTTTTCCGCTGTGTTTTAAAATTTAAAAAGAACTACGTATGGCTTGATCCCCCTTCTGAAGGGGTACGTAGGCAACCCGATCAAGTTCAGCCATGGTTTTAAAAAAAAAATAAATAAATAAATTTCAGCATGCTTAACACCGAAGAACATAGGATCTTCTTTCAAATATCATTGAAAACTCCTTTCAATGGGTTGGAACAGTTCTAACTCAACTCATCAGGGTTTATCGATCATCGAGATATTTTTTGTGAGTCTCACCATCCACCAGTGACACCTAGCAGCATGTAGTGGCTATCCAGCAGAATGGAATGATGAACCTCTAGATGCAGTTATCGTATGATAAAGTTCTACTATCGTGGATCCCTACAGGACGGAGGTCATGGACAACTCGTCAAACCCCATCGTCTGTCATATGTCAAGATTTATTCGACTTAAGTCCGAGAGTGAAAAACTCTTTCTCTACTGTACAATCTGCCCCGGCCGAGGTCTTACGAACTCAGTCTTATAAATTACATAGGATCTCTCCTTATCTACCAAGGTCGATAGATTCCATATAGGTGCATACCCTACTCCTACAGTGAACCTATTGCAGCCAATCTACACTGCATGAATCCGTATGTCTAGAGACCATGTATACGTGCAGTCAAACTACAATAACCTCACTGTGAGTAGCCGAAGCATTGCAGGTCAAAGGACTAGTCACACTACTGCAACATCAAGCAAGTCACTGACGAGTGGATAGATATCCAAGTGACTTCTTGTCTTGGTCATGCTCAGTACCCTTGTTCTTAACAAGCACCTGCACTATTACTTCAGTGTCGCCACACCGTGGACTCGAGTCTCGTCCATCCATAAGGAAAGCAATGTGTGCACTGATCTCATCGGATCGATCACCGTCCTCGTGATGATCCATTGATCAGGAGTATTCAGAATTTAATCATCAATGATGCATGGCTCAAATTCTTAACTCTTAAGAATATGCATCATCATCTTATTAATTCTTGGATGATTCATAGACCCATAAACAATATGAATGAAAAAGATGCCTTTTATTTATTCAATAATAAATAGTCAATACAAAATTATGTCCTAGAATTAATAATGTGTCAGCCAGATTGGCTTCTAGGGCATACATCTAACAATCTTCCACTTGCACTAAAGCCAATTAGTCATATATCTAAGTCCCATCTTCTCAAGGTGGGCTTCAGTCTTTTGCTAACTCAGCTGTTTAGTGAATGGGTCTGCCACGTTGTCCGTGGAGTCTACTCTCTGCACCTCGACATACTTCTTCTCAACATAGTCGCATATGAGGTGGAAGCGCCGCTCTATATGCTTGGACTTCTGATGAGACCTTGGCTCCTTAGCAAGAGCTATGGTGCCATTATTATCGCAGTACAGTGTTATGGCATCTGATGTCATCACGTCCAACTCTGCAATGAATTTCTTGAACCAGAAACCTTCTTTAGCAGCTTCAGAGGCGGCGATGTATTCAGCTTCCATAGTAGAATCAGCAATGATCGGTTGTTTAGAACTTTTCCAATTCACCGTACCACCATTGCACAAGAACACATATCCAGATGTAGACTTTCTATCATCGATATCAGTCATGAAGTCTGAATCTGTGTACCCTTCTATCTTTAACTCTGATTTCTCCAAAGACCAAGAATAAATCTTTTGTTCTTCTTAAGTACTTAAGAATATTCTTCACAGCTGTCCAGTGCTCTTCACCTGGATTCGACTGATATCTGCTAGTGACACTCACAGTAAGGGCTATATCAGGTCGTGTACATAGCATGGCATACATGAGGCTCCCTATTACCGATGCATAAGGAATCTTTCTCATGCGTTGAATCTCTTCAGATGTGTTGGGGCACATCTTCTTGGAGAGATGAATTCCATGCCTTAGGGGTAAGAGACCCCTTTTAGAGTTTTCTATGCTAAACCTTTTCAGCACTTCCTCTATGTACATCTTCTGTGATAGGCCAAGCATCCTTTTAGATCATCTCTATAGATCTTAATCCCCAAAATATAGGATGCTTCCCTAAGGTCTTTCATGGAGAATTCTTTTGACAACCAGACCTTGACCGAGGTTAGCATGAGAATATCATTCCCTATCAGAAGGATGTCGTCCACGTACAGTACGAGGAACATGATAGCACTCCCACTAACCTTCTTATAGACATACGGTTCCTCTTCGTTCTTGATGAAATCAAACGTTTTGATTGCATTATCGAAATGAGTATTCCAACTCCGAGATGCTTGCTTTAGTCCATAAATGGACCTTTGCAGCTTGCAGACCTTGTGATCTCCATCACTGGAAGTGAAACCTAAAGGTTGTTCCATATAGATATCTTCATCAAGATGTCCATTCAGGAAAGCTGTTTTCACATCCATCTACCAAATTTCATAATCATGAAATGCTGCAATGGCAAGCAATGTTCGGATGGATTTCAGCATAGCTACAGGTGAAAAGGTTTCCTGATAGTCAATGCCTTCGCGCTGACTATACCCTTTTGCCACTAGCCTTGCTTTATAGGTCTCTACCTTTCCATCCGAACCTATCTTTCTTTTGTAGATCCACTTATATTCAATAGGTACAATACCTTCTGGTGGATTCACTAAGGTCCAGACATGGTTGGAATGCATGAAGTCTAACTCTGACTTCATAGCTTCCAGCCATTTCTCGGAATCAATATTTGATATCGCCTCGTTGTAGGTTTTGGAATCTTCTATGTGTTCCCTATCTCCCACGAGAAATATTTTTTTAGTCTCCTCTTCAAGCATACCTAAGTATCTATCAGGAGGATGGGAGACCCTACTAGATCTGCGAGGTGGAATGTGTACTGGCTCTGAATGAATGGGTTCTATAGGATCCATGACTCGTTGCTTTTTAGAGACTTTCTCTTCAAGCTCAATTTTCCTCCCACTGCCTCTATCAAGGATAAACTGTTTTTCCAAGAAGATGGCATGTCGGCTCACAAATACATTGTGATCCTCTGAGATGTAAAAATTATATCCTAATGACTCTTTAGGATATCCTATAAAACGAGCACTTATGGTCCTAGCCTCTAGCTTGTCCGCCTATAGTCGCTTAACGTGGGCCGAACATCTCCAATTCTTGAGATGACCAAGACTTAGTTTCTTACCATGCCATATCTCATACGGTATGGTACGAACGGATTTAGAGGGAACTCTATTCAGTAGATATACTGCGGTAAGTAAGGCATCTTCCCAAAGAAACATAGGTAAATTAGTGAAGCTCATCATGGACCGGACCATATCCAATAGAGTCTGATTTCTCCTCTCTGACACCCCGTTGAGTTGAGGTGTACCCGGAGGAGTCCATTGTGAGACTATGCCATTCTCCTTGAGATAGTTCCGAAATTCTCCACTAAGGTATTCTCCTCCTCGACCTGATCGAAGAGCCTTAAGGAGTTTTCCAGTTTGTTTTTCTACTTCATTTCTGAACTCTTTGAACTTTTCAAAAGACTCAGATTTGTGTCTCATAAGATACACATATCCATACCGTGAATAATCATCGGTAAAGGTAATGAAGTATGAATAACGTCCCCTGGATTGCACATCGAATGGGCCACATACATCTGTGTGTACTAGGGTAAGTATTTCAGTGGTCCTCTCCTCATGTCCTGCAAAGGGCAATCTAGCCATTTTTCCTTGAAGACAGGACTCGCAAACTGGATATGATTCGGAAGTCAATGAGCCGAGAAGCCCATCTTTATCCATTTTGTTCATTCTGTCCTCTCCAATATGGCCAAGCCTAAGGTGCCATAAATACTTCTGGTTTATCTCATCCCTGGATCTCTTGGATCCTTTGGCACTCACTTCTTGCTCAGACACATTTACAGATACATCCATATGCAAATGATAGAGACTGTCAATCATAAAACCACGTGCGACTATTTTATTTCTGAAATAAATAGAACAGCAGTCTTTGTCAAATGTAAAAATATGACCTTCCTGTGCTAAACATGAAACAGAAATCAAATTTCTGCTAGCGACAGGTACATAATAACAGTCTCTAAGTAATAAACTAAAACCAGACGGTAGTCGCAGAGGGTAGGTGCCCACAGCCACAGCAGCAACTTTTGCCCCGTTGCCAATCCGAAGGGTTACCGCACCTTCCGCCAGCCTTCTACTTTTCTTTAGACCCTGCATAGTAGTGCACAAGTGAGCACTAGAACCAGAATCTATAACCCAACTAGAAGTAGAAGAAACCGTTAGATTAGTTTCAATTACAAGCAAGTCTATACCTTCTGAAGGTGTGTCAGCCTTCTTGTTATTCAGGCTCTCGAGATATGAAGGACAGTTCCTCTTCCAGTGGCCGTCGACATTGCAGTGGAAACATTTTTCTTTGTCATTAGCCTTTTTCTTTTGAACTTCCTTCTTTGACTTCTTGTCTTTCTTTTGCTTCTTTGCAGGCTTCTTTTTCTTCCAAGTAGACTTTCTCTTGGAACCAGAAGTCCACTCAGCAGTAAGGACATTGCCCCTTGAACCTTTCAAGGCTCCCTCAGCAGTTACCAACATGTTTAACAGTTCAGTCTTAGTGCATTCAATCTTATTCATATGGTAGTTTATTATAAATGTCCAAATGAATCAGGAAGGGATTGAAGGATCAGATCTACTTGCAATTCCTTGTGCATGTTCATACCAAGCTTCTCAAGCTCCTCTAGGTCCTTGATCATAGTCAGACCGTGATCATGGACAGACTGCCCCTCGCGCATCTTTGCTTTGAAGAGCCTCTTGGACACTTCAAAACGAGCTGTGCGACTTTGCTCACCATACAACTCTTGCAGGTGTGCCAGTATGTCCCTAGCAGTCTTCATATTTTCATGCTGGCATTGGAGTTCATTGGACATGGATGCCATGATATAGCACTTGACCCTAATGTTATCGTCTGTCCACTTTTCATGCGTCGCATGCTGATCAGTGGTCGGACGTGCTGGTAATGTGGGGATATCATTGTCGAGCACATAGCCTATTTTCTCACAACTCAGAACAATTTTAAGATTTCTAAGCCAGTCTCTGTAATTGGTACCGGTCAGTCCGTTGGTCTCAAGAATACGGATCAAAGGGTTTGAGGCTAACATTATGATCTGCAGAGAGTAAAGATTCTAGTTAGACTTTTGTACTTATTTCTGATCTGTTCTAGGGTCTTTTAGAACAAATGTACCTCCCACTATTTTCACGAATTCCTCACATTCCTCTGGTAGGAAAACGAAAATTCTACATGACTAGGGTTTCTAGTGGGTACTGCGGTCCCACCGATTTACATGCCACCTCACCTAACAATTATTGGTGACACATAAATGGATGAGTGTACAACTCTTGTACAATGCTTCTCAAGCATGTTGCAGTGCTACTTGGTCTCTAAGTCATAAAGACCTCACCTAACAGTTATTGGTCCCACTCCTTAGTTAAGTCAGACCCACCTTATAACCGTAGAAATAAAGTTGTCATTGGGTCCTCACCTAACAGTTATTGGTGCCCAACCCCATCTTTATCCCTACAACATCATATGTCTATAAAGAGGTTCAGCCCTCCGATGCAACTTGCCCCCTGTGTCCAGCCGAGACAAGTTAACATCAGAAAGACCTTAGCAACTCTACTACGGTGGAAGACCTATGGACTTAATATCGGTTAATCAGGTCTTAGTGTTTGCAACTTGAGCTCTTCATAAGAGGTAATCGAACAATTGGCCAGGTAAGCAGGTGGGAGGCTCCCCTTACTCAGAGAGTAAGGTCCTAATTAAGTAACCACCTTTTATGCTTTTCTAGACACCAATTAGATCAATTAATCTAATATGACTTGCTCATGTTGGTGTAAGGTTCTAGCATGTCATAATGGGCAGCGGAAGCTAGGGATTTTAAAAATTTTCTTAATAAAGTCCCTATGCATGAAACCCTTTTAAGCCTAGATCACCTTAATGATTACAATCAAATAATATAAAATAAATGCAGAATTAGTAGAATACCTCAAATGCTAATCCAAAGTGTACAATCTCCACGAGGCGTCCAAGTGTCCGCCCTCCAATGGTGATCCACACGAAAACTTGATCAAGACTTTAGCTCCAAAGACTTTTGATCCTTAATGCAGAATTCTTCTAAAGAACTCTAATGGCTTGCTTTCCTTCCTTTCTATTTTTCTTTAGCCTTCTAAAATCACTTCTAATCCTTTTGTCCTAATGAAGACCACCTTGTCTTGGCTTAGGACACACTAGAAGCAATGTTAGAAAGAAAGAAACTAATGTAAGAAAGAAGGGATATGAGAGAGAGAGAGTTGGATTGATTTCCGATGATTTAAAAAACACCGGGAGCATTCCCTATTTATAGATGGCGTACGGATGCATTGTAGCCATCCATTCATGCATGAAGAGGGGCGTGAGATCAAGGGATGTGTCATTTGATGAGAGGGCATATCAGAAGTAGTTAGGATAAGATGAAGTGCTTATGATATGGCGCTTCATCCTTATCCATTCCCTAAGCATCTCTTCATGAAATCCACCGTACTCATGCCTCTCTTCATTTCTTCTCACGCATGAAAAATAGGGAGCATTCTCAACCATTGATCAAGGCTAGATGATGATCCAAAGGCCCTTATTGGTGGCGCCATAAGAAAGAAGGAGAGAGAGAATGATGCGGTTGAAGGGAAAGTAGTTAGGATATGATGACGTGTCATCTTTATCCAATCCAAATGGCACTTCTTCATGAGGCGCCATTCTAAATTCACCGTATTCCCTTCTTTCTCACGCCATCTGATGTTGACTAAGTCAATATCACAAGTCCATCACGAGATCATGATCTCCCATCATCCCATGATGAAGATCCAATGGCTCTAATCCATGGCGCCATCCATTTGATCCTTCTCTTCATCCAAATGTTGATCCAACGGTCAAAATTAAATGTTTTATCAAATCTAATCCAATTAGACTCAAATCAAGCCAATTTAGGTGCCAACTCTTGGCTAACCCATATTAGAATATGATCTAATCAAATTAGATCAATTAAGAATCAGATTCGAATCCAATTCGAATCAGATTCGAATCCAGTTCGAATCAGGAGCTAAGGTTTGCAAGACCTGATAGGATGTTTATCTTGCAAACATGATCTAATCCAATTAGACCCTTGATAAGTTTTCTTGTGTGTGACCCATTGGGTTCCATACTTAGCCAGCAATAGGTGTGAGTGCGAGTTGACCCAACTTGATTAGAACTCTTCTAATCGATTTAAGTCCAAACTGCGCGAACCCGAACTTAACAATTAGAATCCTTTCTAATTGGTGATCGAATTAAACTCTTTAATTCGATCAAACCTATAAGACAAGATTGACGTCTAGCAACGTGTCATGTCTACCCGAAAAATATGGAATTTGGTGGAAATACCAAAAATACCCTTCAGTGGCAAGTTACCATGCAATTCAATCCTTTAATCAAACTGCATCCCAAATATGTATATGAGTATGAATATATGTCAAACTCAATTTCATATTCATATTTTTCTCAATCTTTTAATGATAATTCAAATAATGAAACATTAGAAACTCTTTCTAATTTTCATTCTGCTTTGATCAAAGGCTTCCTGAATTATCATATGATTAGAATAAATAGGATGCTATCTTCTCTTACTAGAAGTGATTAATTCCTTGTTGACCTACTCATAATCTTCGTACACAATCCACCATATCCAGAAGATCTCGTACATAACTTATTGTCATGAATGAGTGTAAACCAAAACATAGGTTCATGTGCACAAGATACCATGGTGATCTCAGGTCAAAGGATCAGTTGCACAACTCCCACTAAGAGAATCATCTTTTGACATGTAAGTAAGACTTCATAAGATTTCTCTTTGTAGGTCAATTCAGTGAACTCATTCTTCTAATGAGCACCCATATCTTTGTATTAGTGTCTTCACACAAATGATTGTGAGATCAATCATCCTCTGCATCGAGCATACATAAGACATGCCAGTCTTTCCGGTAATCATTGATCCCCGACTCAATGTACCAATGACTGGAAATATTTAAGATTAGGATTTTAGAATTTTAAGTCTCACTAGTATGATCTCATCATAGTCTTAAAACCATTGCCCTAATCTAAGGAGTTTATCATAAATATAATCAACAACATATGATAAAACATAACGCCTTTATTCATATTTAAATGTCATGTACATGATTTGGACAAATCAAAAGAAAAACCCTTCGCAATACATATTGCGATTGGCTTGTAGGGCATCTACTCTTTCAATCTCCCACTTGCACTAAAGCCAATCGCTCTTATATTTTATCCCCATACAATCGAGGTGGCGATCGAACTGCTGTTGTGGTAGAGCTTTAGTGAACGGGTCTGCTAAGTTGTTCTTGGTGTCTACTCGTTCAATGACTATGTCTTGTCTCTCGACAATCTCTCGAACAAGATGGAAGCGTCTTAGAATGTGCTTGGATTTGTGATGAGACCTTGGTTCCTTCGCTTGAGCAACAGCTCCAGTGTTATCACAATAAACTGGGACTGGTCCAGCAATCTCGGGAACTACTCCTAACTCAGAGATGAACTTCTTCATCCAGACAGCTTCCTTAGCGGCTTCACTTACAGCAATGTATTCTGCCTCAGTAGTTGAGTCAGCTACAGTTTGCTGTTTGGAACTCTTCCAGCTCACTGCACCACCATTTAGGGTAAAGACATACCCTGAAGTAGACTTACTATCATCTGGATCTGATTGAAAACTAGAATCAGAAAATCCTTCTAGTTTCAACTCAGATCCTCCATAAACTAGAAAAATATCTTTAGTCCTTCTCAAGTACTTAAGAATATTTTTCACAGCTATCCAATGATCCTCTCCTGGATCAGCCTGAAATCTACTTGTTATGCCTAAGGCATAAGCAACATCAGGCCTAGTACATAGCATAGCATACATAATCGATCCTACTGCCGAAGCATAGGGAATAGAATTCATTCTATTCCTCTCTTCAGATGTCTTAGGAGACATCTTCTTAGAGAGACGTATGCCATGACTCATAGGCAAATAACCTCTTTTACTTTCTTCCATGCTGAATCTTTTCAGCACATTATCTATGTACCTAGACTGGGACAAGCCTAGCATCCTTTTAGATCTATCCCTATAGATCTTTATACCAAGTATATAGGATGCTTCTCCCAAGTCTTTCATGGAAAAGCTTTTTGACAGCCAAGTCTTGACCGATTGTAACATTGGAATATCATTTCCAATGATCAGTATGTCATCTACATACAATATTAAGAAGACAATGGCACTCCCACTAGTCTTCTTGTACACACATGGTTCATCCACATTTTTGATAAAACCAAACTCTTTGACTGTTGTATCAAAACGGATGTTCCAACTCCTCGATGCTTGCTTTAATCCATAAATGGATCTCTTAAGCTTGCATACTTGATTTGCTCTCTTACTTGAGACAAATCCTTCTGGCTGTGTCATGTAAACCTCTTCCTCAAGATAACCATTAAGGAAGGCGGTTTTGACATCCATCTGCCAGATTTCATAATCATAGTATGCAGCTATTGCAAGCAAAATCCGAATAGATTTGAGCATAGCTACTGGCGAAAAAGTTTCATCATAGTCAATTCCTTGCTTTTGCCTGAAACCTTTTGCCACCAATCTAGCCTTGTAGGTTTCTACTTGGCCATCTGCTCCAATCTTTTTCTTATAGACCCATTTGCAACCTATAGGGTTTACACCCTCTGGTGCATCAACCAAAGTCCATACTTGGTTGGTATACATAGAATCTATTTCAGATTTCATGGCTTCTAGCCATTTGTCAGAGTCATTACTCATGACAGCTTCCGAATAGGTCAGAGGATCATTATTCTGAACAATGTGGGCTTCATCATTCTCAATGATGAACCCATACCTCTCAGGTGCTCTTCGCACTCTATCTGACCTTCGGAGAGGAGATGTGTGTTGTGGTTGTACCTCATCAATAGGTACATCTGGTTGAAGAATTTCTTGTGTTTCTATTTGTAGGTCTTGAACTTCTTCAAGTTCTATTTTTCTATCCTTGCCCTTTTCTAAGATAAACTCTTTTTCTAAGAAAATGGCATGCCTACCTACAAAAACTTTTTGTTCGGTAGGATGATAGAAGATGTATCCTATACTATCTTTAGGATAACCTACAAAAATATATTTATCTGATCTAGCACTTAGCTTGTGTCCAAAATTTCTTTTGACATAAGCTTGACAACCCCATATCTTAAGATACTTAAGATTAGGCTTCTTTCCTCTCCATATCTCATATGGAGTGCTAGGTACAGACTTAGAAGGTACCCTGTTTAATATTAGTGCAGCAGTCTCTAGGGTAAAACCCCAGAAGGAAATAGAAAGATCAGTAAAGCACATCATGGACCGTACCATATCTAATAAAGTACGATTCCTCCGTTCAGCTACACCATTTAATTGTGGCGTATACGGAGGTGTCCATTCAGAGAGAATGCCCTTTTCTTTAAGATGATTTAAAAACTCACTAGAAAGGTATTCACCTCCTCGATCAGATCGAAGGATTTTAATACACTTTCCGATTTGTTTTTCAACCATACTTTGATACTCTTTAAACTTATCAAAAGCTTCGGATTTATGTTTCATATGATACACATATCCGAACCTTGATAAATCATCAGTGAATGTGATGAAGTAAGAGTATCCACCTCTAGCTGGAGTTGTCATAGGACCACATACATCTGTGTGTATAAGTCCTAATAACTCACTTGCCCTTTCTCCATGTCCAGTGAATGGAGACTTAGTCATTTTACCCATAAGACAAGATTCACAAGTTCCTAATGATTCATAATCATAAGGATCAAAGAACTCTTCTTTGTATAACTTGTTGATTCTTGATTCACTTATGTGACCAAGTCGGCAATGCCAAAGAAGGGTGTTATTTACTTCCTCTCTCTTTCTTTTATTGCTTTTATTAATATGAAAGACATTGTCATTAAGTAATAAAACAAGAAGACCATTTTCCATAATGCCATTGCAAAGATGCTTATTAGAAAAATAAATAGAGCAACCATTGCCCTTTCCATTAATTTCAAATCCTTTCTTTAACAACAAAGGAATGGAAATTACATTTCTAATAATTTTGGGCATATAATAACAATCTTCTAATTGTAGGAGCTCTCCCGAAGGTAACTCCAAGTTGTAGGTTCCAACAGCTTCAGCCTGGATGGACTCTCCTCCAGCGCCATACAGCTCGAAGTCACCTTTCTTCAAAATTTTAATTTTCTGTAGTCCATGCAAAGATTTGCAAATGTGAAAACCACAGCCGGTATCCAATACCCATGAATTTGAATTTGAAGAACTTAATGACAAGTTGGCATGTAACATAAACATACCTTTTGATGCAACTCTTGCATCGGTCTTCATACTTGCAAGAAAACTCTTGCAATTCCTTTTCCAGTGGCCAGCTTTGCCGCAATGAAAACAGGTACTTGATCCGGAGTTTTTCTTTCCTTTTTTCTTTTTGATGCTACTCTTGGGGTTCAATCGTTTCTTAGAACCCTTATTTCCCGATTTCCTTTTAGAAGTGCCATCTATAAGAAGGAGTGGACCTTTATCCTTCTTAATATGGCCTTCAGTTGTTTTGAGCATATTTAACAGCTCGGGCAGGGAGGTGTTCAGCTTGTTCATGTGAAAGTTCACAACAAACTGAGAGAATGAATCAGGCAGTGATTGCAGGATCAAATCCTGACTGAGTTCACTATCCATAGCAAAACCTAATTGACTTAATCTAGTGATTAAGTCTATAACCATAAGAACATGGTTTTGCACTGGAGTTCCTTCATTCATTCTAGCACGGAACAACTGCTTAGATATCTCATACCTAGCAGTCCTGCTTTGTTCTCCATACAACTCTTTTAAATTGAGAAGTATGGATTGAGTGTCCATGCCTTCATGTTGCCTCTGTAATTCATTGCTCATAGAGGCAAGTATGATACATTTGACAGTCAAACTGTCATTTTTCCACATCTTATGTGTGGCAACCTCCTCTTCTGTAGCATCATCCCCTAGATCTCCAAGATCAGGGGTTTCAAGTATATAGGAAATTTTCTCCTGAGTGAGTACTATTTTTAAATTCCTCAACCAGTCCACATAGTTTGGTCCGGTCAACTTGTTGGCATCTAAGATGCCTCTTAGTGAAAGTGAAGCCATTTAATAATTCTACATATGCAAGAACATAACTAATATAAGCAGACCAATCATGATGACATGTTTGCAACTAGATAAGGACTTTAATCTAATTTGTCTCCTACTATTTTTATCGAATATCATAGCCCTCTCCTATGATAAACGTGAAAATATAATTTTTCTTAGTAGGGTTGAGATCCTAATTCATCATAAAAAGCCTTGTGTTTACACAACAAACTCTTATGAGTTCAAAGGTAGGAAACTCTTTCCAATTGCATCTCATGCAATTCTCAACTTTATTTTGTCCTCTTAAAATACTTATTGCCTTATATTAGCACAACAAACAATAATATTTTAGTTAAGTCAAACCCTTCATTTTCATATAGTCATATTCGAATAATATTGCCCTTGTGGTTGCACAACAAGGCAATATATTAAAATATGCCATAAGCATCTTAATGCACCAAGACAGTATAACATCAGTCCCCATTGCAAGTTTTGTGTTAGCACAACAAACTAGCATGGATCTTGACATAATAATATCGAGGCATGAAGGAAGGCTATCAATAGTGTTATATCAATATTAAGCTTATCCATAATAGGCAATCAAACAATTGGCCAGGTAAGCAGGTGGGAGGCTCCCCTTACTCAAAGAGTAAGGTCCTAATTAAGTAACCACCTTTAGTGCTTTCCTTAGACACCAATTAGATTAATTGTTCTAGAATGGGTTAGCTCAAAATTTTTTAACACTATGACTTAATATAATTTTTATTGAGGGCTTACTAGTCTCTAGCACATTCTTTAATTGTAACATATATTTAACATATCTAAAATAAGCTATCATGCATCATAGCTATCTCATAGCATGTATAAATCATAAGCAACTAATTAACATGCTTCAACATATTTTCATATGGAAAATATCATATCATGACATTTTATTACATATCATATCATATATGAATCATATATTTCAGCATTTCATTAAGCATATGACATTACTATCTCATAGTAAATTAATAATCATACATCATGCATTATTATTTGATTGAACCAATTAAGGATGGCTCTGATACCACTGTAAGGTTCTAGCATGTCATAATGGGCAGCGGAAGCCAGGGATTTTAAAAATTTTCTTAATAAAGTCCCTATGCATGAAACCCTTTTAAGCCTAGATCACCTTAATGATTACAATCAAATAATATAAAATAAATGCAGAATTAGTAGAATACCTCAAATGCTAATCCAAAGTGTACAATCTCCACGAGGCGTCCAAGTGTCCGCCCTCCAATGGTGATCCACACGAAAACTTGATCAAGACTTTAGCTCCAAAGACTTTTGATCCTTAATGCAGAATTCTTCTAAAGAACTCTAATGGCTTGCTTTCCTTCCTTTCTATTTTTCTTTAGCCTTCTAAAATCACTTCTAATCCTTTTGTCCTAATGAAGACCACCTTGTCTTGGCTTAGGACACACTAGAAGCAATGTTAGAAAGAAAGAAACTAATGTAAGAAAGAAGGGATATGAGAGAGAGAGAGTTGGATTGATTTCCGATGATTTAAAAAACACCGGGAGCATTCCCTATTTATAGATGGCGTACGGATGCATTGTAGCCATCCATTCATGCATGAAGAGGGGCGTGAGATCAAGGGATGTGTCATTTGATGAGAGGGCATATCAGAAGTAGTTAGGATAAGATGAAGTGCTTATGATATGGCGCTTCATCCTTATCCATTCCCTAAGCATCTCTTCATGAAATCCACCGTACTCATGCCTCTCTTCATTTCTTCTCACGCATGAAAAATAGGGAGCATTCTCAACCATTGATCAAGGCTAGATGATGATCCAAAGGCCCTTATTGGTGGCGCCATAAGAAAGAAGGAGAGAGAGAATGATGCGGTTGAAGGGAAAGTAGTTAGGATATGATGACGTGTCATCTTTATCCAATCCAAATGGCACTTCTTCATGAGGCGCCATTCTAAATTCACCGTATTCCCTTCTTTCTCACGCCATCTGATGTTGACTAAGTCAATATCACAAGTCCATCACGAGATCATGATCTCCCATCATCCCATGATGAAGATCCAATGGCTCTAATCCATGGCGCCATCCATTTGATCCTTCTCTTCATCCAAATGTTGATCCAACGGTCAAAATTAAATGTTTTATCAAATCTAATCCAATTAGACTCAAATCAAGCCAATTTAGGTGCCAACTCTTGGCTAACCCATATTAGAATATGATCTAATCAAATTAGATCAATTAAGAATCAGATTCGAATCCAATTCGAATCAGATTCGAATCTAGTTCGAATCAGGAGCTAAGGTTTGCAAGACCTGCTAGGATGTTTATCTTGCAAACATGATCTAATCCAATTAGACCCTTGATAAGTTTTCTTGTGTGTGACCCATTGGGTTCCATACTTAGCCAGCAATAGGTGTGAGTGCGAGTTGACCCAACTTGATTAGAACTCTTCTAATCGATTTAAGTCCAAACTGCGCGAACCCGAACTTAACAATTAGAATCCTTTCTAATTGGTGATCGAATTAAACTCTTTAATTCGATCAAACCTATAAGACAAGATTGACGTCTAGCAACGTGTCATGTCTACCCGAAAAATATGAAATTTGGTGGAAATACCAAAAATACCCTTCAGTGGCAAGTTACCATGCAATTCAATCCTTTAATCAAACTGCATCCCAAATATGTATATGAGTATGAATATATGTCAAACTCAATTTCATATTCATATTTTTCTCAATCTTTTAATGATAATTCAAATAATGAAACATTAGAAACTCTTTCTAATTTTCATTCTGCTTTGATCAAAGGCTTCCTGAATTATCATATGATTAGAATAAATAGGATGCTATCTTCTCTTACTAGAAGTGATTAATTCCTTGTTGACCTACTCATAATCTTCGTACACAATCCACCATATCCAGAAGACCTCGTACATAACTTATTGTCATGAATGAGTGTAAACCAAAACATAGGTTCATGTGCACAAGATACCATGGTGATCTCAGGTCAAAGGATCAGTTGCACAACTCCCACTAAGAGAATCATCTTTTGACATGTAAGTAAGACTTCATAAGATTTCTCTTTGTAGGTCAATTCAGTGAACTCATTCTTCTAATGAGCACCCATATCTTTGTATTAGTGTCTCCACACAAATGATTGTGAGATCAATCATCCTCTGCATCGAGCATACATAAGACATGCCAGTCTTTCCGGTAATCATTGATCCCCGACTCAATGTACCAATGACTGGAAATATTTAAGATTAGGATTTTAGGATTTTAAGTCTCACTAGTATGATCTCATCATAGTCTTAAAACCATTGTCCTAATCTAAGGAGTTTATCATAAATATAATCAACAGCATATGATAAAACATAACGCCTTTATTCATATTTAAATGTCATGTACATGATTTGGACAAATCAAGAGAAAAACCCTTCGCAATACATATTGCGATTGGCTTGTAGGGCATCTACTCTTTCAGTTGGTTCACTCTTGACTTGATTGAGGAGGTTTTAGTTAAGGTCTCATTGGGTTTGCTACATCACATGTAAACCTATCTACCCCGCTTTTATTCACATCACATGTAAACGGCACAACGTAGGCAGTTATAATCGCAGCAATAAATAAAGCTAAACTTTAAATAGGTGATGATCATGGATTCTAATTAGGTCATATTACAAGCACATGCACGTCAATCGATCAACTGGTCTTCAACTCTTGAATTGGTTCCTAGCCTCCTTGATTCGATCCTTGATCAACTCTTGATCCAATCCCATCAACCGCTCAGATCGCCGTTTATCTCATGCACTGTCTTCGACTTGATCGTTGACGTACATCACATCACAGAAATACAACCAGATATAAAATAAAAATAATAATAAATTACATCCTCTTTTAGTAGGCACGCAGGCCTCTCAAAACATCAAATAAGATGCATTGCAAGCATCTGAAAAATTATATGACATTACAGATCACATCGCAGGTCATTACATTTGATACCAAAAGGGTTTGAATCCTATGATCATCACCATATGCAGCAATTATACTTTTCAGATCTGAAACCTAATTGATTATGTTATGACATAGGTTGCTGATCATGCTAATCATGATTCTAAACTTTGTAATCCCATTAACAATGCAATTAGAATCATCAATTTATCACATAAAAATCAGCATGCAAAAATCAGCAATCCTGAAAAATCTGCATGCAGAAAATTTTCAGCATGCATAACCTTTTAAATTTCAGATCTAAGATGCCTATTAATAATTAATCCTTACCTTAATCTACGATGCCTAGGCTCTGATACTACTGTTGGAACCCGCCCATGCCGCAGAAATTTTTTTTTAAAATTCAGATGCAGCGGAAGAGGCATGCGCGGGATCGACGTTCATCGCATGAACGTTGTTCAAAAATCGTTCGTAGATAGATAATGATTAAAAATATTTTAAACATTAGGAAGATCAGATCTTCACCTTGTGCGGATAGATGATCACCGTAAACTGATGATCGTGGTTTTGGAAGAAGGCTCGCTTAAAGCCGCACACGCGTCCGGCCTCTACGGGTATCCACACGAAGCAATAGGTCGATCCAAACGCTTCAATCTCCCCGGGGTGCTAGCTCCCTTGCAGAGATTGGTTTTGATGGCTGATCTCCTCCCTTTTGTTCAACCCTTGAATGCCAAAGAGAGGAGGATGAAGAAGGAGAACTCAAGGAAGAAGAACACCAAGCCTTGCAGCCTCTTTCCCTTGCATGCGTTGGAACCAAGAAGGAGGGAGGAATAGGGCCGCCAACACTTCCTTTTTGCTTCCCTTGCTTGCGGCTGAAAACCAAGGAGGAGGAGGAGGCCACGGCTGAAAAGAGGAGGACTTCAATGCACTAGGGCGCCGCCCCTCACCTCCTTTTAAAAGCATCTAGGGCTCCTACAATTTAGGAGCCCTTGATATTTTACCAAGAGGGGCGCCGGCCCCTCTTGTGTTGCCGCACCAAGGAAGAAAAGGAGGAGGGGTGTGAGCCCCTCCTTCTTGTGTTTCCCTAAGGAGGATTAGGATGCCCCTATTTGGTTTAGTCCTAATCCAATTAGGGTTTAACCAAATCATGAATCAATTGGGTTCAATCTATGCTAGTCCTAATCCAATTAGAACTTGAATGAACCATGACTCAATTGAACTCTTCAATCCTAACTGATAAGTGCTAAATAATGCATAAACTAATATCTTATTCATAGCACTTATCATTATTTTAATTCACATATTTTATAAATTTAACTAAAAAAATATGTTTTCCTTCATCATTTCATTTTAAATAAATTATTCAAGTTTGATTCTTTTTATTACTATTATTGGTTGAGTCTAATGGATGTAGGTCAAGCCGAATTGATTTAGGATGATCTCTGAACCCAAATTGCATGCACCCCGCAAATCAAGACCCTCTGATTTAGTCACCTAATTTTCTCTCCACTTGTTCCAACTTTTTTTTCACATGATCCAATTTTAATCTCAAAAACAATAAAATCCCTTCAATTATTTGTTTCTCAGATCTCAAAGCATACTATCTTAGTTGCACGGATCCCAAAGCCTCATCCCATCTCAGCCATTCATCTTGCATCACCCAACTCCATGCCTCTCAAACCCATTGTTTTTCCTATGTCCAAAGAACAGGTTCATCTTCTTCCGACTTCTTCTCAGCTCACGAATCCAAGCCTTATCCAAAGATCCCCTGCTCCCCAGTTCCCTCGGCTTCATCCTCCCGTGACCCACGAACAAAATCATCCACTCCTCCCAGCCAAAACCGAACCTCCACGTCCAAGGAACAGAGCCGTTGGAAAGCTCAATCCCATGCATCTGAGATCTCCCCTCAGCAAAACAAATCTTAGGAGCTCATCTTCATCACCTACCGAACTCAGGATCGTTCTCCCAACGTCCAAATGCATCTTCCCCTATTTCGGAACTAATCCCAGCACTCCTTCCCCCCGAGCATCACGGAAGAGCTCTCTCTCCCCTGCATCGTGGATCTTATCTTCATCTTCCGAATCAAGCTCATCCCAAGTTCACGAGCTCATCCTCCCAAGGAGTAGAGCTGTCATCCCATCCGAATCATCCCACGATTTGGCTTCATCCCGTTCGAATCAAACACTCAATCCAAACTTCCTCGTCCACGGATCATTCTCCCACGTCCACGAGCCAAGCCAACTTCTTCAAACGCCTTTCCAGATCATTTCCCAGCATCCCACGGTCAGCCGTGAGCCTCATCCACATCATCCCCTGTTTCTCGGTGTTCATTCCGAACCAACCCATCCTCTTCCGTCGGATTGACCCCAGCAAACTTCTTGAGCAACGATTCCATCATCCACGGGTTCTCTCATCTCCCCTTCATTCCGTTCAGCATCCCAAAACAGAGATCATCTTCCCTCCTGTCCGCGATTCATGGAAGACTTCCAGCTTCTTCCAAATCTCCTGCATTTTCCCTGTTTCAGAATCCAACCTTCACCTCCCACCAAATCCAGCGTCTTCAACGTCCCAGTTATCTTCCGTTCCCAGCATCTTCATCTCCTCTTCATCACGATCTCCCAGCGTTCTGGATCAAGAAAAAGAAATGAAAAAGAAATGAAGTGATAAGAGGGGAGTCGCCGAAGGAAGAAAAGGAAGAAATGGAAGCCCGCTGCTGTGCTGCTGCTGCCATCTACCACTGCATGGAAGGCTGATCTCCTCTCTAGGGCCGGATGCAGCCCTAACAAAGGGACACAGATTTTATGTATTTAATTTTATATTCTTGGAGTTGTATGAGCTTATTATTTTTAATGAATATCCTCTTTTATCTCATATTTAATTTCTGTGATTTTAAATATGACGTTTATACAACTGTTCTTCATGATCACTAAGTTAATAGAAGATCACCCATACTTAGGGAAGATGCAGTGTCCTGCCACATTAGTTTAGGGTAGACATTTCAAGCCAACCGAAGATGGATGTTCCTAAATTACTTTTGTGAGATTTTTATTTAAATGCTTATTAGGCTTGTATCCAATTTGCATGTTAATCCAAGAATAAATTAAAATACAATTAATCCTGGTTTCGATGTTAGTGGTGAATTCCTTGCCCTAGGTTTTCTCAAACTGATAACATTTTAATTGCATTTTTTATTAAATTCCTTAGTTTAATTTTCTTCACAAACTCTTCCTTTTAAATATTTTTATTTTTAAGAAAACAACTGTACCCCAATCCCTGTGGATCGATACCCGTAATCATTATCCTACCAGATACGTGCTATTGCGTGGTCCTTAAAGTTGGCTATCAATTTTTGGCGCCGTTGCCGGGGATTGATAGCATAGTTGTTTTTCTTTTCATAAAAAAAACTTTCAAAAAAAAATATATATTTAAAATAAAATAAAAATATTTTCTATTTTTGTTACTTTTCTTATCTCCTTTCTCTCTCTTACTAATTTTTGATTTCTATTTGATCAGGAATCGAAGAGAAAATCTGGAACAATCAAAAAGGGAACTGCTGGAAAAGGAATGCTGCAAAGGTTTGCTTTTAAAAAAAAATTACTGGAAAAATTTCCTTTGGTAACATCTGAACCTTTCTTAGTTAAATTGATTCCCAATTTGCCTAAAATTTTGCGGTGATTGTTTGATTTTAATTTCAGTAAAAGTGTAAATGCATGGTTGATACACATACACCAATTAATCCGCACATAGTAAGGGCAATCATCCCAACAAGATAAGAACTGGATTTCATCACCAGATTCTTGCCCAAATTAGGTGAATCAATTCTCACATAGCTATCATTTTAATTAAAATCAATTAGTCGTTGATCCCTAGGGACATTCGAGCTCAATAGGATGAAGATCACCGAAAGTTGCACCAATTTCGCTCTGTGGCTCAGTTGATGTCTAGGCAAGCTTTGTCCCTATAAGGGAGATAGTTCATCTGTTCGAGGTAAGTGGTTTTTAAGTGGGACCTTTGCAACGCATCGTGACCCCCCTACTTACCTGGGAGCTTACCTGGTCAACTCAGTCATTAGACCGGATAGGAGGCTTAGGTGCCCTCTTCAAACTAGTTAGGAGCTGTCTAGTGATTTTAGGGCAAACATAAGGAATTGATGTGTTTTTCTTTTAATGCATGCTTGACCGCACTTGACTGATTAGAAAAGCATTAGTGTATGCTAGGGTGTCGTTCCAGATCTTCTGAATTAGTACCTTTTGATTCTGAAATAGAGTGTTCTATTAGGGCCCTTCGAGCTGAAATCCACACCTATAGAACCATAGGATCTACACCACTTGTCGAGATGGCTGAAGAGCAACCCAAACTGCTAAAGGAGTACTTCACTCCTTCCATTTATACCTCACCATCTTGTATTCGACTTCCTGATACCACTGCTGCTGTGCAGTTTGAAATTAAGTCTAGTATCATCCAAATGCTTCCCTCTTTTTATGGACTCAACAATGAAGACCCATACAAACATTTGGATGAGTTCCTTGAGGTCTGCACTACTGTCAAAATTCAGAACTTCACTGATGATGCTCTGAAACTTAGGCTGTTTTCTTTTTTCCTTAAGGATAGAGCTAAACAATGGCTCCATTCATTAGAAGCCAATTCTATTCTCTCTTGGGCTCAAATGCAACATGAATTTCTGAAAAAATATTTTCTAATAGGAAGAACGAACCAATTTAGGCGTGCTATCACGAGCTTCTCCCGATCTGATGGGGAAGAATTTCATGAAACTTGGAAAAAATTTAGAGACTTACTCCGAAAATGCTCGCATCATCAAATACCCAAATGGCAACTAGTGCAATGTTTCTATGACGGATTGACTGAACGAAACCGTCAGATGATCGATGCCGCATGCGGAGGAACTTTCATGCTTAAGAGTGAGCATGAGGCATGGCAGTTGTTTGAAAACCTCAATGAAAATTTCCTCCACCATGCCTCCTCTGCTCGTCAAGCACCCCCGAGTTCTCAAAGAAAAGGAACCATATATGAAGTTAGCCAGTCCATAGGTCTATCTGACAAAGTAGATGCACTATCCCGCAAGTTGGACCAGCTAATATCTAAAGAACAGCTTCCAAACTTTCCCCAAGCACAAGTGTGTACTCTCTGTTCTAGTCCGTCTCATACTGTTTTTGAGTGCCCTTCGGCAGCTCAATTCCCAGAATTTGTGCAAGAACAAGTTAATGCTGCCCAAGCACAATCTCGACCGGGTAATGATCCATTTTCTAACACTTATAACCCAGGGTGGCGCAACCATCCAAACTTTTCTTGGAAGCAGCAGACTCCTAATACCTCCCAGCCTTATTTCCAAAATTTTCAACCGTTTCAGAATGTTCATCCGAACCATCCTCCTACTCACTATTCATAATTTCAACATGTCCCTCATCCAGCACCCCAAAGAAACACAGCCTTTGAGGAGAAAGTGTTGACCTCCCTTCAAGGTTTGAAAACTATTACATAATTGGTGCACTCTCATACATAATCTATCGCCAAGCTAGAATCCCAAATGGGGCAACTAGCTAATGCACTGAACAAGCGAGAGGAAGGAAAGCTTCCAAGCCAACCAGTGAGTAATCCTAGGGGACAATACATGGCTCAAGAAAATCAGCTAAATACAATTCATCATGAACAAGCCAATGCTCTGACTACCCTAAGGAGTGGACGTGTAGTAGACAATAAGATTGGGGAGGGTAAGAATAAGGAAGGTAAAGAGGAGGAGAGAAATGTATCATATGAAAATCCAAAACCTTCTTCTTCCTCAGTTAGTCCACCTTCTGCCAAAACTTACATTCCAAAAGTCCCATTTCGTGAAGCACTTAATTCACCCTCTCCCTTTGGCAAAAAGGGAACTTCACTAGAGGAGATGATGGAGGTTTTCAAACAAGTCAAAATCAACCTCCCGCTTCTTGATGCTATTAGACAAGTTTCCTCCTATGCCAAATTTCTCAAAGACCTTTGTACTCAAAAGCGAAAATCTAGGATACATGTGCCTAAAAAGGTCTTCCTAACTGAGCAAGTGAGTTCTATTCTCCAACACAACATTGATGCAGGAGCACCACCCTCATTCTAATGGCGTGGGACATTGGGTGACGGGTGAAGAGAATTTGAGTCCAAGAATAGTTGAGTCCAAGCTGAAATTAGATTGAGTCCCTGCAATAAGTGATTTGATTCACAATGGGTTAGCCTCTTCAGTGTCAATTAGATTGAGTCCAAGGCATGAATGGGTCCATGGCTAATTAGAAGTGGTCACATATCAAAATAAAGAGAAGTTCAACCATGAAGACCTCTCACATGTGGAAGAAATTCAGAGTTCAGATCCAGTTGAAATCCATGATAGATTGAACATCATGTGGTATTTTGAATATTTCAGGAGCTACAAAAGTCTGATTAAGTTGATTCAAATTTTTTTGGAAAGTAGACATCCGTAGCTTTCCAATGACTATAAGAATATGACATTTGGATATCAGATGACATTTGAGAAGTCTCCCGAACTTCATGCTGATGTTGGTATCCGAGAAGGAGTTCCACCTAGATAAATATTCATGGCATGCGGCTGAATTCCTTTTGATGGGTTTCAATCCACACGCCATAGATATGGATCTTAGGTGTCTAGGCTTAGGTGTCAAGGCCTTTGATTGGTCAATTAGAAAATTTAAATTTTGAATTGAGTCCACATATAATTAGGAGTCCAATTTAAAATTCTGTGTAGTCCTTATCCTTATCCTTTGCCAACCTTTTCTTCTATATAAAGGAGGGTATGATGAATGAAGTTAGTTTATTTTGGATTTCAAAATTATGATTTGTTTGCGTGAAGAGAGGCTACTCCTCTTGCTGGTGCGATGCCAAAGGGGCTGAGGGAAGGTGGGACGCCTCCCCTTCACGCCATTTGAAATTGGGTTGGTTTTGGATGAGATTTCCCTAACTAACTCAACCTTATCCTTATCCATTCTCTTTCTCCTCACGCCTCCACCCTTTGTGTGCGCCATCCTTGCTTGCCACCTCATCCACCAGCAATTTCCTCACGCCCATTACCCTCTCACGTCCTCCCCTTGGGTCCAAGGCAATTCAAAGTCTAATTAAACCCATTTCAGCCTACATGCAAATGAACCAACCAATTTCAGCTGCCCACTAAACTTGGTGCCTAATTTTGGTCCATTGGCTGACCCTCCTTGAACCTAATCTCGCCATCCAGCAACCCATCTTCTTCCTCCTTCCTTCCACCACAAAGAACCCTAGCCTCCATTGCCATTGCTTAGAGAAAAAAAAAAAATTCAGCCATCATCAAAGAATAAAAATTCTGCAGCCCACCCCGATTGCGTCAATTGGTATCCAGAGCGAATCCTTATCGTCATGAGTACCAGAAGTGGTCGCCCCTACAACAATGAACGACAACGTGCTAAGATGATGGCCGAGCTCATCCGGCAAGTCGCGGCCTTGAATCAGAAGGTGGAAGTTGTTTGGGATCGTCTCTTCCCCGAGCCAAACAATCTTGAAGATGAACATGCTATCCCCGCGCAACCTGAAAATTCAGAAGTGCCATTTGGAGGAGACCCCGATGTTGAAGCATTCTCCCCCGGGGGTCTATCACCCCATAGGCCACCTAGGGATCAGCGGATGCCCCCTCCAAACATTCCTCATATGGGGAATAATTTCAGAAACCCCTATGTTCATCAAAATCAGCGGGAGCGCAATGATCTCGACGATGTCATGAAGCGGGTTCGTGTAGAAGTTGTTGATTACAGCGGAAGCATGGACCCAACCTACTTCCAGGATTGGTTGATGTCTCTCGAAGACTACTTCGAATGGTTCAGCATGCCCAATGAAACCAAGGTGCGATTCGTGAAGATGAAGCTCAAGGGCCAAGCACGCATATGGTGGCATAGTGTTGAAGAGAAGCTTCATCGACTCCGACAGCCCCCTATCAATGATTGGGAAGAGATGAAACTTCGTTTGAAGGAAAAATTTCTTCCTCTTGATTATGAGGAGACACTCTTCGAAGAACTTCTGAAACTTCGTCAAGGGAGCTCTTCCGTAGAGGAGTATACGGCCCGATTCCATGAGTTGATGATCCGCAGCAACCTCACGGAGACGGATCGACAGTCCCTAACTCGGTACCGATCCGGGCTGAGGGATGACATCAAGAGGGAGCTAATGACGACGCGCATCTTCAGCCTATAGGAGGCATACCAACTCGCCATTCGAGTTGAATCGCAGCTACGACAAAGACGCCCTGCGCAAGCACCGGTTGCACGAAGATTTTTCGAGCGCAGCACCAACCGAGGAGTTCCATTTCCTCGAGGTAACGCCCCTGCTTTCAGATCTGAAACCTCTGTAAATAGAAGCACATATCAGGAAAGGGGTGCTCCAAGGGCTAATGAAAAGGGTAAAGGTCCTATGCCACAATCCACACCGCAAGGGAAGAATCCTGTTGAATGCTACAAGTGCGGCGGGCGAGGCCATTTTGCCGTTGTTTGTCCTACCCGAGACCAACGATTTGCATTGGTATGTGAAGAGGATGAGATCATAGGACCCTCTGAAGTCACTCCTCCCTCTCAGTCCACTGATGAAGAGAAAAATGAAGGGAACGAAGAACATGATTAAGAAGTCCCTGCGGTGGAACTAGAAGCTTCAGATCTACCTGTGTGCGTCGTGCGGCGGGGTCTTACGGGTTGCAAGCAGGAGGAGAACGTGGAGGAAGATTGGAGGTGCATCAATATCTTCCACACTCGCGTCAAGCATGCCAACAAATCTCTAAACCTCATCATTGACAATGGAAGCTGCATGAGCATCATTTCTGAAGAAGTGCTGAAAAAGCTGAATCTGAAATCGGTACCGCATCCAAAGCCGTATCGGGTAAGTTGGATCGAAGACTCCTCCATCCCTGTTAAACAACGATGCTTGATCAGTTTTTCACTTGGTAAGAACTTCCGAGATGAAGTATGGTGCGATGTTCTGCCCATGAAAGCGTGCCATCTTCTTTTAGGAAGACCTTGGTTGTATGATTGTAGTGTCGAGTATGATGGTCGATCCAATTGTTATTCTCTATATTGTGCCAACAAAAGAGTTATGTTAAAGCCCCTTCGGATCACTGAGTTTACCTCTGAAAATCTGATAATCCAACGGGTTTTAACCATAAGAAAGTTTGAAGCTTGTAGCCGAGAGATTGGAGTCATGTATGCACTAGTGTCTAGAGAAGTTGGGGCTGAAATTTCAGAAGTTGTTCCTCTTGATTTCAAGTCTATATTGGATGATTTTTCTGATGTAACCCCTAAGGACCTTCCCAAGGAACTTCCATCGATGAGGGACATCCAACATGCCATAGATTTGGTGCCCGGTTCAAGTATACCGAATCTTCCCGCATACCGGCTAAATCCGAGGGAACATGAGGAGCTTCACTACCAAGTCCAAGAACTTTTGGACAAGGGATTCATCCGAGAGAGCCTCAGTCCATGTGCCGTCCCGGCTCTACTTACACCCAAGAAGGATGGTTCATGGAGGATGTGCGTGGACAGCAGAGCAATCAACAAGATTACAGTGAAGTACCGTTTTTCGATCCCGCGACTTGACGACATGTTGGATTTGTTGCATGGAGCCACCATCTTCTCCAAGTTGGACCTTCGAAGTGGCTACCACCAGATCAGAATCAGACTTGGGGATGAGTGGAAGATGGCATTTAAGACCAAGGATGGCCTCTATGAATGGATGGTTATGCCGTTTGGTCTCTCCAATGCGCCAAGTACTTTCATGCGGGTTATGAATCAAGTGCTGAAACCGTACATTGGGCGCTTTGTGGTTGTTTATTTTGATGACATTTTGATTTTCAGTCGTAGCCGTGTGGAGCATCAGCAACATCTTCGCTGAGTGCTTCTTACACTTCGATCAGAAAAACTTTATGTTAACCTAAAGAAGTGCTTCTTTGCTGAATCACAAGTACCATTCCTTGGTTTCATAATTTCAGATCAAGATGTTGCAGCGGATCCGGAGAAAGTTCGTGCCATTCAGAAGTGGCTGATAAGTGCTAAATAATACATAAATTAATATCTTATTTATAGCACTTATCATTATTTTTACGCATATATTTTAAATTTAAACATAAGAAAATTCAATCTCCTATATCATTGCATTTTAATAAATTATTAGAAATAATTCGAGTTTGCTTGATTTTACTGGTCTAGTCTAATATGTGCAGGTCAAGTCGAACTAATTAAGATAATGTCTGAACTAATGTGTGCAGGCCGCATTTACAGCTGAACCCGTGTCCACGACACTTCCCCTCCCATGTCCAAAGAACAGAGCAAGCACCACGCCCCCTCGCGGACTTAAACCAACTCACGGCATCCCCGGCATCCGCAATTCATCTTCATCCCATGATCAAATCCAAGTCCCAGGCGCCCATTCCCTTCGTCACACAACATCTTCCCACACCCAAACACAACCCCTGTTCCGCATCCAAGCACCTTACAAAGACTTCCACAAAATCCCAGCAACTTCATCTTCTTTCGGATTCGTTTCATCCATATCCCGCTGCCAGCCAGGATAGCATCCCGTGTCCCACAAAACCAAGTCAGCTTCTCCCGCGATGCATGCCAAGCAAATCATCCCTCCCACGTTTTCTTACCAAACAAAGCCCATCTGCATCCTCATCCCAACTCCATCATCCCGGATTCCTCCCAGCATATCCGGGTATTCCTTATCCGAATTCCCTTCATCCCGTTCATGTTCGGATATGCCTGATTCAACCATCCACATGAGAAATCTCACACGGTATCTCCCCTGTTCTTGCAATCAACCTTATCCCAACGTCCCAGCAGCCATCCTCACATCCTCTTCAATGTCCCAGCTCATCTTCCCACGCGTCCGGTTCAGCATCCGAAACCTCATCATCTCCCAGCCATTTCCTTCTTTCCATGAGCCAATATCCCTCCGGATAACATCCTATCATCTCCCAACCAACTTCAGTTCTTATCCACCGTTCACAGCCTCCTCTGCTTCCTTCCCATCCGCATACATTGCTCCACATCACAGCCGTATCTCTCTTCCCTCTTTCGAACCAAGCCAATCGTCACCCAAAGATCTCTTCCGGCTTAATCTCCCAACGTCCAAGTTCATACCAGCTGCCGTGGATCGGATCAAGCAGCATCTCCGTGAACATCCCGAGCTTCATGATGAGTTCCCTTTCTTCTGAATAATCTCCCAGCTCACACGTTTGTTCCCAGCATCCTTATCCCACGGATTGCATCCCAGCCCGCGATTCATCTTCATCTCCTATGCTTCCGGATCATCTCAAATCCCATCCGTGAGCATCGCCCACGTCGCATCCGCAAATCAAGCTCCTCAGCTTAGCAAAACAGACTACTCCTCCATCTTCATCCCATTCCGTTCCTAGCTCCCCTGTTTCGGAACAACTTCTTCCCAGCCAGTGAGCATCTCTTCCTTAACCGAACTCAAAGATTACCGCCCCATCGTTCCAGATTTCTTCTCACAAATCATATCCCTTGCTCCACATTCGCATGGGATCCCCTGTGTCCAAAAACAGAGCAAAGTCTCAGCGACCATGGTCCACTCCATCCGCAAATATCTCCCTAGCTTCCACGTCTCCGTATTCATCCTCATCCTCCCGAATCATCTGCGAACAAGTTCATCCAAACTCCCAGCAGATCTTCAACATCAGTTCGGATTGGATTTTGATCCATCCAGATTCTGAGAACACTTCCCATCCCGTTCATGATTCATTCCTATCCCACTGCCTCCGCAAGTCAAACATCCCACCGTTCACAAGGATAAACTCGGCCAGCAACCATCCGTGATGAAGCTTCCCATGCTTCCGCATCTTCCACGCGATCTTCCCAGTTCTGCTTCAACCATTCCGAGCTTCACGTGAATCACAGCCAGCAGCAGCCGTGGATCAACCTCTCGTGGATCATCATCTTCAGCCATCTTTATCTTCCCATCCGGAAGACCATATCCACAGGATGAAACAGAGGGGATGCGGAGCTTATAAAAGGATGAGTTCCCCTCCTTCCGAACCAGCTCTTCGGAGGCGGAGTCCCATGGGAAACAGAGAAGGGAGAGAAGTTTGGGTCTTTTTGGGAATGCCTTCTCAAAAGAAAAAAATAATGAATTGCTAGAGAAGGAAGGAGAGATCTAGGGAAGGGAGGAAGAAAAGAAGAAATGGGAGCCCGCTGCTGTGCCACTGCTGCTATCGCCCACGACTCCATGGAAGACTGATCTCCTCTCTAGGGCCGGATGCAACCCTAACAAAGGAACACGGGTTTTTATGTATTTAATTTTATATTCTTGGAGTTGTATGAACTTATTGTTTTTAATGGATATCCTCTTTTATCTTATATTTAATTTCTGTGATTTTAAATATGACATTTATACAACTGTTCTTCATGATCACTAAGTTAATAAAAGATCACCCATGCTTAGGGAAGATGCAGTGTCCTGCCACATTAGTTTAGGGTAGACATTTCATGCCAACCGAAGATGGAAGTTTCTAAATTACTTTTGTGAGATTTTTATTTAAATGCTTATTAGGCTTGTAGTTAATTTGCATGTTAATCCAATAATAAATTAAAATACAAATAACCCTTGTTCCGATGTTAGTGGTGAATTTCCTGCCCTAGGTTCCCTCAAACTGATATCACTTCAATTACATTTTCATTAAATTTCTTAGTTTAATTTTCTTTACAAATTTTTCTTTTTAAATATATTATTTTTTAAAAAAATAACTGTACCCCAATTCCTGTGGATCGATATCCGTAATCACTATCCTACTAGATACGTGCTATTGCGTGGTCTTGAAAGTTGACTATCAATTTTTGGCGCCGTTGCCGGGGATTGCTAGCATAGTTGTTTTTCTTTTTTTTTTAAAAGAAACTTTCAAAATATATATATATCTAAAATAAAATAAAAATATTTTTTATTTTTGTTATTTTCCTTATCTCTTTTTTCTCTCTTACTAATTTTTGCATTATTTGATCAGGAATCGAAGAGGAAATATGGGACGATAAAAAAGGAAACTGCTGAAAAAGGAATGCTGCAGTGGTTTGTTTAAAAAAATAAAAAAAATTGCTGGGAAAATTCCCTTTGGTAACCTCTAAACCTTTTTTATTTAAATTGATTCCCAGTTTGCTTGAAATTTTGTGGTGATTGTTTGATTTTAATTCCAGCAAAAGTGTGAATGCATGCTTGATACACATCCACCAATTAATCCGCACATAGTAAGGGCAATCACCCCAACAAGATAAGAACTGAATTTCATCACCAGATTCTTGCCCAAATTAGGTGAATCAATTCTCACATAGCCATCACGTTAATTAAAATCAATTAGACGTTGGCCCCTAGGGACATTCGAGCTCAATAGGATGAAGATCACCGAAAGTTGTACCAATTTCGCTCTGTGGCTCAGTTGATGTCTGGGCAAGCTTTGTCCCAAAGGAGACAGTTCATTAGTTCGAGGCAAGTGGTTTTTAAGTGGGATCTTTGCAACGCATCGTGACCCCCCCACTTACCTGAGAGCTTACCTGGTCAACTCAGTTCATTAGACCGGATTGGAGGCTTAGGTGCCCTCTTCAAACCAGTTAGGAGCTGTCTAGTGATTTTAGGGCAAACATAAGGAATTGATGTATTTTTCTTTTAATGCATGCTTGACTGCACTTGACTGATTAGAAGAGCTTTAGTGTATGTTAGGGTGTCGTTTCAGATCTTCGGAATTAGTACCTTTTGACCCTGAAATAGAACGTTCTATTAGGACCCTTCGAGCCAAAATCCGTACCTATAGAACCATAGGATCTGCTCCACCTCCTGAGATGGCTAAAGAACAACCCAAACTCTTGAGGGAGTACTTTACTCCCACCATTTACACTTCTCCATCTTGCATTCGATTACCTGAGGTAGCAGCTGTACAATATGAAATAAAGTCTAGTATGATCCAAATGCTCCCATCTTTTTATGGGCTCACCAACGAAGACCCATATAAACACCTAGATAAATTTCTTGAGATTTGCACCACTGTCAAGATTCAGAACTTCACTGATGATGCTCTGAAACTTAGATTATTGTCCTTCTCCCTTAAAGACAGAGCCAAGCAATGGCTGAATTCCTTAGAGGCTAATTCAATTCGTTCCTGGGATCAAATGCAACAAGAATTTCTTAAAAAATACTTTCTCATAGGAAGAACGAACCAGTTTAGACGTGCCATCACAAGCTTCTCCCAAACCGAGGAAGAAGAATTTCATGAAACCTGGGAGAGATTTCGGAACCTAATCCATAAATGCCCGCATCATCAGATACCCAAGTGGCAATTAGTGTTGGGAATTGTGTCCCAAAGCCAATTTATTAGTTGTAAGAAATTGAATTATGTATATGTTTTATTAAAATGAATAAAAATTTATTCTGGCAATTTTCTATTCATCACAAGTGTTGCATCTTCAAATTGAACTCCTGTGTATTGTGATGAAGTCCTTAGGACTAATTTAGTGGATAAAAGAGGTTTTATCATTTAGTCCTTAAACCAGTTCGCGACCAAATGACGAGCTGTCAATTGGACGATAGCTATGTCAAGTATAGGTCGTTGTGTGCCATTTAGTTGGTTGTCCTCTTAAACCAAGGAGTGTGGAGACACTGTATGGCATACAGGTGAGATGTAGGAGTACATCGTCACTGAATAGTGACTCACCTGCGTAGCACTCCACTGTTGGGAGTTAGCTCGTAAAACATATGGGCATAAGTACCCCTTAAACCTGAGACTGTCACGGTGACTTGCAAGCAACTCACTGTACTTAGGCACTGGATGACCTGAATTTCTAATTCAGGGATCGGAAGGATGCTGGGTGCAGTCAAGTACTCGCGAAGTCTGTGTATGAGTTAAGATGGGATTGACCGCTTCAGATTTTAGGAGTTGATGTCTCACTGTATTTCAATTCAGTAAAACCTTGGCCAGGGTAAACCAAGTGATAAGTCACTTGATTTGATTAATTGAAATACACTATGAATGACCGGACCCAGAGTTCGACAGTCCACTCTGAGGTCATCTTGAGCATCGAAGGTCATAGGGATGAATTATGCAACAACCATACGTCTAGGTTCTTGAATGTTGCTTTGCATATTTGACCTATCCGGACGTCGGGTATCATTGCTAGATGGTCACCTCGATTAGTGCATGGAGTAGTCCATGTACTACCGGCTTAGTGTTCGAACCTATCGGAGTCACGCACATTAGTCAAGCTAAGTAGGAAGGTCTTGACCCAATTTAATTAAGAATTAAATTATGGGTCATTTGGAATTTGGCTCTGTCTATGTTCAGCTAGCACTGAACATGAGGTACATGCTAAATTTCATGGATGAACAACTAATTAAGTCTGTATTTCGGGTCAATCAAGTTTTAATTAATATAATTGAACTTGATCAGGACTCAATTGTTGAGATTGAATTTGATTGGGTCTAAATTAGTGTAATTGGGCTCGATCATGATTTAATTGGAATTTAATTTCATATTTGTTCTGATCTAAGTCGGACTTGGATCGAGCCGAAACTAGACCCAATTGAATCTCGTATGAGTCAGACTCATGTGGAATTTTTTCGGATCAAAAATTCATTCAAATGGGCTGCAAATTTGGTTTAGAACCAAATTGACTAACTTATGATCAAATGGGCTAACCCATTTGTATCACAAGTTGACTTTTCCCATTTAGAGTGGTTGCTGACCGTGAATAAATCCCATGGACCCGTGGACCACTCCCTTCACATGGACCCTTAGCACCTTTTTTTGTGAGCCGCGACTCACCTGGGACGCATGAAACAGAGCTTCTCTGTTTCACGCGTCCGCAACCCTTCCGACCGTCGATTGCACGGCCAACCGGCCTCCGGCCAGACGGCCGACTGGACCGGAATGTGCGATTTTGAACCGCCAACATTCCAGTCTAGTTTGATTTTTGAAATCCAGCAATAATTGACATTAATCACTGTTTTATTCCACGGTTGTTTTTGAAACAATCGTTATCAAATTCATTCATATTTGATAATGAATGAATTCAATAACGCTAGACCATTTACGCCTCTTAACTCCTCTCAGCGTTGGCCTATTTGTAGGCCACCGTTTCCTCTCGAATGCAGTGAGAGAAAAAATTTTCTTGGGAAGAAAACGTGAGACAGAGAGATAGGTTTATTCTGTGAAGAAGAAGAAGAGTGAGGAAGGAGTTCCTCTCTCTCTCTGGTGGTTTGGAGTTCGGCCCAGGTCCGGCGTCCTCTCCTCCCTTCCATTCCTCTGTGATCAGGATCAAGAGACGGGTGTCTCTTCGGCCTAGGCGTGCTGTGAACAAACGGGAGAAAGAAACCGAAGAAAGAAAGAAAGAGAAGAAAGAAAGAAATAGGAAGGTCCTTTTTCTAGTTTTCCTTTCTTCCAAGGGTCCTTTTGCAAAAGATTGTTTTGCACGAGTAAAGACATCATCTAACCTTCTTGCGAAGCTTGACGTGCGTGCGAAGTAGAGGGCTTGCAGATCCAGGCCTTGCAGAGCTACCTTCAGGGATCTAGATCCAGATCCAGATTCAAATTACCTCGACCAACTTCCGCTACGGGCTTGAGGTAATTTTACATAAAAGTTAAATTTAATATTTATAATTGTTATAAATAAAATAAAAAAATTTTAAAACTGATTTTTCATGCCTGGCGTTCGATTTTATCGGACAACTCGGAAAATGTTTCCTTCAACTGGTATCAGAGCCAGGTTGGCCAATGGAATTGGCCTATAATATCTAGAATTATGCATGATTTAATTTTTAAATTTAGATTAGATCTAAATTTATTGATAAAATATCAATCTTGTGCTGAATTATAAGGTTGTCCTGCTATAAAGTTAACCCCTTATAGTGAAAAGGTTGTCCTAGCACAAAATTGAGATAAATTTGTATCATAAAATAAATAGTTTATTTTTGTGAAATTATGCATAATTGATGTTTATGAAATTTCAGTTTTAAATTTATTATGGCCACAAAATTTAAATATAAATTGTTTATATTTGGAATAAATTGACACCTTGAATCCATGATCATATTGCATTTAATAAAGAATTAAATGTTGAATTTAAAATTTAAAATTTGAATTTCAAATAAAGATTTAAAATTCAAAATTTGAAATTCGAATTAAAATTTAAATTTGAACATGGGATTTGGGGATGGGTTAGCACAATCAGATTAGTTGACTAGGTTAGACCTAATCATGAAATCAAATTGAAATGGACTAACTTAAGAAACATGATTTAATCTAATCAATAGTTGAACTAGACTAAATCAAGGTTTATAAAATGATCAAACTCAATAGTTGTAGTTTATCATATCCAAACATTTCAATTGGATCTGATTGTGGCTTAGTGGTCGAGCCCGAGTTCCCAAGGATAACCTAAATCAACTTGATAAACCAATTGGTGTCTAAGGTAAGTCGGCATTTGATCATGATTTTTAATTGGGGCTACCTCTTACCTGGCCAACATAGTTGGTGTCTAGGAAAGAGGTTAATGGCGTAACCCTCCCATGATCTCTCTTATCTGGCCAATTTGGTCGATCAAGTTTTGATTAAGGTACCTTGAGACTTGGCACTCACCCATGCCATTAAGAAAAATCAGTGTGACTGATTTAGGTGTCTAATAGACCAATAAGAGCTAGTCCTCTATATGATTTGGTGAAGTCAGTGGGAGAATTTAGAATTATCGGTCAGTGTTACATATCATTTAAAATTCTCTAAATTATTAGGTCCTTAAAATGATAAAGTTATATAGATAACTAGATCATAGCCTCCCATTAAGGTGAATGATAATGGGTCCAATATTACAGTTGAACATGCAGGACGCTTCCGTCTGGTGTTCCTCTGAATACTGGAATTATCCTTCGTTATATGATAGCTTTTTGAGCTATCTAATTGTGATTAGGTTGGCCGAGCCTTCCTCGGGCCTGATCATACATTAGGTAGTGTCATCGAGTTAGTTCATTAATGGTTGGACCTAACCAAGATCTTCAGTGGAGGCCTCCGCCTACTGATTACCACCTGGGGCAAAATTGATTACTAGAAATTGGTTAGAGAAACAATTGGTAATAGACCTACCCTTAGATGCAAATGGGTTGGCCGAGCCTTCCTCGGGCCCGTATGCAGTCTATGCGGATTCTAGTACTCACTAGGGAATTAAAGTAATTCCTCGAATTAAAGGTAGAGGCTATTAATTCGATTAAAATAGTGGGAGAAAACTTTTGACTAAAGTCCAAGTCTTTAGGATTAAATAAATCATATACTGATTAGTTGGATTTTTCCTTTATTTTTCAGATATGGCTAACTCATTGTCCCTTCGAACACTATTAGACAATGATAAGCTTAATGGACCTAACTTCGATAGCTGGTATCGAAAGATGAAAATAGTATTAGAGCATGAGCGGATCCTGTATGTGATATCGGATCCTGCACCTGAGGAACCTGCAGCCAATGCACCACATGCAATCAGAGACGCTTATCAGAAGTGGCTCAACGATCGCACTACAGTGCGTTGCATCATGAGGGCCTCGATGAATGACGAGTTTAGTCGTAAATTCGAGGAAGCGCAGCCAGTGGAAATCCTTCAAATGTTGAAAGAGTCTTTCGGCACACCTGATGATGTTGAATGACATAAGACCTCTTGCGCTATATTCAATGCCCGCATGAGGGAAGGGGCATCGGTCACCGATCATGTATTGTATATGGTCGAACAAATCGATCGCCTAAGTAAACTTGGCTTTCCTTTGCACGAGCAATTGGGCAAGGACGCCATTTTGAACTCACTTCCCAAGTCCTACCTGACCTTCCTTAGTCATTATAGAATGACTAAACCTGAAGTATCCTATCATGGTTTGCTAGGTTTACTGCAGACCTATGAGAAGGATCACCAACTCAAAAAGGAGTCGGTGAATGTGGTAGGTGGGACTTCTGCAGGACTTTCTTCCTTTAAGAAAGGAAAGAAGAAGAAGGTGCAAAAAGCTCGTGCTGGGGTCTCTAAGCCCAGCCAGACTAAGAAGCGTAAAGCCGATAAGAGCAAGGCAGAGTGCTTCTTCTGTAAGAAGATGGGTCATTGGAAGCGGAACTGTCCGGCTTACATAGCGTCCCTTGATCCAAACAGGCCTAAGAAGAAAAAACAGCAAACAGTTGCTGCACAAGGTAATTATATGATAACACCTTGTAATTTTTCTATTTATGATTCTACTACTTGGGTATTGGATACCGGAAGTCCAATTAATATTTGCAATTCATTGCAGGGACTTCAAGTTAGTAGAAGATTCAAGAGTGGCGAAAGATTCCTGAACGTTGGAGATGGAAGATCAGTTCCAGTCCTAGCTTTAGGAGTCATTGAGCTTGTTTTTGAATCTAGAGTAGTCATATTAGATGATTGTCATTATTGTCCAACATTTTTAATGAATGTCATCTCTGTAGGCCTTTTGGCCAAAAATGGTTATTGCTTATCAATAAAAGAAAATTTTTGTGATATCATTTTGAATGGTATTAAAATTTTTCGTGGACAATTGAAATATGGCATTTATACTCTATCACTGCCTGTGAATGTAATGTACACCTCTAATAAACGCCCTAAGTTAGATAATGTCAATGAAGCCTATTTATGGCATTGCCGGCTAGGTCACATAAATAAAAACAGGATAAACAGGTTAGCCCAACAGGGCATTTTAGAAATCAATGATTGTGAATCATTGCCAACTTGTGAATCCTGTCTTCTGGGTAAGATGACCAAGTCACCTTTTTCTGGAAAGGGTGAACGAGCCAGCGATGTTCTTGGCCTCATACATACTGATGTATGTGGACCTATGAACGTAAGTGCCAAAGGTGGTTATGCCTACTTCAGAACCTTCACAGATGACCTATCCAGGTATGGGTATGTCTATCTGATGAAGCATAAGTCGGAATCATTTGAAATGTTCAAATGATTTCGTAATGCAGTAGAAAAACAGACTGGAAAGAGTATTAAGATCCTTCGGTCAGACCGAGGAGGATGTTGGGAACCCGCCCATGCCGCTGATATTTCAAAAATTTTTCAGATGGCAGCGGAATCGGCATGCACGGGTTCGACGTTCATCGCATGAACGTTGTTTCGAGACCTTTCGTAATTAGGTAAGAATTAAAACTTTTAAAACTATTAGGAAGATCAAATCTTCACCTTGCGCGGGTAGATGATCACCGCAAATCTGAATTCGTGGTTTTGGAAGAGGGTTCGCTTGAAGCCGTTCAAACGTCCGGCCTCTACGGGTATCCACATGAAGCAGGATCCGATCCAAGCTTTCTATCTCACCGGGGTGCTAGCTCCCTTGCAGAGATAGCTTTGATGGCTGATGTCCTCCCTCTCAATCAACTCTTGATTGTGCTTAGAAGGAGGAAGAAGAAGGATGAAGAAGAGGAAGAAGATGATCCCCTACGCAGCCTTCTCTTGTTCCTTGTGTTGGATGAAGGAAGGGAAGGGAAGGAGGCCGCCAACACTTGGAGAGCTTTTCCCTTGCTTGCGGCTGAGAACACCAAGGAAAGGAGAGGGCCATGACTTGGAGGAAGAGAGGTTTTCAATACCTAGGGTGCCGGCCTCATAGTCCCTCTTATAGCCATCAAGGGCTCCTCCAAAGTTGGAGCCCTAGATAACTTTCCAAAGAGAGAAGGGGGGCGCCGGCCCCTCTCTTGCCGCACACAAGGAGAGGAGGAGGGGCGTAATCCCTCCTTCTTGTGATGCCCTAATCCTCTTCCAAAGAGGATTGGGTACCTCTCTTATGGTTTAATCCCAATCCAATTAGGATTAGCCAATTGGGTTCAATCTATGCTAGTCCTAATCCAACTAGGACTTGAATGAACCATGACTCAATTGAACTCTTCAATCCTAATCCAATTAGGAGTCATGTTGATTCATTAAATTATTAATTAATTTAGACTTAAGGAATCCTAATCCAATTAGGATTTGTTTAATTTTAGTCCTAATCCAATTAGGACTCTATTTGAATCCGAAGTCCTAATCTAATTAGAATTTCTAGGAATCCTACTCCAAGTAGGAATCCTATTTTAATTCAAAATTCCTAATCTCATTAGGATTGTGGGAATCCTATTCCAAGTAGGAATCCCAGTCCTACTCCAACTAGGATTTCCAGTCCTAATCCAATTAGGATTCTAGGAATCCTACCTGAAGTAGGACTCTTGTTTCAAGTCCAATTAATTAATTCCCTTGGTTCCTACTTCAACTTCTTTATCAATCAAATTGATTACTTGTGATTCTTAATCACGATTTCAACCATCGGATCGGTCAATACTTCTAGTGTGTGTGACCCCATAGGTTCTATTCTGACTGGTAGTGAGATATATTGTGATCTCTATCTCAATATCATTGAAAACTCCTTTCAATGGGTTGGAACGATTCCAACTCAACTCATTAGGGTTTATCGATCATCGAGATAATCCCTGTGAGTCCCACCATCCACCAGTGACACCTAGCAGCATGTAGTGGCTACCCAGCAGAATGGAATGATGAACCTCTAGGTGCAGTTAACATGTGATACAGTCCTACTATCGTGGATCCCTACAGGACGGAGGTCATGGACAACTCGTCAAACCCCATCGTCTGTCATATGTCAAGATTTATTCGACTTGAGTTCGATAGTGGAAAACTCTTTTTCCACTTTATATTACTGCCCTGGCCAAGGTCTTAGAACTCAGTCTAACAAATCACATAGGATCACTCCTCTTCTATCAAGGTCGATAGATTCCTTATAGGTGCATACCCTACTCCTACAGTGAATCTACTGCAGCCAATCTACACTGCATGGACCCATATGGCTAGAGACCATGTATGTGTGCAGTCAAACTACAATAACCTCACTGTGAGTAGCCGAAGCACCGCAGGTCAAAGGACCAGTCACACTACTGCAACATCAAGCAAGTCACTGACGAGTGGATAGACATCCAAGTGACTTCTTGTCTTGGTCACGCTCAGTACCCTTGTTCTCTAACAAGCACCTGCACTATCACTTCAGTGTCCCTACACTGTGGACTCAGTCTCGTCCATCCAGAAGGAAAGTGATCTGTGCACTGATCGGATCGATCACCATCCTCGTGATGATCCATTGATCAGGAGCATTTAGAAATTAATCACCAATGATACATGGCTCAAATTCTCAACTCTTGAGAATATGTATCATCATCTTATTAATTCCTTGGACGATTCATAGACACATAAACAATATGAATGAAAAGATGCCTTTTATTTATTCAATAATAAATTGTCAAGTACAAAATTATGTCCCTAGAATTAATAATGTGTCAGCCAGATTGGCTTCTAGGGCATACATCTAACAATCTCCCACTTGCACTAAAGCCAATTGGTCATATATCTTAGGCCCATCTTCTCAAGGTGGGCTTCAGTCTTTTGCTGACTCAGCTGCTTAGTGAATGGGTCCGCCACGTTATCCGCGGAGTCTACTCTCTGCACCTCTACATATTTCTTCTCCACATAGTCGCGTATGAGGTGAAAGCGCCGCTCTATATGCTTAGACTTCTGATGAGACCTTGGCTCCTTAGCAAGGGCTATGGCGCCATTATTATCGCAGTAGAGTGTTATGGCATCTGATGTCATCACGTCCAACTCTGCAATGAATTTCTTGAACCAAAAGCCTTCCTTAGCAGCTTCAGAGGCGGCGATGTATTCAGCTTCCATAGTAGAATCAGCAATGATCGGTTGTTTAGAAATCTTCCAATTTACCGTACCACCATTGCACAAGAACACATATCCAGATGTTGACTTCCTGTCATCGACATCAGTCATGAAGTCTGAATCTGTGTACCCTTCTACCTTTAACTCTGATGATCCTCCAAAAACCAAGAATAAATCTTTAGTTCTTCTCAAGTACTTAAGAATATTCTTCACAGCTGTCCAGTGTTCTTCACCTGGATTCGACTGATATCTGCTTGTGACACTCACAGCAAGAGCTATATCAGGTCGTGTACATAGCATGGCATACATGAGGCTTCCTATTTCCGATGCATAAGGAATCTTGCTCATGCGTTGAATCTCTTCAGATGTGTTGGGGCACATCTTCTTGGAGAGATGAATTCCATGCCTTAGGGGTAAGAGACCCCTCTTGGAGTTTTCCATGCTGAACCTCTTCAGCACCTCCTCTATGTACATCTTCTGTGAAAAGCCAAGCATCCTTTTAGATCTATCTCTATAGACCTTTATTCCCAAAATATAGGATGCTTCCCCAAGGTCTTTCATGGAGAATTCTTTTGACAACCAGACCTTGACCGAGGTTAGCATGGGAATATCATTCCCAATCAGGAGAATGTCATCTACGTACAGTACGAGAAAAACGACAGCACTCCCACTAACCTTTTTGTAAACACACGATTCCTCTTCGTTTTTGATGAAATCAAACGTTTTGATTGCATCATCGAAACGAGTGTTCCAACTCCGAGATGCTTGCTTTAGCCCATAGATGGACCTTTGCAGCTTGCAGACCTTGTGATCTCCATCACTGGAAGTGAAACCCAAAGGCTGTTACATATAGATATCTTCATCAAGATATCCATTCAGGAAAGCAGTTTTCACATCCATCTGCCAGATTTCATAATCATGAAATGCTGCAATGGCAAGCAATGTTCGGATGGATTTTAGCATGGCTACAGGTGAAAAGGTCTCCTGATAGTCAATGCCTTCGCGTTGACTATACCCTTTCGCCACAAGCCTTGCCTTATAGGTCTCTACCTCTCCATCCGAACCTATCTTCCTTTTGTAGATCCATTTGCATCCAATAGGTACAATACCTTCTGGTGGATCTACTAAGGTCCAGACTTGGTTGGAATGCATGGAGTCTAACTCTGACTTCATAGCTTCCACCCATTTCTCGGAATCGATATCAGATATCGCCTCGTTGTAGGTTTTGGGATCCTGTATGTGATCCCTATCTCCCACTAGGAACATTTCCTCGGTATCCTCTTCTAGTATACCTAAGTATCTATCGGGAGGATGGGAGACCCTACTAGATCTACGAGGTGGTTGAGGGACATCGTGTACTGGCTCTTTATGAATGGGTTCTATAGGATCCATGACTCGTTGCTTTTCAGAGACTTTCTCTTCAAGCTCAATTTTCCTCCCACTGCCTCTATCAAGGATAAACTGATTTTCCAAGAAGATGGCATGACGGCTCACAAACACATTGTGATCCTCTGAGACGTAAAAATTGTATCCTAATGACTCTTTAGGATATCCTATAAAACGAGCACTTATGGTCCTAGCCTCTAACTTGTCCGCCTGTAGTCGCTTGACGTGGGCCGGACATCCCCAAATCTTGAGATGACCCAGACTTGGTTTCTTACCATGCCATATCTCATACGGTGTGGTAGGAACGGATTTAGAGGGAACTCTATTCAATAAATAAATCGCTGTGAGTAAGGCATCTCCCCAAAGGAACATAGGTAAATCAGTGAAGCTCATCATGGACCTGACCATATCCAATAGGTTCCGATTCCTCCTCTCTGACACCCCGTTGAGTTGAGGTGTACCCGGAGGTGTCCATTGTGAGACTATGCCGTTTTCTTTGAGATAGTTCCGGAATTCTCTACTAAGGTATTCTCCTCCTCGATCTGATCGAAGAGCCTTAAGAGGTTTTCCAGTTTGTTTTTCTACTTCATTTTTGAACTCTTTGAACTTTTCAAAAGAGTCAGACTTGTGTCTCATAAGATACACATACCTATACCGTGAATAATCATCGGTAAAGGTAATGAAGTAAGAATAACGTCCCCTGGCTAGCACATCGAATGGGCCACATACATCTGTATGTATTAGGGTAAGTATTTCAGTGGTCCTCTCCCCATGTCCTACAAAGGGCAGTCTAGCCATTTTTTCTTGAAGACAGGACTCGCAAACTGGATATGACTCGGAAGTCAATGAGCCGAGAAGCCCATCTTTATCCATTTTGTTCATCCTATCCTCTCCAATATGGCCAAGTCTGAGGTGCCACAAATATCTTTGGTTTATCTCATCTCTGGATCTTTTGGATCCTTTGGCACTCACATCTTGCTCGGTAACATTCACAGATACATCCATATGTAAATGATAGAGACTGTCAATCATGAAACCACATGCGACTATTTTATTTCTTAAATAAATAGAACAGCAGTCTTTGTCAAATGTAAAAACATGACCTTCCTGTGCTAGACATGAAACAGAAATCAAATTTCTGCTAGCAACAGGTACATAATAGCAGTCTCTAAGTATTAAACTAAATCCAGACGGTAGTCGCAGATGGTAGGTGCCCACAGCCACAGCAGCAACTTTTGCCCCGTTGCCAACCCGAAGGGTTACCGCACCTTCCGCCAGCCTTCTACTTTCCTTTAGACCCTGCATGGTAGTGCACAAATGAGCACTAGAACCAGAATCTATAACCCAACTAGAAGTAGAAGAAACCGTTAGATTAGTTTCAATTATGAGCAAGTCTATACCTTCTGAAGGTGTGTCACCTTTCTTGTTCTTCAGGCTCTCGAGGTATGAAGGACAGTTTCTCTTCCAGTGGCCTTCGACATTGCAGTGGAAACATTTTCCTTTGTCGTTAGCCTTTTTCTTTTGAACTTCCTTCTTTGCCTTCTTGTCTTTCTTCTGCTTCTTTGCAGGCTTCTTTTTCTTCCAAGTAGACTTTCTCTTGGAACCAGAAGTCAACTCAGCAGCAAGGACATTGCCCCTTGAACCTTTCAAGGCTCCCTCAGCAGTTACCAACATGTTGATTAGTTCAGTCTTAGTGTATTCAATCTTATTCATGTGGTAGTTTACTATAAACTGACCAAATGAATCAGGAAGTGACTGTAGGATCAAATCCACTTGTAATTCCTTGTGCATGTCCATACCGAGCTTCTCAAGCTCCTCTAGGTCCTTGATCATGGTCAGACCGTGATCATGGACAGACTGCCCCTTGCGCATCTTCGCTTTGAAGAGCCTCTTGGACACTTCAAAACGAGCTATGCGACTCTGCTCACCATACAACTCTTGCAGGTGTGCCAGTATGTCCCTAGCAGTCTTTATATTTTCATGCTGGCATTGGAGTTCATTAGACATGGATGCCATCATATAGCATTTTACTCTAATGTCATCATCCAACCACTTTTTATGCATTTCACGCTGAACATCAGTAGGACGTGCTGGTAGTGTGGGGATATCTGAATCGAGTATGTAGCCTATCTTCTCACAGTCCAAAACTATTTTGAGATTTCTAAGCCAGTCTTTGTAATTGGTTCCGGTCAGTCAGTTGGTCTCAAGAATACGGGTCAAAGGGTTTGAAGCCGACATTGTATCTGCAGAGAGTAAAGATTCTAGTTAGACTTTTGTACTTGATCCTAATCTGTTTTAAGGTCTTTTAGGACAAATGTAACTCCCACTATTTTCTCGAATCCCTCACACTCCCCTGGTAGGAAAACGGAAATCCCACACGACTAGGGTTTCTAGTGGGTACTGCGGTCCCACCAATTTACATGCCACCTCACCTAACAGTTATTGGTGACACATAGATGGATGAGTGTACAACTCTTGTACAATGCTTCTCAAGCATGTTGCAGTGTAACTTGGTCTCTAAGCCATGAAGACCTCACCTAACAGTTATTGGTCCCATTTCTTAGTTAAGTCAGACCCACCGTATAACCGTAGGAATAAAGTCGTTATTGGGTCCTCACCTAACAGTTATTGGTGCCCAACCCCACCTTTACCCTACAACATCTCATGTCTATAGAGAGGTCCAGCCCCCCGATGCAACTTGACCACTGTGTCCAGCCGAGACAAATCAACATCAGAAAGGCCTTAGCAGCTCTACTACAGTGGAAGACCTATTGACTTAATATTGGTTAATCAGGTCTTAGTGTTTGCAACTTGAGCCCTTCATAAGAGGTAATCGAACAATTGGCCAGGTAAGCAGGTGGGAGGCTCCCCTTACTCAGAGAGTAAGGTCCTAATTAAGTAACCACCTTTCATGCTTTCCTAGACACCAATTAGATCAATTAATCTAATATGACTTGCTCATGTCGGTTCACTCTCGACTTGATTGAGGAGGTTTTGATTTAGGTCTCAATTGGGTTTGCTACATCACATGTAAACCTATCTACCCGACTCGCATTTACATCTCATGCAAACGGTACATCACAGGCAGTTATAATCGCAGCATCAAATAAAGTTAAACTTTAAATAGGTGATGATCATGGATTCTAATTAGGTCGTATTACAAGCACATGCACATCAATCGATCAAGTGGTCTTCAACTCTTGAATTGGTTCTAAGCCTCCTTGATTCGATCCTTGATCAACTCTTGATCCCATCGCCATCAACCGCTTAGATCATCTTTCATCTCATGCCTTTGCTTCAACTTGATCGTTGATGTACATCACATCACAGAAATACAACGAGATGTAAAATAAAAATAAAAATAAATTACATCTCCTTTTAGGAGGCACGCAGGCCTCTCAAAACATCAAATAAGATGCATGCAAGCATCTGAAAAATTACATGACATTGCAGATCACATCGCAGGTCATTACATTTGATACTAAAAGGGTTTGAATCCTATGATCATCACCGTATGCAACAATTATAATTTTCAGATCTGAAAACTAACTGATTATATCATGACATAGGTCGCTGATCATGCTAATCATGATTCTAAACTTTGTAATCCCATTAACAATGCAATTAGAATCATCTTTTTTATCACATAAAAATCAGCATGCAAAAATCAGCACCCCTGAAAAATCTGCATGCAGAATTTTTCAGCATGCATGATCATTCAATTTTCAGATCTAATAAGCCTTTAGATATTTAATTCTTACCTTAATCTACGAAGCCTAGGCTCTGATACCACTGTTGGGAACCCGCCCATGCCGCTGATATTTCAAAAATTTTTCAGATGGCAGCGGAATCGGCATGCACGGGTTCGACGTTCATCGCATGAACGTTGTTTCGAGACCTTTCGTAATTAGGTAAGAATTAAAACTTTTAAAACTATTAGGAAGATCAAATCTTCACCTTGCGCGGGTAGATGATCACCGCAAATCTGAATTCGTGGTTTTGGAAGAGGGTTCGCTTGAAGCCGTTCAAACGTCCGGCCTCTACGGGTATCCACACGAAGCAGGATCCGATCCAAGCTTTCTATCTCACCGAGGTGCTAGCTCCCTTGCAGAGATAGCTTTGATGGCTGATGTCCTCCCTCTCAATCAACTCTTGATTGTGCTTAGAAGGAGGAAGAAGAAGGATGAAGAAGAGGAAGAAGATGATCCCCTACGCAGCCTTCTCTTGTTCCTTGTGTTGGATGAAGGAAGGGAAGGGAAGGAGGCCGCCAACACTTGGAGAGCTTTTCCCTTGCTTGCGGCTGAGAACACCAAGGAAAGGAGAGGGCCACGGCTTGGAGGAAGAGAGGTTTTCAATACCTAGGGTGCCGGCCTCATAGTCCCTCTTATAGCCATCAAGGGCTCCTCCAAAGTTGGAGCCCTAGATAACTTTCCAAAGAGAGAAGGGGGGCGCCGGCCCCTCTCTTCATGCCGCACACAAGGAGAGGAGGAGGGGCGTAATCCCTCCTTCTTGTGATGCCCTAATCCTCTTCCAAAGAGGATTGGGTGCCTCTCTTATGGTTTAATCCCAATCCAATTAGGATTAGCCAATTGGGTTCAATCTATGCTAGTCCTAATCCAACTAGGACTTGAATGAACCATGACTCAATTGAACTCTTCAATCCTAATCCAATTAGGAGTCATGTTGATTCATTAGATTATTAATTAATTTAGACTTAAGGAATCCTAATCCAATTAGGATTTGTTTAATTTTAGTCCTAATCCAATTAGGACTCTATTTGAATCCGAAGTCCTAATCTAATTAGGATTTCTAGGAATCCTACTCCAAGTAGGAATCCTATTTTAATTCAAAATTCCTAATCTCATTAGGATTGTGGGAATCCTATTCCAAGTAGGAGTCCCAGTCCTACTCCAACTAGGATTCTCAATTCTAATCCAATTAGGATTCTAGGAATCCTACCTGAAGTAGGACTCTTGTTTCAAGTCCAATTAATTAATTCCCTTGGTTCCTTCTTCAACTTCTTTATCAATCAAATTGATTACTTGTGATTCTTAATCACGATTTCAACCATCGGATCGGTCAATACTTCTAGTGTGTGTGAACCCATAGGTTCTATTCTGACTGGTAGTGAGATATATTGTGATCTCTATCTCAATATCATTGAAAACTCCTTTCAATGGGTTGGAACGATTCCAACTCAACTCATTAGGGTTTATCGATCATCGAGATAATCCCTGTGAGTCCCACCATCCACCAGTGACACCTAGCAGCATGTAGTGGCTACCCAGCAGAATGGAATGATGAACCTCTAGGTGCAGTTAACATGTGATACAGTCCTACTATCGTGGATCCCTACAGGACGGAGGTCATGGACAACTCGTCAAACCCCATCGTCTGTCATATGTCAAGATTTATTCGACTTGAGTTCGATAGTGGAAAACTCTTTTTCCACTTTATATTACTGCCCTGGCCAAGGTCTTAGAACTCAGTCTAACAAATCACATAGGATCACTCCTCTTCTATCAAGGTCGATAGATTCCTTATAGGTGCATACCCTACTCCTACAGTGAACCTACTGCAGCCAATCTACACTGCATGGACCCATATGGCTAGAGACCATGTATGTGTGCAGTCAAACTACAATAACCTCACTGTGAGTAGCCGAAGCACCGCAGGTCAAAGGACCAGTCACACTACTGCAACATCAAGCAAGTCACTGACGAGTGGATAGACATCCAAGTGACTTCTTGTCTTGGTCACGCTCAGTACCCTTGTTCTCTAACAAGCACCTGCACTATCACTTTAGTGTCCCTACACTGTGGACTCAAGTCTCGTCCATCCAGAAGGAAAGTGATCTGTGCACTGATCGGATCGATCACCGTCCTCGTGATGATCCATTGATCAGGAGCATTTAGAAATTAATCACCAATGATACATGGCTCAAATTCTCAACTCTTGAGAATATGTATCATCATCTTATTAATTCCTTGGACGATTCATAGACACATAAACAATATGAATGAAAAGATGCCTTTTATTTATTCAATAATAAATAGTCAAGTACAAAATTATGTCCCTAGAATTAATAATGTGTCAGCCAGATTGGCTTCTAGGGCATACATCTAACAGAGGAGAATACCTTTCCGGTGATTTCTTGACTTATCTAGAGGAGAATGGGATTCTCTCACAATGGACCCCTCCAGGAACACCTCAGTACAATGGTGTATCCGAAAGGAGGAATCGAACTCTGTTAGACATGGTTCGATCCATGATGGGGTTTACTAGTCTGCCTCTATCTTTTTGGGGTTATGCTTTAGAGTCTGCGTGTATAATACTAAATAAGGTTCCAAGTAAGTCTGTTGAGAAGACTCCATATGAGATATGGACTGGGCGTAAGCCGACACTTTCATACCTTAGGGTTTGGGGATGTCCGGCTTATGTTAAACATTCTCAAACTGACAAACTTGGTCCTAGGTCCGATAAGTGTTATTTTGTAGGGTACCCCAAGGAAACTAGGGGTTATTACTTCTACCTTCCTAATGAACAAAAGGTGTTCGTAGGACTTAAGGCAACCTTTTTGGAAAGAGAATTCCTTAGTGAAGGAATTGTTGCCTCTAAAGTTGAACTTAGTGAAGTTCAGCAGGTGGAAGATTTAACACAATCTACTGAACCCACAGAACCGGATTCAATTAGATCAAACCCGGAGCCCAATGTAGAAGCACCATTAAGGCGATCAGGTAGAGTACTGCGTCAAGTGGATAGATACTATGGTTTCTTGGTCCAAGACGCAGATCCCATTGAGCTCGATGAGAACAATGAGGATCCGATCACCTATATGGATGCTATGCAGAGGTCCGACTCTGAGTTATGGCTTAACGCCATGAGATCCGAAATGGAATCCATGGAAATCAATAGTGTATGGACACTAGTTGATCCACCCGAAGCGATAAAACCCATAAGGTGCAAATGGATCTTCAAAAGAAAGAGAGGCGCAGACAGAAAGGTGGAGACCTATAAAGCCCGTCTGGTTGCCAAGGGGTATCGTCAATGTTATGGCATCGACTATGACGAGACTTTTTCCCCTGTGGCAATGCTAAAATCTATTCGGATCATGCTTGCTATTGCAGCATATATGGATTATGAAATCTGGCAAATGGATGTGAAAACAACTTTTCTAAATGGAGAGCTGGGAGAAGAGGTGTATATGATACAACCTGAGGGTTTCACATCCACAAACGAGTCCAAAGTATGCAAGCTACAAAAGTCTATTTATGGACTTAAGCAAGCTTCTCGAAGTTGGAACATACGTTTCGATAAAACTATCAAAACGTATGGCTTCGTTAAGAACGAAGAAGAACCTTGTGTCTACAAGTGGACTAACGGTTCAGTGATCACATTCCTTGTCTTGTATGTGGATGACATTCTCTTAATTGGAAATGACATTCCTGCATTGCAGAATGTGAAACTCTGGTTGTCATCACAGTTCTCCATGAAGGATTTGGGTGAAGCATCCTACATCCTAGAGATGAAGATCTATAGAGATAGATCTAAGAGGTTGCTTGGATTATCCCAATCCACGTACATCGACACTATGTTGAAGCGGTTCAATATGGAGAATTCCAAGAAGGGCTATCTTCCGATAGGCCAAGGAATTTCTCTCTCTAAGAAAGATTGTCCGACAACTTCCGAAGAGAGAGAGCGTATGAGTAGAATCCCATATGCTTCTGCAGTAGGTTCTATTATGTACGCCATGACATGTACAAGACCGGATGTTGCTTACTCACTAGCAGTAGCGAGTAGGTATCAGTCTGATCCGGGTGAGAACCATTGGAAGGTGGTGAAAACCATCCTTAAGTATTTAAGAAATACTAAGGACTAATGGTTAATCTATGGAGAATCTGACTTAAAACTTGTGGGGTTTACAGACTCTAGTTTTCAGTCAGACCATGATGACAGTAAGAGTATGTCTGGATTTGTGTTTACCCTGAATGGAGGAGCAGTCTGCTGGAAAAGTTCCAAGCAGCATTCAGTAGCCGATTCTGTATGCGAAGCAGAGTATGTTGCTGCATCAGATGCGGCAAAGGAAGCTGTTTGGATCAAGAAGTTTGTAAATCAACTTGGTGTTGCTCCCTCAATCAACGGTCCAGTTCTTTTGTATTGTGACAATACTGGAGCCATTGCATAAGCAAAGGAGCCAAAGTCTCACCACAGGACCAAGCACATTCTGCATCGCTACCACCTTGTACGAGAGATCGTGGAACGAGGTGACGTCAATCTTCAGAAGATTGATGGAAAGGAGAACCTAGCTGACCCATTCACTAAAGCCCTTTCTGTAAAGGAGTTCGATTATCACAAATCGAAGATGGGTATAAGATACTGTACAAATTGGTTTTAGTCCAAGTGGGAGTTGTTGGGAATTGTGTCCCAAAGCCAATTTATTAGTTGTAAGAAATTGAATTATGTATATGTTTTATTAAAATGAATAAAAATTTATTCTGGCAATTTTCTATTCATCACAAGTGTTGCATCTTCAAATTGAACTCCTGTGTATTGTGATGAAGTCCTTAGGACTAATTTAGTGATAAAAGAGGTTTTATCATTTAGTCCTTAAACCAGTTCGCGACCAAATGACGAGCTGTCAATTGGACGATAGCTATGTCAAGTATAGGTCGTTGTGTGCCATTTAGTTGGTTGTCCTCTTAAACCAAGGAGTGTGGAGACACTGTATGGCATACAGGTAAGATGTAGGAGTACATCGTCACTGAATAGTGACTCACCTGCGTAGCACTCCACTGTCGGGAGTTAGCTCGTAAAACGTATGGGCATAAGTACCCCTTAGACCTGAGACTGTCACGGTGACTTGCAAGCAACTCACTATACTTAGGCACTGGATGACCTGAATTTCTAATTCAGGGATCAGAAGGATGCTGGGTGCAGTCAAGTACTCGCGAAGTCTGTGTATGAGTCAAGATGGGATTGACCACTTCAGATTTTAGGAGTTGATGTCTTACTGTATTTCAATTCAGTAAAACCTTGGCCAGGGTAAACCAAGTGATAAGTCACTTGATTTGATTAATTGAAATACACTATGAATGACCGGACCCAGAGTTCGACAGTCCACTCTGAGGTCATCTTGAGCATCGAAGGTCATAGGGATGAATTATACAACAACCATACGTCTAGGTTCTTGAATGTTGCTTTGTATATTTGACCTATCCGGACGTCGGGTATCATTGCTAGATGGTCACCTCGATTAGTGCATGGAGTAGTCCATGTACTACCGGCTTAGTGTTCGAACCTATCGGAGTCACGCACATTAGTCAAGCTAAGTAGGAAGGTCTTGACCCAATCTAATTAAGAATTAAATTATGGGTCATTTGGAATTTGGCTCTATCTATGTTCAGCTAGCACTGAACATGAGGTACATGCTAAATTTCATGGATGAACAACTAATTAAGTCTGTATTTCGGGTCAATCAAGTTTTAATTAATATAATTGAACTTGATCAGGACTCAATTGTTGAGATTGAATTTGATTGGGTCTAAATTAGTGTAATTGGGCTCGATCATGATTTAATTGGGATTTAATTTCGTATTTGTTCTGATCTAAGTCGGACTTGGATCAAGCCGAAACTAGACCCAATTGAATCTCCTATGAGTCAGACTCATGTGGAATTTTTTCAGGTCAAAAATTCATTCAAATGGGCTGCAAAGTTGGTTTAGAACCAAATTGACTAACTTATGATCAAATGGGCTAACCCATTTGTATCACAAGTTGACTTTTCCCATTTAGAGTGGTTGCTGACCGTGAATAAATCCCATGGACCCGTGGACCACTCCCTTCACATGGACCCTTAGCACCTTTTTTTGTGAGCCGCGACTCACCTGGGACGCACGCGTCCGCAACCCTTCCGACCGTCGATTGCGCGGCCAACCGGCCTCCGGCCAGACGGCCGACTGGACCGGAATGTGCGATTTTGAACCGCCAACATTCCAGTCCAGTTTGATTTTTGAAATCCAGCAATAATTGACATTAATCACTGTTTTATTCCCCTGTTGTTTTTGAAACAATCGTTATCAAATTCATTCATATTTGATAATGAATGAATTCAATAACGCTAGACCATTTACGCCTCTTAACTCCTCTCAGCGTTGGCCTATTTGTAGGCCACCGTTTCCTCTCGAATGCAGTGAGAGGGAAAATTTTCTTGGGAAGAAAACGTGAGACAGAGAGATCGGTTTATTCTGTGAAGAAGAAGAAGAGTGAGGAAGGAGTTCCTCTCTCTCTCTGGTGGTTTGGAGTTCGGCCCAGGTCCGGCGTCCTCTCCTCCCTTCCATTCCTCTGTGATCAGGATCAAGAGACGGGTGTCTCTTCGGCCTAGGCGTGCTGTGAACAAACGGGAGAAAGAAACCGAAGAAAGAAAGAAAGAGAAGAAAGAAAGAAATAGGAAGGTCCTTTTTCTAGTTTTCCTTTCTTCCAAGGGTCCTTTTGCAAAAGATTGTTTTGCACGAGTAAAGACATCATCTAACCTTCTTGCGAAGCTTGACGTGCGTGCGAAGTAGAGGACTTGCAGATCCAGGCCTTGCAGAGCTACCTTCAGGGATCTAGATTCAGATCCAGATTCAAATTACCTCGACCAACTTCCGCTACGAGCTTGAGGTAATTTTACATAAAAGTTAAATTTAATATTTATAATTGTTATAAATAAAATAAAAAAATTTTAAAACTGATTTTTCATGCCTGGCGTTCGATTTTATCGGACAACTCGAGAAATGTTTCCTTCAATTAGTGCAATGCTTTTATGATGGATTGTCTGATCGAAACCGTCAGATGGTTGATGCTTCTTGTGGGGGAACTTTCATGCTTAAAAATGAGCATGAAGCATGAGAATTATTTGAAAATCTCAACGAAAACTCCCTCCACCATGCTTCCTGTTCCATCAAGCACCCCCGAGTTCTCAAAGAAAAGGGACTATTTGTGAAATAAGTCATTCTATGGACCTGTCTAGCAAGGTAGATGCATTGTCCCATAAGATTGACCTACTGATGATGGGAGGACATGTCGTTAACTCTTCCCAAGCACAAGTGTGTGCTATCTGTTCTAGCCCATCTCACCCTATTCATGAGTGCCCCTCAGCATCCCAATTCTCCGAACTCGTGCAAGAACACATCAATGCTGCTCAAACACAGCCCAGACCAGGTAATGACCCATTTTTCAATACATATAACCCGGGATGGCGCAACCATCCAAACTTTTTTTGGAAGCAGCAAGCTTCGAATACTGCCCAACCCTACTTCCAAAATTTTCAAAACCCTCAGAATTTTCAAACCCCACAAAATATTCATCCCTACCGTCCTTCGACTCAATTTCAACACACTACTCCTCCACCCCATAGAAACACAGCCTTTGAGGAGAAAGTGTTGACCTCCCTTCAAGGTTTGGAAACTATTATACAATTGGTGCACTCTCACACGCAATCTATCGCCAAGCTAGAATCCCAAATGGGGCAACTAGCTAATGCACTGAACAAGCGAGAGGAAGGAAAGCTTCCAAGCCAACCAGTGAGTAATCCTAGGGGACAATACATGGCTCAAGAAAATCAACTAAATACAATTCATCATGAACAAGCCAATGCTTTGACTACCCTAAGGAGTGGACGTATAGTAGACAATAGGATTGGGGAGGATAACAATAAGAAAGGTGACGAAGAGGATAAGAATGTGTCAAAAGAAAATCTAAAACCTTCTTCTTTTTCTTCCGCTAGTCCACCTTCTGCCAAAACTCACATTCCAAAAGTCCCATTTCCTGACGCTCTTAATTCATCCTCTCCCTTTGGCAAAAAGAAAACTTCTCTAGAGGAGATGATGGAGGTTTTTAAACAAGTCAAAATCAACCTCCCGCTTCTTGATGCTATTAGACAAGTTCCCTCCTATGCCAAATTTTTCAAAGACCTTTGTACCCAAAAACGAAAATCTAGAACGCATGTGCCTAAAAAGGTCTTCCTAACTGAGCAAGTGAGTTCTATTCTCCAACACAACACCCCTCCGAAATTCAAATATCCTGGTGCTCCCACCATCTCCTATGTCTTAGGAAATAATTTTATTGATCGAGCACTCTTAGATCTAGGGGCAAGTGTCAACCTTTTACCTTACTCAGTTTATGAGAAACTTGGGTTAGGTGAGTTAAAACCAACCTCGGTATCCCTTCAATTGGCTGATCGATCTGTAAAAACACCACGTGGGATAATTGAAGATGTTCTTGTCAAGGTAGACAAATTCTATTTTCCAGTAGATTTTATCGTCCTTGATATGAAATATGAGCCTAATCCTAAGAAACAAATCAATTAGTCGTTGACCCCTAGGGACATTCGAGCTCAATAGGATGAAGATCACCGAAAGTTGCACCAATTTCGCTCTGTGGCTCAGTTGATGTCTAGGCAAGCTTTGTCCCTATAAGGGAGATAGTTCATCTGTTCGAGGTAAGTGGTTTTTAAGTGGGACCTTTGCAACGCATCGTGACCCCCCTACTTACCTGGGAACTTACCTGGTCAACTCAGTCATTAGACCGGATTGGAGGCTTAGGTGCCCTCTTCAAACCAGTTAGGAGCTGTCTAGTGATTTTAGGGCAAACATAAGGAATTGATGTGTTTTTCTTTTAATGCATGCTTGACTGCACTTGACTGATTAGAAAAGCATTAGTGTATGCTAGGGTGTCGTTCCAGATCTTCTGAATTAGTACCTTTTGATTCTGAAATAGAGTGTTCTATTAGGGCCCTTCGAGCTGAAATCCACACCTATAGAACCATAGGATCTACACCACTTGTCGAGATGGCTGAAGAGCAACCCAAACTGCTAAAGGAGTACTTCACTCCTTCCATTTATACCTCACCATCTTGTATTCGACTTCCTGATACCACTGCTGCTGTGCAGTTTGAAATTAAGTCTAGTATCATCCAAATGCTTCCCTCTTTTTATGGACTCAACAATGAAGACCCATACAAACATTTGGATGAGTTCCTTGAGGTCTGCACTACTGTCAAAATTCAGAACTTCACTGATGATGCTCTGAAACTTAGGCTGTTTTCTTTTTTCCATAAGGATAGAGCTAAACAATGGCTCCATTCATTAGAAGCCAATTCTATTCTCTCTTGGGCTCAAATGCAACATGAATTTCTGAAAAAATATTTTCCAATAGGAAGAATGAACCAATTTAGGCGTGCTATCACGAGCTTCTCCCGATCTGATGGGGAAGAATTTCATGAAACTTGGGAAAAATTTAGAGACTTACTCCGAAAATGCTCGCATCATCAAATACCCAAATGGCAACTAGTGCAATGTTTCTATGACGGATTGACTGAACGAAACCGTCAGATGATCGATGCCGCATGCGGGGGAACTTTCATGCTTAAGAGTGAGCATGAGGCATGGCAGTTGTTTGAAAACCTCAATGAAAATTTCCTCCACCATGCCTCCTCTGCTCATCAAGCACCCCCGAGTTCTCAAAGAAAAGGAACCATATATGAAGTTAGCCAGTCCATAGGTCTATCTGACAAAGTAGATGCACTATCCCGCAAGTTGGACCAGCTAATATCTAAAGAACAGCTTCCAAACGTTCCCCAAGCACAAGTGTGTACTCTCTGTTCTAGTCCGTCTCATACTGTTTTTGAGTGCCCTTCGGCAGCTCAATTCCCAGAATTTGTGCAAGAACAAGTTAATGCTGCCCAAGCACAATCTCGACCGGGTAATGATCCGTTTTCTAACACTTATAACCCAGGGTGGTGCAACCATCCAAACTTTTCTTGGAAGCAGCAGACTCCTAATACCTCCCAGCCTTATTCCCAAAATTTTCAACCGTTTCAGAATGTTCATCCGAACCGTCCTCCTACTCACTATTCATAATTTCAACATGTCCCTCATCCAGCACCCCAAAGAAACACAGCCTTTGAGGAGAAAGTGTTGACCTCCCTTCAAGGTTTGAAAACTATTACATAATTGGTGCACTCTCACACACAATCTATCGCCAAGCTAGAATCCCAAATGGGGCAACTAGCTAATGCACTGAACAAGCGAGAGGAAGGAAAGCTTCCAAGCCAACCAGTGAGTAATCCTAGGGGACAATACATGGCTCAAGAAAATCAGCTAAATACAATTCATCATGAACAAGCCAATGCTCTGACTACCCTAAGGAGTGGACGTGTAGTAGACAATAAGATTGGGGAGGGTAAGAATAAGGAAGGTAAAGAGGAGGAGAGAAATGTATCATATGAAAATCCAAAACCTTCTTCTTCCTCAGTTAGTCCACCTTCTGCCAAAACTTACATTCCAAAAGTCCCATTTCCTGACGCTCTTAATTCATCCTCTTCCTTTGGCAAAAAGAAAACTTCACTAGAGGAGATGATGGAGGTTGATGACCCAAAGATTGATTTAAAGATTGATTTTGATGATCACAAAACCTTGAAGTATAAATACTAATGTTTGTGTTGCAAGAAGAAAGATTATTTATTTTGCAAGGAATATAGCAAGTTGGAAGAATTCAAGAAGGCCTCCAAAGCTCTCAAGAAAAGTTAGAAGAAAGCCACACCTCATTGGCCCAAGATTCAAGTTCAAAGGCTTCAATTTAGAAGAGCAAGTTTTAAGAAAAATTCAAAGGAAAGGCACTCGAGTCGACTCCTACAGTTCCGAGTCGACTCCAAGGAGCAACAGACAGCCGGACAGAAAGATTCATCTCAGAACCTGTCAACGAGTCGACTCCTGAAGAGCGCGAGTCGACTCCAATGCTTGCCGAGTCGACTCCAGGGTAGTACGAGTCGACTCCAGGGAGTTACAGACAGAAAGACAGAGAAGTTATTTTGGACCCTAAGAGCCGAGTCGACTCCGGAGAAACTCGAGTCGACTCCGATGGTTGGCAGGTCGACTCCAAAGGAAGCGAGAGTCGACTCCCAGTGTGATACAAAGCAAAAGTCAGAGAGCAACTTTCGGACACTGAGAGCCGAGTCGACTCCAAGGCAGCGCTACCTCAAAAAGACAGAAGACTGCTTTTCGGATACTGAGAGCCGAGTCGACTCCAAAACAGTTCGAGTCGACTCCAGGACGGCACGAGTCAAAAGACAGAAGATTGGGAGTTCGGACTCTGAGCGCCGAGTTGACTCCTAGAATTTTCGAGTCGACTCGAGTGAGCAAACTTGAAAAATACATCTCAGGATTTCTTGGAACGAGTCGTCTCCAAAGATGCCAGGTCAGCTCCGGACATTGGGGAGTCGACTCCAGGTTGAGTCGAGTCGACTCCAAGTCGAGACAGCACTTTAATTCAAATCTGGAACAATTGCCGAGCCATCTCCAGAAAAGCACGAGTCAACTCCTGCACCAGGCGAGTCGACTCCAAATCGCACGAGTCGACTCCAATCCCAATAGAAACATTGTCAGGAGTTGCAGAATGTGCAGAACGGCTCTATTTTTGTCTCTAACGGCTAGATTTGTGTTCCCACACTCTCTAAAGCTATAAAATCAAGGGGAGAGCAAGAGGAGAAAATATGGAAGAGGGAGAGAACACTTAGGAAAGAGATCTCAAAGAAAAATCTCCCAAGAGCACAAAAGGGCCATTCAAAGCAAAATAGAGAGAAGAAGAGCATCCAAGTGAATCCCAAAGCTTCCTCTTCAACTGTGTGCTGCCTTGCGTGATCCTCTACTCATGCAAAATCAGAAGAGGGTCAAGAGAAGAAGAAGCCGAGTTCCTCCATCTACGAATCAGTTTGAGGGCTTCTTCTCTTTACTTTACTTATTTATAGTTGCTATATTTGCTTAAGTTAAGAAGCTTGTATTTCCTTTAAATTCTTTGTCTAATATCTTGTAACTTGATTCAATCAAGGAATTGAATCAAGGGGTTAAGGTTTGTTGGTGAGCCAAAGGAAAAACCAACGGTGTTAAGGTTGGTTGGTGAGCCAAAGGAAAAACCAATGTTGTAAGGTTGTGGTTGGTGAGCCTTTGGGAAAACCAACTGGGTTGGATTGTGAGCCCGAGAAAACAATCGGTTGGTTCTAGTCGGTGAGCCTGTGAAAACCGACCGAGTTCGTTGTGATCTCGCAAAACAACAAGTTGGGTTGTGAGCTTGTAAAACAACCGGCTGTAATCTGGAGGATTATAGTGAAATTCCCAAGAGGTCTTGGGGAGTGGATGTAGGTGCTGGGGTGCACCGAACCACTATATGTTTGTTGTGTTTGTGATGCTTTTTGTCATTGTCTAACTTGCTCACTTACTTACTTAGATAAATTGCTGGCTTAACTCTTATCTGCGCATCCTTTAAGTTGCAAGCATATTCAATTTACTTAATCAAGTCTCATTCAATAAATCAAACTGTTGCTAAGTTTAAATTCCACTGTGCATCTATACAACTTAGCATAATTAATTGAAAAGTTTTATAAGTAGTATAAAAGTTTTAAAAGACCCAATTCACCCCCCCTCTTGGGTTGTATCTACTGGGCAACAAGTGGTATCAGAGCAGGTGCTCAAATATTATTTGTAGTCTTAACCAACTAGAGCCAAAGATCATGACAACCCCACATAACGTATTACTTGCTGAGGGACTTTCCACAAACAGACCTCCACTGTTTGATGGATCTAACTATATTCAATGGAAAGCCAGAATGAAAATCTTTACTCAATCACAAAACTATGAGTTATGGAATGTCATAACAAATGGCCTACACACACCCACGAAATTAATTGAAAGTATGTTCGATAAAAATTTGGCTGAACTAAATGCTAAGGCTATGAACCTTCTCTACTGTGCATTTAATAAAAATATTTTCAACCAAATTTGTATATGTTCATCTGCCAAACAAATATGGGATACTCTTGAAGCAACTTATGATATTTTCGAAGAACCCCATGTTAGTTTACTTGAGGATAATTGCAAGACTAATATTGAGCATGCAGGAAACACTCTAAATCAGGAAGAAAGATTCAAAAGCTTCCTAAAGACAAAGAAGAAGAGGAAGCTAGAAGAAAGGAAGAAAGAGATAAAAAGGAAGAAAGCCTTGACCAAGAAAGAGTCAAGCAAGAAATTAAAAGTTAGGAGCAACAATGATGATATTAGCTCCAAGGAACTACAAGAGGTAACTAACTCGTGTTTTATGGCACTAAAAGATAAAGTAGAATCTGAATCTAATAAATTTCATGAAGAATATTCTTATGATGAACTATTAAATGCTTTTCATGATTTGTATAGTGAATGTAGAAAATTAGCTATCAAAAATAAAAATCTTAAAAAGCTAAATCTCGAAATCTCAAAAGGAAAAAATTCTATTGCTGAAATATATGACAAACTAAATTCTGAAAATGAAAGCTTAAGGTTAAATTCAGAACAATTGATTCAGAAAAATTAGAATTTAATTAAAAAAAATCAAAACTTAAGTGAAGAAATTAACCAATTAAAATCTTTTATTAACAAATTCACTGTAAGTTCAGAAAGATTAAAAATAATGTTTGAAAGCCAATATGTTGCTTATGATAAATCAAAATTTGGCTTGACTTCTTTACTTAATAATAAATCTCTAGAGGAAAAGGTTATCAATTCACCAAGCAAACCATTAAATAAGATAACTTATTTCAAACATGAAAAGAATGGGCATAATAACTTTACCTATCGTTCTAACATAATTAAATCAAGTGGTAAAGTTATTAAAATTAAACAAATCTGGGTTCCAAAAGGAACCATATGTCCTAACTCTCAAGGACCCAAGCAAGCTTGGGTACCCAAAATGAAAATATGAGGATGTAGACATAGATGTGCCAAGATACCCATGGAACAAATAGATTCATACAAATGGGTGTTCTAGACACACGTCAAAAAATGAAACTTAAAACATACTTATGAAAAGTAATTTTAAATAAAAAATAAATAATAATAATAATAATGAAATCAGTAATCCTTGCATCTCATCATTATTTTTGCTTTAGTATTTGATTAAAATATGAATTGCAAGTATTGACCAATTTTGAGATATAGAAAATACTTTTGGAAATATAATCACTTCATCTTATAGTATACTTTACTCACCATTGGATAAGTTGCTAAATGATTAATCAATTTATTAAGAATAACTCTATGAATTCTCTATATGCTTGATTGAGAGTTTTTATCCATGGCATTATTGTTTATTGATCATAGATATGATAATGTGTACTTGGTGTGCTTTTGAATATATGCACTATGAATACCAAGATTAAAGAAACCATCTTTGGCATATAAAATCAACTCATGCTAGTATGTACTGAATCTCAAAAGACCTTACCATTAGCTTACTCAGATTATCTTCCGAAAGGTCAAAGTTTGCTATGCATGCTAACTAAGAAAACAAACTAAAAAATCAATTTCTAAATCTAAAGATGTTGTTTCCATCACTAAGTTTTCAAAAGCTTACATTGGATTTGTTCTTGGCAAATAAAATTGAAATATTTTCTGTATTTGCTAAATCTTGTAAAAGTGTTTCAAATGATAAAGGTTTCCAAACTGTGAAGATAAAGAGTATCATGGCACAGTGTTGAAAACCAAAATCCTGATAAAGTTTATACAGAAATTAATTATTTCAGCACCAAGGACACCTTAAATAAAATAGGGTTAATAGAATTCTTGAAGAAATGAAAAAGACAATTGTGTATGATAGTCATCTACTTAAATATTTTTTTAAAGCTATCATCACTGCTTGTCATACATATGATTTCTATTAAATCTATTTTTGATGAGAACTCCTTTTGATCTTCTGAAATATTGAAAATGATCTATTGCATATCTTTCATATTTTTCAGTAGTTTATGTTATGCTTGATATGGTCTTTTGGAAATAATGCCAAATCTGATAAAGATATTTCTATCCTTGGATATCATTCATCAAGCAATGCATATAGAACATTCAATGAAAAGATTCGAGTTGTAGAAATATCAATTCATTTTATTCTTTATGAGACTAATAATTTATTATCAAGAAACTGAAATTTAATTATATTTGTATATGGTTAATCTCTTACATATAACAATCTGAAAACTTGTTAATCACTAGAACCAAATTGAGTTTTTCAGAAATGCACTTAATGAAGAGAAATTGATCTTGATGAAATTCTTGCATAATTAGAAGTAAAGATCACTATTATCATTTGCTTGCTTCATGAGCTTTATATTCTGTCAAATGAATGTGTAGAAAACACTCATTACAAATATGATAAAGTAATATGTGATTTGGAACAAGCACCAAAAACATGATATAAAAGCTTGAGTAACTTTTTGATAGAAAGTAATAGTGATAAATCTATGCATCAAAAAGAAGAATTTGTGATATCACTCTTGGTTCTACAAACAAGGATTTATATGAAGATTTTACTAAGCTCATGCAAGGTGAGTTTGAAATATGTATGATGAATGAATTAACATTTTCTCTCAAACTCCAAATTAAGACAAACTTCATTGACCAAAGTTAGTCCACAAGAAACTCTCATAGAAGATTGGCATAAAGAAGGTATGTCTATGACCCCATCTTGTAGAATTTGAAAAGGATGAGCAAAGTAGATCTATTGTTTTAAAGCTGTATTGAAGCATGATAGAATAATTATTTTATCACACAGCTAGTAGATCAGATTGTATGCTCATTATGTGACCTTATGAAAGACTTCATTCTAACTTTAATGAATCGTATTTTATTGATAACAAATAAATCATAATCTGAATTTTGATAGAAACAACTGTTTAAGATAAGTTGATTAAAACTTAGCTAGCATGTCTTGTTGATAATTATCTTAAGCAAATAAAATCTAAACTAAATTGATTTAGAAAATAAGAAACTGATTTAACCTTGATAAATCTTCCTAGTGCCTCACATGCTTGTCCTTGAACCATCTTCGTTAATGAAACTATTTCTTTAGTTCAAGTGATATGTGCTTGCTTATATTTAGGCAATCTCTTGAGTAAAGTGACTCAATATTCAACTATTGTCATATCTTATATTGAGTCATCTGGTTAAAAAATATGTTGGATGAATGGTTTGTATCTTGAAGAAACTAATGACTTTCTTTCAAGAAAGAAAAGGAGTTTGTTAATAATGCAGGATCCTTGAGCAAGAAAATGAGAGATCTCAACTTGAAGGATATCTCCATGTAAGATACAATAAACATTCACATGCAAACAAGAGAGAGGACCTTCTTCAGCCAAACGTTCATACATAAGAAATCTAGTAGGTATTTGACTGAAGAATGCAGAATGAATTGGTAATTCTAGATACTTCTCTCATAAATTAATTGAGCAAAGTCAATAACTTAAATCTTATTATGGCATGATTAAGGTCTTTAATTATAAATTTTTGATATCATGTCTATATATATATATATTGATTGACTTATACTTTTAGAAATTGTTTCATGGTTTGCCCAAACTAAAATATATCTTTGCCTATGTCATAACCATGAAATACACAAGTTTATGCTTAAAATTTTGATTTAAAATAACTTGTGAGAAATTATGAATCCTTGAGCACAATGAAAATGTTGTTTGCATGATATACATCTATATGATACATAAGATTATTTCTTTATTCTACTCTTTCATGTAAATTACTTGAGAATAACAAAAAGAGAGAGAGATAAAGAAAAGAAAATGGATATTATTCAAGAGATGTAAAATCTAAGCAAAGGCAAATACTCCAATCTTAAGAAAAAGCAAAACAAGCATAATATATTCGGCACATTTGGAACGGATAAAATTCGCAATTAATTACACTTAAACAGGGAGAGTTTGAAGTGAACTTTACAAATTTTCTATATTGCTCATCATAGGGATGGTGCCAATGGGGAGGCTAGTGGTAGTACCCGGCACTATTTGACCCAACTATTCGGTGTAGGGTATATTAGGGACGGCACAAGAGGGAGGCTAGTGGTAGTACCTCGTGCCCCTTCCAACTCCACCGGATAGGGAGCAAATAGAGTATAGAGCATAATAAAGTAAAAATGAAAAACAAAGTAAGTGAAAGTATATAAAAAGAATCAAGTCAAATTTTTTAATCACTTGAAAACACACTTTAAGGATGAAATCAATGCAAGAGTATGTTTAAATAGGGGGAGTTTATTTGAAAAGAATTGATTTTGATCATTGACATGCTTGTTATTTTAATGCATGACTTAACACATAATATATTTTGCATGTGGCATGATGTCTTAAATTATGGGTTCTCAATATTTTGTAATGCTCCATACTTGGACAATTTGATTGAATGTTTGGAATACTGCATAAAATTGTTTTTGGGTATTATTGAAAAGAAATTTCAGATTTGTCGTTCACAATCATCTTTAAAAACTGAAAGTTGAATAAATTTGTAAAAAGGAGAAGAGAAAGATATCTCTATTTAGGCAAAATGAATTGATCTTGATCTATCTTTCTACTTGCCTAACTTTGATACATAATATCCTAATACTTGTTAAAATATCCTCCATTTTGTATCAAAACTCAATAATAAATACAAATATTCTGAATATGCTCTTATATGTTTGAAATATGTGTTTTCAATCGTAATGATTTAAGATGAGCTACAATGTGGAAGATACATATCTCAAATTATGACTTTGAAAGCCTCTATTGAAAATCTTTATGAAATTCAGAATATGATTTTGTATAAACGCTTAAACTCAATATGATTTCTAAATAAAATCTTAATTTAAGAAAAACAGAATTAATTTTGATGCCTTGGTTGATTGCTCCGATACGCATCCGAAACATATCATTTCTTATCTTCAAAGTGTACTAATATTGGTCCAAATGATGTGTCTTTCGATGATCTTGATTGCAAACAAAAATTTCTAAATATATGATTTTATTTTGATATTAAAAAAGATTTATTGTGTTTCATGTATACATTGCTGAAAAACTATGGTTAAGAAATTGAGTTCTATAAATATATATACCCCAATGATCATCTATATGTTTTTCTCTCCTACATTCCTAAAGACTTCCATCAGAATATATATATAGAGTGAATGATCTTAAAGCTAGAAATATTTCAGCTCACTCAAATGATTCTAAAAGAAAGAAAATGTAAATGCTTTTGAAAGAAACTGAGCTTCAAATGAATCATTTTCTGAATAATATTTCTATACATTTTCTCTAAGATTAAGAGAAACCATAACTTTGTCTTGAAGGATTAGAAAGAGTAATTGCTACAAATTTTGAATAATACTAGATTACTCTACATTTTCGATATCATAGAATTTCAGTTTTATTCACATTTATCACTAAAATCTGAAATTCAACAATAGAAAAGAATGATTAAAGAAGAATGCATCTTTTGAGGGAGAGCTTTAGATATTCAGTATCTTATCCTAAAAATTACTTTAATTTGATGCATACCTTTATTTTATTTATTTTTTTGATTGATTTTGGTGAACCTCCTAATATTGCAAGACTTGCTTTAATTATATAATAAGTTTATACCTTGAGATGAGTTCTATAAAGGTTGTCTTATCTCAAACATTGAGTCTTATGAAAAAAAGCTGAAACTTATAGAAAATATATTTTTTTTTGAGATTGACAATTTTATTGAACATTATCTTCAAATTCTAAACTCTTAAATGGAATGATCAATTAAGGAGGAGAAAGAAAATTTCAGAAGGAGAGATCTTATGGAACTTAATCGCATAAAACTATAACTAAAGGAGAAAGAAAGAATACTAAATGAAAAGTGATCCTAATACTCTCCAATATGTATCATCTGAAATTTAAATCTGAAAATCTTTATGATATACCTTGAGGCTTGTTATTTGGTTAATATATCTTATGCATAAATCATGAACCAAATTGCAATTCAAACAGTTGACCTTAAGAGCCTCTAACTTAATGAAAAAAAGGGGAGAATAATGTGTTGAATGTTCTTGAGTATCTCTTAGAAAACCTATTTTTAGAATTTACTAATGAGTTCTTATTGGCTTGTTCTTTAGAACTTCAATTTTTATGCCAATTCATTATTATATGTATCAAATTGTGCTTATTTTCTAAAGGAATAAAAGAAAGTCTTTAAAAGAGCTCTAAGAAGTATCAAAAATTGCATGAATCCATATTTTGGTATTAGTGCCCCAATGCTCTTATTATCATAAAAGAACTTTGAAGTCATTAAGAATTAATGATCCAACATGATGATATGTTTTTCAAGTATATAAGTTTTGATCTTATACTCTGAAAATTAATTAAATTGCTCTCATGTTGATAAAATACTGAATATTTTGGGCAAAAGTTCTTAAATGAACAAGCTTTCATACTTATTATTGAAGAGAGGTTAGATTTCCATTCGTGCTTTCTTTGAATATCATTCGTGGTACTTCTTGAATTAACTTAAGAAAGATTCCACCTACACTTGATTTGAAAACTATCTTTGGAATCACATTCGATGTGTTCTGCTCTGAAATTATCTTAATTGGCTCTGATCTATGCTCATTAATCTTATTCTAACGTTATTGCCTTGAGTTATATGATTCATATCCTTGCAATAATTTGACATGCAAATCAGAGTACAATAAGGAAAAGAAATATTTGAGTATTCTTATCTTTGTGCTTAATGTTTCACAATCTTTTTGATGTTGTCAAAAAGGGGGAGAAATATCTAAGTATATGCTCATAATGCTGATTATGTTAAGTTGATTAAATCTAAAGCATTATCATGAAGTATATTTTAAAGATATATATTTTCTACTTCAAACAACTTAGCTATGCATTACTTCTAGAACACAATATATTGCATATACTCCAAGTTTTGTCATCATCAAAAAGGGGGAGACTGATGACCCAAAGATTGATTTAAAGATTGATTTTGATGATCACAAAACCTTGAAGTATAAATACTAATGTTTGTGTTGCAAGAAGAAAGATTATTTATTTTGCAAGGAACATAGCAAGTTGGAAGAATTCAAGAAGGCCTCCAAAGCTCTCAAGAAAAGTTAGAAGAAAGCCACACCTCATTGGCCCAAGATTCAAGTTCTAAGGCTTCAATTTAGAAGAGCAAGTTTTAAGAAAAATTCAAAGGAAAGGCACTCGAGTCGACTCCTACAGTTCCGAGTCGACTCCAAGGAGCAACAGACAGCCGGACAGAAAGATTCATCTCAGAACCTGTCAACGAGTCGACTCCTGAAGAGCGCGAGTCGACTCCGATGCTTGCCGAGTCGACTCCAGGGTAGTACGAGTCGACTCCAGAGAGTTACAGACAGAAAGACAGAGAAGTTATTTTGGACCCTAAGAGCCGAGTCGACTCCGGAGGAACTCGAGTCGACTCCGATGGTTGGCAGGTCGACTCCAAAGGAAGCGAGAGTCGACTCCCAGTGTGATACAAAGCAAAAGTCAGAGAGCAACTTTCGGACACTAAGAGCCGAGTCGACTCCCGCAAAGTCCGAGTCGACTCCAAGGCAGCGCTACCTCAAAAAGACAGAAGACTGCTTTTCGGATACTGAGAGCCGAGTCGACTCCGAAACAGTTCGAGTCGACTCCAGGACGGCACAAGTCAAAAGACAGAAGATCGGGAGTTCAGCTTCAAAACTAACGCGCTACGAAAAAGAAAACGGCTGCGCTCCCTCCGGGGGTCCCGGGTTGCTTTGGCGCGCCCCACCCCGTAAGGGAAGCAAGGTAAAGCAGCGGAGGTAGGGAGAAAGAGATTGAGTGGTAGCGATCCCTCATTCCATTGGACTCTGAGCGCCGAGTCGACTCCCAGAATTTCCGAGTCGACTCGAGTGAGCAAACTTGAAAAATACATCTCAGGATTCCTTGGAACGAGTTGTCTCCAAAGATGCCAAGTCAGCTCCGGACATTGGGGAGTCGACTCCAGGTTGAGTCGAGTCGACTCCAAGTCGAGACAGCACTTTAATTCAAATCTGGAACAATTGCCGAGCCGTCTCCAGAAAAGCACGAGTCGACTCCTGCACCAGGCGAGTCGACTCCAGATCGCGCGAGTCGACTCCAATCCCAACGGAAACATTATCAGGAGTTGCAGAATGTGCAGAACGGCTCTATTTTTGTCTCTAACGGCTAGATTTGTGTTCCCACACTCTCTAAAGCTATAAAATCAAGGGGAGAGCAAGGGGAGAAAATATGGAAGAGGGAGAGAACACTTAGGAAAGAGATCTCAAAGAAAAATCTCCCAAGAGCACAAAAGGGCCATTCAAAGCAAAATAGAGAGAAGAAGAGCATCCAAGTGAATCCCAAAGCTTCCTCTTCAACTGTGTGCTGCCTTGCGTGATACTCTACTTCATGCAAAATCAGAAGAGGGTCAAGAGAAGAAGAAGCCGAGTTCCTCCATCTACGAATCAGTTTGAGGGCTTCTTCTCTTTACTTTACTTATTTATAGTTGCTATATTTGCTTAAGTTAAGAAGCTTGTATTTCCTTTAAATTCTTTGTCTAATATCTTGTAACTTGATTCAATCAAGGGATTGAATCAAGGGGTTAAGGTTTGTTGGTGAGCCAAAGGAAAAACCAACGGTGTTAAGGTTGGTTGGTGAGCCAAAGGAAAAACCAACGTTGTAAGGTTGTGGTTGGTGAGCCTTTGGGAAAACCAACTGGGTTGGATTGTGAGCCCGAGAAAACAATTGGTTGGTTCTAGTCGGTGAGCCTGTGAAAACCGACCGAGTTCGTTGTGATCTCGCAAAACAACAAGTTGTGTTGTGAGCTTGTAAAACAACCGGCTGTAATCTGGAGGATTATAGTGAAATTCCCAAGAGGTCTTGGGGAGTGGATGTAGGGGCTGGGGTGCACCGAACCACTATATGTTTGTTGTGTTTGTGATGCTTTTTGTCATTGTCTAACTTGCTCACTTACTTACTTAGATAAATTGCTTGCTTAACTCTTATCTGCGCATCCTTTAAGTTGCAAGCATATTCAATTTACTTAATCAAGTCTCATTCAATAAATCAAACTGTTGCTAAGTTTAAATTCCACTGTGCATCTATACAACTTAGCAAAATTAATTGAAAAGTTTTATAAGTAGTATAAAAGTTTTAAAAGACTCAATTCACCCCCCCTCTTGGGTTGTATCTACTGGGCAACAGAGATTTTTAAACAAGTCAAAATCAACCTCCCGCTTCTTGATGCTATTAGACAAGTTCCCTCCTATGCCAAATTTTTCAAAGACCTTTGTACCCAAAAACAAAAATCTAGGACGCATGTGCCTAAAAAGGTCTTCCTAACTGAGCAAGTGAGTTCTATTCTCCAACACAACACCCCTCCGAAATTCAAAGATCCTGGTGCTCCCACCATCTCCTATGTCTTAGGAAATAATTTTATTGATCGAGCACTCTTAGATCTAGGGGCAAGTGTCAACCTTTTACCTTACTCAGTTTATGAGAAACTTGGGTTAGGTGAGTTAAAACCAACCTCGGTATCCCTTCAATTGGCTGATCGATCTGTAAAAACACCACGTGGGATAATTGAAGATGTTCTTGTCAAGGTAGACAAATTCTATTTTTCAGTAGATTTTATCGTCCTTGATATGGAATATGAGCCTAATCCTAAGAAACAAATCCCCGTGATCCTTGGGCGCCCCTTTTTAGCAACAGCCAGTGCATGCATTAACGGTAGAACTGGGGTGATGGATATATCCTTTGGGAACATGAAAGTCAAACTAAATATATTTCATGCCTCTGATCAACCCGCGAGAAAAGTTGAGTGCTTCCTAATAAACAAAATGGATGATCTTGTAGAAAAAGTCCTTCCCTATATTTTAGAAGATGACCCTCTAAAAACATGCTTGACCCATTTTGACGTTGCTATAGAAAAGGCCATAAAAGCAGCCAACTCTGTGCCCGACAATCAGTTTTCCACAAATTTTCTTCCTTGGAGAACTCGGCATGAACCCGGTATGATTTGATAAGGATGCACTACGTCTGGCTGAAGATGTTAAACTTAGCGCTTGTTGGGAGGCAACCCAATTCTCGTAGGTTATTTTTGCATATTTTCTTGTCGCATTTTTTTGGTTATTTTCTTAACAGGATCCCTCATATTACTGATGCAACTACGGTAAAATGCTTCTATCCTCCATCTGCATCGTATTTTCGTTCAAACTAAAACAAAATAAAAATAATAAAAATATAATAAAAATATATATATATAATATAATATTTTAAAAAAAACATTGAAGGCAATGTCTGATCTAGGTTGGGGGGTATAGGATTCGAATTTTTGAAGAAATTTTTTACATTTTCGTATTTTTAAATAAGTTTATCTCAAAAAAAAAAAACTAATTTCTATGCTTTAGTGCTGAAATGATAAACATACAAAGTATATAAAATCTGAAAAATCCTAATAACTAGTCAGGAGTAAGTCAATTTGAGTTCTTTTTATTAAAAGTTCTTTTAGCGAGTTGTAAGATAATTTTTTACTTTGGAATTTCACAACACACATGGCCTACACTTCTAAAGGTTAGGTTCAACATTATGTTGTTAAGTCTGGTAGCAACCTTGAGTCCTGATGAATCATACTTATCTAATTCACTTTTATCTCAAAAAAAAATAAAAATAAAAATAAAAATAAAAATAAAATAGAAAGAGTAAATTTAGTCAGGTACATAGAAAAGGGCTACCTATTGTCAAAGGTCAGCGGGCTTGTGATGATGAACCCGAGCATAGGTCCGTAGGGGAGTCTTGATGCCCAACACCTTATGCCATCTGGTGTGGGAGTGTTGACTGAATGCTTGTTACACGGAGGAATCATTACAAGAGTAAAAGTGCATAAAAAAAAAGAAAGAGAAAATAATATTGACCTTGAAAAAGATGATAGTGTGAAAGCCGTCGTTGTAAAAATTCGGGTAAACTGGAATATTACAGATAAAGCCCATGAGGTATTAAAGTAAACATCCACAACTCTCGGAATTCTGTAAGATAGGATGATTTTGAATAAGTGATTAGGTTTTATTTGACCAATTCTTGGAAACTACCAACTTTAGCAGTATTTTGGGGAATCTAAAGCCTTAGCTTGTGTACGGTCCGGATATCACCGAGCACCCAAGTATAAATAAATCTTACAACTCCCTAACGGAAACTTAATGATTTCAACTTAAGTTGCATACTGACGTAGGATTTGGGCTGACTTAGTAATTAAAACTTTATATGCTTTTGAAATTATTGGCACTTATGCATTTGAAATTAGATTTTATGTAACGATAAAATAAATTGGAAAGAGACCACAGTTTGTGGGTATCTGAGCCGAAAATCCTCACGAGACAAAACTCGTCCACTAGGGCCACCTAGGGATTTAAAGCCTTATTGCATACGGTAAATACAATCGTGATTCCTGCGAAAGTGAGTTAGTTTTTTCTATTATTTTGCTCGAGGACTAGCAAAATGTAAGTTGGGGGGTGTGATAAGTGCTAAATAATACATAAATTAATATCTTACTTATAGCACTTATCATTATTTTTACGCATATATTTTAAATTTAAACATAAGAAAATTCAATCTCCTATATCATTGCATTTTAATAAATTATTAGAAATAATTCGAGTTTGCTTGATTTTACTAGTCTAGTCTAATGTGTGCAGGTCAAGTCGAACTAATTAGGATAATGTCTGAACTAATGTGTGCAGGCCGTGTTTACAGCTGAACCCGTGTCCACGACACTCCCCCTCCCATGTCCAAAGAACAGAGCAAGCACCACGCCCCCTCGCGGACTTAAACCAACTCACGGCATCCCCGGCATCCGCAATTCATCTTCATCCCATGATCAAATCCATGTCCCAGGCGCCCATTCCCTTCGTCACACAACATCTTCCCACACCCAAATACAACCCCTATTCCGCATCCAAGCACCCTACAAAGACTTCCACAAAATCCCAGCAACTTCATCTTCTTTCGGATTCATTTCATCCATATCCCGCTGCCAGCCAGGATAGCATCCCGTGTCCCACAAAACCAAGTCAGCTTCTCCCGCGATGCATGCCAAGCAAATCATCCCTCCCACGTTTTCTTACCAAACAAAGCCCATCTGCATCCTCATCCCAACTCCATCATCCCGGATTCCTCCCAGCATATCCGGGTATTCCTTATCCGAATTCCCTTCATCCCGATCGCGTTCGGATATGCCTGATTCAACCATCCACATGAGAAATCTCACACGGTATCTCCCCTGTTCTTGCAATCAACCTTATCCCAACGTTCCAGCAGCCATCCTCACATCCTCTTCAATGTCCCAGCTCATCTTCCCACGCGTCCGGTTCAGCATCCGAAACCTCATCATCTCCCAGCCATTTCCTTCTTTCCATGAGCCAATATCCCTCCGGATAACATCCTATCATCTCCCAACCAACTTTAGTTCTTATCCACCGTTCACAGCCTCCTCTGCTTCCTTCCCATCCGCATACATTGCTCCACATCACAGCCGTATCTCTCTTCCCTCTTTCGAACCAAGCCAATCGTCACCCAAAGATCTCTTCCGGCTTAATCTCCCAACGTCCAAGTTCATCCCAGCTGCCGCGGATCGGATCAAGCATCATCTCCGTGAACATCCCGAGCTTCACGATGAGTTCCCTTTCTTCTGAATAATCTCCCAGCTCACACGTTTGTTCCCAGCATCCTTATCCCACGGATTGCATCCCAGCCCGCGGTTCATCTTCATCTCCTATGCTTCCGGATCATCTCAAATCCCATCCGTGAGCATCGCCCACGTCGCGTCCGCAGATCAAGCTCCTCAGCTTAGCAAAACAGACTACTCCTCCATCTTCATCCCATTCCGTTCCTAGCTCCCCTGTTTCGGAACAACTTCTTCCAAGCCAGTGAGCATCTCTTCCTTAACCGAACTCAAAGATTACCGCCCCATCATTCCAGATTTCTTCTCACAAATCATCTCCCTTGCTCCACATTCGCATGGGATCCCCTGTGTCCAAAAATAGAGCAAAGTCTCAGCGACCATGGTCCACTCCATCCGCAAATATCTCCCTAGCTTCCACGTCTCCGTATTCATCCTCATCCTCCCGAATCATCTGCGAACAAGTTCATCCAATCTCCCAGCAGATCTTCAACATCAGTTCGGATTGGTTTTTGATCCATCCAGATTCTGAGAACACTTCCCATCCCGTTCATGATTCATTCCTATCCCACTGCCTCCACAAGTCAAACATCCCACCGTTCACAAGGATAAACTCGGCCAGCAACCATCCGTGATGAAGCTTCCCACGCTTCCGCATCTTCCACGCGATCTTCCCAGTTCTGCTTCAACCGTTCCGAGCTTCACGTGAATCACAGCCAGCAGCAGCCGTGGATCAACCTCTCGTGGATCATCATCTTCAGCCGTCCTTATCTTCCCATCCGGAAGACCATATCCACGGGATGAAACAGAGGGGATGCGGAGCTTATAAAAGGATGAGTTCCCCTCCTTCCGAACCAGCCCTTCGGAGGCGGAGTCCCACGGGAAACAGAGGAGGGAGAGAAGTTTGGATCTTTTTGGGAATGCCTTCTCAAAAGAAAAAAATAATGAATTGCTAGAGAAGGAAGGAGAGATCTAGAGAAGGGAGGAAGAAAAGAAGAAATGGGAGCCCGCTGCTGTGCCACTGCTACTGTCGCCCACGACTCCATGGAAGACTGATCTCCTCCCTAGGGCCGGATGCAGCCCTAACAAAGGAACACAGGTTTTTATGTATTTAATTTTTATATTCTTGGAGTTGTATGAACTTATTATTTTTAATGGATATCCTCTTTTATCTTATATTTAATTTTTGTGATTTTAAATATGACGTTTATACAACTGTTCTTCATGATCACTAAGTTAATAAAAGATCACCCATGCTTAGGGAAGATGCAGTGTCCTGCCACATTAGTTTAGGGTAGACATTTCATGCCACCGAAGATGGATGTTCCTAAATTACTTTTGTGAGATTTTTATTTAAATGCTTATTAGGCTTGTAGTCAATTTGCATGTTAATCCAAGAATAAATTAAAATACAAATAACCCTTGTTCCGATGTTAGTGGTGAATTTTCTGCCCTAGGTTCTCTCAAACTGATATCACTTCAATTGCATTTTCATTAAATTTTTTAGTTTAATTTTCTTTACAAATTTTCCTTTTTAAATATTTTATTTTAAAAAAAAAATAACTGTACCCCAATCCCTGTGGATCGATACCCGTAATCACTATCCTACTAGATACGTGCTATTGCGTGGTCTTTAAAGTTGACTATCAGTGGCCGACGCTAAGTAACATTCATGAGGTGAGGAGCTTCCATGGCTTGGCTTCCTTCTACCGTCGGTTCATAAGAAATTTCAGCAGCACAGTAGCACCAATCACCAATTGTATGAAGGCTGAAAATTTCCGTTGGACGCCGGCCGCCACTAGAGCCTTTGAAGACATCAAGGAACGTCTAACCCAAGCCCCAATTCTTCGACTTCCAGACTTTGATCAGCTCTTTGAAGTCGCTTGTGAAGCTTCTCACATTGGGATTGGTGGAGTTCTGAGCCAAGAAGGTCATCCCGTCACCTTCTACAGTGAAAAGCTCAACGACGCCAAGCGAAGGTATTCCACTTATGATATTGAGTTTTATGCTGTGGTTCAAACTCTTAAACATTGGAAGCATTATCTTCTACATCGAGAGTTTGTCATGTACACCGACCATGACTCTTTAAAGCACATCAATTCACAAAAGAAGCCAAGTACGCGACATGCGAGATGGGTGGATGTGCTGCAGCAATTTACTTTTGTATTGAAGCATAGGCCGGGTGCAGAAAATCGAGTCGCTGATGCCCTTAGCCGGAAGACACATGTTCTCACCCTCTTGAATGCAGAAGTAACGGGCTTCAATGATCTGAAAATTCTATATTCTACTGATGCATATTTTCAGCCTATCTACACTGAAATTTCAGCAGGGAGTCACCGGCAGCATTCTGATTTTTCGATCCATGACGGCTTTCTCTTCCGTGGCACACGCCTATGTATTCCAGAAACCTCTCTTCACGACCACATCATCCAGGAGGTTCATGGGGGAGGTCTTGCTGGTCACTTCGGGCGTGACAAGACCGTCGTTATGATGGAGGATAGGTTCTATTGGCCAACCTTGCGCAAGGATGTCCGCCGAATCATCAAACATTGCCGAACTTGTCAACTAGCCAAGGGAACAAAATCCAATGCTGGCCTCTACTCTCCACTGCCATTGCCGAGCTCACCATGGGAGGACCTCAGCATGGACTTCATGCTTGGGTTGCCCAAGACGGTACGAGGATATGATTCTATTTTTGTCATTGTTGATAGGTTTTCAAAGATGTCGCACTTTGTGCCCTGTGCGAAGACTTATGATGCATCACGAGTTGCTGATTTGTTCTTGAAAGAAGTGGTTTGTCTACATGGGCTCCCGAAGACTATTGTATCTGATCGTGATGTCAAGTTCGTTAGCTATTTTTGGAAGACAATTTGGGCGAAGCTTGGCACCCGTCTTTCCTTCTCCAGCGCCTATCACCCCTAAACCGATGGGCAGACCGAGGTGGTCAACCGCAGTCTTGGGAACCTTCTTCGATGCTTAGTCCGGGATCATGTGAAGTCATGGGATCTGATTTTACCCCATGCCGAGTTTGCCTACAACAGCAGTGTCAACCGTACCACAGGATTGTCACCTTTCGAGATTGTTCTCGGGTTGAAGCCGCGGCGGCCTATTGATCTTGTACCACTTCCTAAGGGTTCTAGCATGTCATAATGGGCAGCGGAAGCTAGGGATTTTAAAATTTTCTTAATAAAGTCCCTATGCATGAAACCCTTTTAAGCCTAGATCACCTTAATGATTACAATCAAATAATATAAAATAAATGCAGAATTAGTAGAATACCTCAAATGCTAATCCAAAGTGTACAATCTCTACGAGGCGTCCAAGTGTCCGCCCTCCAATGGTGATCCACACGAAAACTTGATCAAGACTTTAGCTCCAAAGACTTTTGATCCTTAATGCAGAATTCTTCTAAAGAACTCTAACGGCTTGCTTTCCTTCCTTTCTATTTTTCTTTAGCCTTCTAAAATCACTTCTAATCCTTTTGTCCTAATGAAGACCACCTTGTCTTGGCTTAGGACACACTAGAAGCAATGTTAGAAAGAAAGAAACTAATGTAAGAAAGAAGGGACATGAGAGAGAGAGAGTTGGATTGATTTCCGATGATTTAAAAAACACCGGGAGCATTCCCTATTTATAGATGGCGTACGGATGCATTGTAGCCATCCATTCATGCATGAAGAGGGGCGTGAGATCAAGTGATGTGTCATTTGATGAGAGGGCATATCAGAAGTAGTTAGGATAAGATGAAGTGCTTATGATATGGCGCTTCATCCTTATCCATTCCCTAAGCATCTCTTCATGAAATCCACCGTACTCATGCCTCTCTTCATTTCTTCTCACGCATGAAAAATAGGGAGCAATCTCAACCATTGATCAAGGCTAGATGATGATCCAAAGGCCCTTATTGGTGGCGCCATAAGAAAGAAGGAGAGAGAGAATGATGCGGTTGAAGGGAAAGTAGTTAGGATATGATGACGTGTCATCTTTATCCAATCCAAGTGGCACTTCTTCATGAGGCGCCATTCTAAATTCACCGTATTCCCTTCTTTCTCACGCCATCTGATGTTGACTAAGTCAATATCACAAGTCCATCACGAGATCATGATCTCCCATCATCCCATGATGAAGATCCAATGGCTCTAATCCATGGCGCCATCCATTTGATCCTTCTCTTCATCCAAATGTTGATCCAACGGTCAAAATTAAATGTTTTATCAAATCTAATCCAATTAGACTCAAATCAAGCCAATTTAGGTGCCAACTCTTGGCTAACCCATATTAGAATATGATCTAATCAAATTAGATCAATTAAGAATCAGATTCGAATCCAGTTCGAATCAGATTCGAATCCAGTTCGAATCAGATTCGAATCCAGTTCGAATCAGGAGCTAAGGTTTGCAACACCTGCTAGGATGTTTATCTTGCAAACATGATCTAATCCAATTAGACCCTTGATAAGTTTTCTTGTGTGTGACCCATTGGGTTCCATACTTAGCCAGCAATAGGTGTGAGTGCGAGTTGACCCAACTTGATTAGAACTCTTCTAATCGATTTAAGTCCAAACTGCGCGAACCCGAACTTAACAATTAGAATCCTTTCTAATTGATGATCGAATTAAACTCTTTAGTTCGATCAAACCTATAAGACAAGATTGACGTCTAGCAACGTGTCATGTCTACCCGGAAAATATGGAATTTGGTAGAAATACCAAAAATACCCTTCAGTGGCAAGTTACCATGCAATTCAATCCTTTAATCAAACTGCATCCCAAATATGTATATGAGTATGAATATATGTCAAACTCAATTTCATATTCATATTTTTCTCAATCTTTTAATGATAATTCAAATAATGAAACATTAGAAACTCTTTCTAATTTTCATTCTGCTTTGATCAAAGGCTTCCTGAATTATCATATGATTAGAATAAATAGGATGCTATCTTCTCTTACTAGAAGTGATTAATTCCTTGTTGACCTACTCATAATCTTCGTACACAATCCACCATATCCAGAAGACCTCGTACATAACTTATTGTCATGAATGAGTGTAAACCAAAACATAGGTTCATGTGCACAAGATACCATGGTGATCTCAGGTCAAAGGATCAGTTGCACAACTCCCACTAAGAGAATCATCTTTTGACATGTAAGTAAGACTTCATAAGATTTCTCTTTGTAGGTCAATTCAGTGAACTCATTCTTCTAATGAGCACCCATATCTTTGTATTAGTGTCTCCACACAAATGATTGTGAGATCAATCATCCTCTGCATCGAGCATACATAAGACATGCCAGTCTTTCCGTAATCATTGATCCCCGACTCAATGTACCAATGACTGGGAATATTTAAGATTAGGATTTTAGGATTTTAAGTCTCACTAGTATGATCTCATCATAGTCTTAAAACCATTGTCCTAATCTAAGGAGTTTATCATAAATATAATCAACAGCATGTGATAAAATATAATGCCTTTATTCATATTTAAATGTCATGTACATGATTTGGACAAATCAAAAGAAAAACCCTTCGCAATACATATTGCAATTGGCTTGTAGGGCATCTACTCTTTCAATCTCCCACTTGCACTAAAGCCAATCGCTCTTATATTTTATCCCCATACAATCGAGGTGGCGATCGAACTGCTGTTGTGGTAGAGCTTTAGTGAACGGGTCTGCTAGGTTGTTCTTGGTGTCTACTCGTTCAATGACTATGTCTTGTCTCTCGACAATCTCTCGAACAAGATGGAAGCATCTTAGAATGTGCTTGGATTTGTGATGAGACCTTGGTTCCTTCGCTTGAGCAACAGCTCCAGTGTTATCACAATAAACTGGGACTGGTCCAGCAATCTCGGGAACTACTCCTAACTCAGAGATGAACTTCTTCATCCAGACAGCTTCCTTAGCGGCTTCACTTACAGCAATGTATTCTGCCTCAGTAGTTGAGTCAGCTACAGTTTGCTGTTTGGAACTCTTCCAGCTCACTGCACCACCATTTAGGGTAAAGACATACCCTGAAGTGGACTTGCTATCATCTGGATCTGATTGAAAACTAGAATCAGAAAATCCTTCTAGTTTCAACTCAGATCCTCCATAAACTAGAAAAATATCTTTAGTCCTTCTCAAGTACTTAAGAATATTTTTCACAGCTATCCAATGATCCTCTCCTGGATCAGCCTGAAATCTACTTGTTATGCCTAAGGCATAAGCAACATCAGGCCTAGTACATAGCATAGCATACATAATCGATCCTACTGCCGAAGCATAGGGAATAGAATTCATTCTATTCCTCTCTTCAGATGTCTTAGGAGACATCTTCTTAGAGAGACGTATGCCATGACTCATAGGCAAATAACCTCTTTTACTTTCTTCCATGCTGAATCTTTTCAGCACATTATCTATGTACCTAGACTGGGACAAGCCTAGCATCCTTTTAGATCTATCCCTATAGATCTTTATACCAAGTATATAGGATGCTTCTCCCAAGTCTTTCATGGAAAAGCTTTTTGACAGCCAAGTCTTGACCGATTGTAACATTGGAATATCATTTCCAATGATCAGTATGTCATCTACATACAATATTAAGAAGACAATGGCACTCCCACTAGTCTTCTTGTACACACATGGTTCATCCACATTTTTGATAAAACCAAACTCTTTGACTGTTGTATCAAAACGAATGTTCCAACTCCTCGATGCTTGCTTTAATCCACAAATGGATCTCTTAAGCTTGCATACTTGATTTGCTCTCTTACTTGAGACAAATTCTTCTGGCTGTGTCATGTAAACCTCTTCCTCAAGATAACCATTAAGGAAGGCGGTTTTGACATCCATCTGCCAGATTTCATAATCATAGTATGCAGCTATTGCAAGCAAAATCCGAATAGATTTGAGCATAGCTACTGGCGAAAAAGTTTCATCATAGTCAATTCCTTGCTTTTGCCTGAAACCTTTTGCCACCAATCTAGCCTTGTAGGTTTCTACTTGGCCATCTGCTCCAATCTTTTTCTTATAGACCCATTTGCAACCTATAGGGTTTACACCCTCTGGTGCATCAACCAAAGTCCATACTTGGTTGGTATACATAGAATCTATTTCGGATTTCATGGCTTCTAGCCATTTGTCAGAGTCATTACTCATGACAGCTTCCGAATAGGTCAGAGGATCATTATTCTGAACAATGTGGGCTTCATCATTCTCAATGATGAACCCATACCTCTCAGGTGCTCTTCGCACTCTATCTGACCTTTGGAGAGGAGATGTGTGTTGTGGTTGTACCTCATCAATAGGTACATCTGGTTGAAGAATTTCTTGTGTTTCTATTTGTAGGTCTTGAACTTCTTCAAGTTCTATTTTTCTATCCTTGCCCTTTTCTAAGATAAACTCTTTTTCTAAGAAAATGGCATGCCTACCTACAAAAACTTTTTGTTCGGTAGGATGATAGAAGATGTATCCTATACTATCTTTAGGATAACCTACAAAAATATATTTATCTGATCTAGCACTTAGCTTGTGTCCAACATTTCTTTTGACATAAGCTTGACAACCCCATATCTTAAGATACTTAAGATTAGGCTTCTTTCCTCTCCATATCTCATATGGAGTGCTAGGTACAGACTTAGAAGGTACCCTGTTTAATATTAGTGCAGCAGTCTCTAGGGCAAAACCCCAGAAGGAAATAGGAAGATCAGTAAAGCACATCATGGACCGTACCATATCTAATAAAGTACGATTCCTTCGTTCAGCTACACCATTTAATTGTGGCGTATACGGAGGTGTCCATTCAGAGAGAATGCCCTTTTCTTTAAGATGATTTAAAAACTCACTAGAAAGGTATTCACCTCCTCGATCAGATCGAAGGATTTTAATACACTTTCCGGTTTGTTTTTCAACCATACTTTGATACTCTTTAAACTTATCAAAAGCTTCGGATTTATGTTTCATAAGATACACATATCCGAACCTTGATAAATCATCAGTGAATGTGATGAAGTAAGAGTATCCACCTCTAGCTGGAGTTGTCATAGGACCACATACATCTGTGTGTATAAGTCCTAATAACTCACTTGCCCTTTTTCCATGTCCAGTGAATGGAGACTTAGTCATTTTACCCATAAGACAAGATTCACAAGTTCCTAATGATTCATAATCATAAGGATCAAAGAACTCTTCTTTGTATAACTTGTTGATTCTTGATTCACTTATGTGACCAAGTCGGCAATGCCAAAGAAGGATGTTATTTACTTCCTCTCTCTTTCTTTTATTGCTTTTATTAATATGAAAGACATTGTCATTAAGTAATAAAACAAGAAGACCATTTTCCATAATGCCATTGCAAAGATGCTTATTAGAAAAATAAATAGAGCAACCATTGCCCTTTCCATTAATTTCAAATCCTTTCTTTAACAACAAAGGAATGGAAATTACATTTCTAATAATTTTGGGCATATAATAACAATCTTCTAATTGTAGGAGCTCTCCCGAAGGTAACTCCAAGTTGTAGGTTCCAACAGCTTCAGCCTGGATGGACTCTCCTCCAGCGCCATACAGCTCGAAGTCACCTTTCTTCAAAATTTTAATTTTCTGTAGTCCATGCAAAGATTTGCAAATGTGAAAACCACAGCCGGTATCCAATACCCATGAATTTGAATTTGAAGAACTTAATGACAAGTTGGCATGTAACATAAACATACCTTTTGATGCAACTCTTGCATCGGTCTTCATACTTGCAAGAAAACTCTTGCAATTCCTTTTCCAGTGGCCAGCTTTGCCGCAATGAAAACAGGTACTTGATCCGGAGTTTTTCTTTCCTTTTTTCTTTTTGATGCTACTCTTGGGGTTCAATCATTTCTTAGAACGCTTATTTCCCGATTTCCTTTTAGAAGTGCCATCTATAAGAAGGAGTGGACCTTTATCCTTCTTAATATGGCCTTCAGCTGTTTTGAGTTACCATGCAATTCAATCCTTTAATCAAACTGCATCCCAAATATGTATATGAGTATGAATATATGTCAAACTCAATTTCATATTCATATTTTTCTCAATCTTTTAATGATAATTCAAATAATGAAACATTAGAAACTCTTTCTAATTTTCATTCTGCTTTGATCAAAGGCTTCCTGAATTATCATATGATTAGAATAAATAGGATGCTATCTTCTCTTACTAGAAGTGATTAATTCCTTGTTGACCTACTCATAATCTTCGTACACAATCCACCATATCCAGAAGACCTCGTACATAACTTATTGTCATGAATGAGTGTAAACCAAAACATAGGTTCATGTGCACAAGATACCATGGTGATCTCAGGTCAAAGGATCAGTTGCACAACTCCCACTAAGAGAATCATCTTTTGACATGTAAGTAAGACTTCATAAGATTTCTCTTTGTAGGTCAATTCAGTGAACTCATTCTTCTAATGAGCACCCATATCTTTGTATTAGTGTCTCCACACAAATGATTGTGAGATCAATCATCCTCTGCATCGAGCATACATAAGACATGCCAGTCTTTCCGGTAATCATTGATCCCCGACTCAATGTACCAATGACTGGGAATATTTAAGATTAGGATTTTAGGATTTTAAGTCTCACTAGTATGATCTCATCATAGTCTTAAAACCATTGTCCTAATCTAAGGAGTTTATCATAAATATAATCAACAGCATGTGATAAAATATAATGCCTTTATTCATATTTAAATGTCATGTACATGATTTGGACAAATCAAAAGAAAAACCCTTCGCAATACATATTGCAATTGGCTTGTAGGGCATCTACTCTTTCACTTCCTATCAACACAAGGACCAGCGAAGGTGGTGAAGACTTCGCTAGGCACATACAAGACATCCATACTGAAGTTCAACGTCGTTTGGTCACCAACACCGAGATTTACAAGCAACAAGCAGACTTGAAGCGACGTCCCCTGGAATTCAAAGAAGGAGACCTTGTGATGACGCGGTTGAGTGCTGAACACTTCCCTCGTAGAAATTTTCAGAAGCTACGTCCTCGTCGCGCCGGCCCCTTCAAGGTACTGAAACGAATGGGACCTAATGCATATGTGCTTGATTTGCCTGAAGACTTGCAGGTTAGCCCAATTTTCAATGTTGAAGACCTGCAGCTCTACGAAGGTCACTTTGCTGAAGATGAAGACCCTCCAGCCGTACCCCCATCATTACTATGTCGATCAGCCCCTAAAGACACCATTGAAGACATCTTGGATGATCAGATTGTGTCCACACGTCGAGGGGGATATCAAAAATTTTTGGTTAAATGGAAGGGCAGACCAATTTCAGATTGCTCTTGGTTGAAGACGAAAGAAGTCCAACGGCTGAACCCAGATCTCTACGAGCTCTATCAGTCACAGAACTCGACAGAGTCGAGTCTTTTTCCAGCCAGGGAGAGTTGATGCAGGAGCACCACCCTCATTCTAATGGCGTGGGACATTGGGTGAGGGGTGAAGAGAATTTGAGTCCGAGAATAGTTGAGTCCAAGCTGAAATTAGATTGAGTCCCTGCAATAAGTGATTTGATTCACAATGGGTTAGCCTCTTCAGTGTCAATTAGATTGAGTCCAAGGCGTGAATGGGTCCATGGCTAATTAGAAGTGGTCACATGTCAAAATATAGAGAAGTTCAACCATGAAGACCTCTCACATGTGGAAGAAATTCAGAGTTCAGATCCAGTTGAAATCCGTGATAGATTGAACACCATGTGGTATTTTGAATATTTTGGGAGCTATAGAAGTCTGATTAAGTTGATTAAAATTTTGTTGGAAAGTAGACATCCGTAGCTTTCCAATGACTATAAGAACATAAAATTTAGATATCAGATGACATTTGAGAAGTCTCCCGAACTTTATGCTGATGTTGGTACCCGAGAAGGAGTTCCACCTAGATAAATATTCATGGCATGCGGCTGAATTCCTTTTGATGGGTTTCAATCCACATGCCATAGATATGGATCTTAGGTGTCTAGGCTTAGGTGTCAAGGCCTTTGATTGGTCAATTAGAAAATTTAAATTTTGAATTGAGTCCACATATAATTAGGAGTCCAATTTAAAATTCTGTGTAGTCCTTATCCTTATCCTTTGCCAACCTTTCCTTCTATATAAAGGAGGGTATGATGAATGAAGTTAGTTTTTTTTGGATTTCAAAATTATGATTTGTTTGCGTGAAGAGAGGCTACTCCTCTTGCTGGTGCGATGCCAAAGGGGCTGAGGGAAGGTGGGACGCCTCCCCTTCACGCCATTTGAAATTGGGTTGGTTTTGGATGAGATTTCCCTAACTAACTCAACCTTATCCTTATCCATTCTCTTTCTCCTCACGCCTCCACCCTTTGTGTGCGCCATCCTTACTTGCCACCTCATCCACCAGCAATTTCCTCATGCTCATTACCCTCTCACGTCCTCCCCTTGGGTCCAAGGCAATTCAAAGTCTAATTAAACCCATTTCAGCCTACATGCAAATGAACCAACCAATTTCAGCTGCCCACTAAACTTGGTGCCTAATTTTGGTCCATTGGCTGACCCTCCTTGAACCTAATCTCGCCATCCAGCAACCCATCTTCTTCCTCCTTCCTTCCACCACAAAGAACCCTAGCCTCCATTGCCATTGCTTAGAGAAAAAAAAAATTCAGCCATCATCAAAGAAGAAAAATTCTGCAGCCCACCCCGATTGCGTCACAACATCCCTCCAAAATTTAAAGATCCTGGTGCTCCCACCATCTCTTGTGTCTTAGAAAATAATTTCATTGATCGAGCACTCTTAGATCTAGGGGCAAGTGTCAACCTTTTACCTTACTCAGTTTATGAGAAACTTGGGTTAGGTTAAAACCAACCTCGGTATCCCTTCAATTGGCTGATCGACCTGTAAAAACACCACGTGAGATAATTGAAGATATTCTTGTCAAGGTAGACAAATTCTATTTTTCAGTAGATTTTATCGTCCTTGATATGGAACATGAGCCTAATCCTAAGAAACAAATCCCCGTGATCCTTGGGCGGCCCTTTTTAGCTACAGCCAATGCGAGTATAAATTGTAGAACTGGGGTGATGAATATATCCTTTGAAAATATGAAGGTCAAGTTAAATATATTTCGTACCTCTGATCAACCCGCAAAGAAAGTTGAGTGCTTCCTAATAGATAAAATGGATGATCTTGTAGAAGAAAACCTTTCCTATATTTTGGCAGATGACTCTCTGAAAACATACTTGGCCCATTTTGACTTTGATATAGACAAAGCCATAGAAGCAGTCAACTTCTTACCTGATAATCAGTCTCTCCCAAATTTTCTTCCTTGGAGAACTCGGCATGAACCCGGAATGATTTGATAAGGATGCGCTGCATCTAGCTGAAGACGTTAAACTTAAGGCTTGTTGGGAGGCAACCCAATTTTCGTAGCTCGTTTTTGCACATTTTTTTATCGTATTTCTTTTAGGAGTCCTCATATTACTGATGCAATTAAGGTAAAATGCTTCTATTCTCCACATGCATCATATTTTCATCCAAAATAAAATAACGTAAAATAAAAAAAATAATATTAAAAAAAAACATTGAGGACAATGTCTGATCTATGTTGGGGGGTATAGGAGATTCAAATTTTTGAAAATTTTTTTATATTTTCGTATTTTTAAATAAGTTTATCTCAAAAAAAAAACCTAATTTCTATGCTTTAGTGTTGAAATGATAAACACATAAAGTATATAAAATCTATAAAGCCCAATGACTAGTCAGGAGTAAGTCAATTTGAATTCTTTTTATTAAAAATTCTTTTAGCGAGTTGTAAGATAATTTTTACTTTGAAATTTCACAACACATGGCCTGCACTTCTAAGGGTTAGGTTCAATATTATGTTGTTAAGTCTGGTAGCAACCTTGAGTCCTGATAAATCATACCTATCAGATTCACTATTATCTCATATTAAAAAAAAAAAGTGAATTTAGTCAGATACATTGAAAAGGGCTACCTATTGTCAAAGGTCAGCGGGCTTGTAATGATAAACTCGAGCATAGGTCCGTAGGGGAGTTTTAATGCCCAACACCTTATACCATCTGGCGTGGGAGTTGTTGACTGAATGCTCGCTACACGGAGGAATCATTACAAGAGTAGAAATGCATAATTTATTTATAAATACAAAATAAAAAAAGAGAGAAAATAATATTGACCTTGAAAAAGACGATAGTGTGAAAACCGTCGTTGTAAAAATTCGAGTAAACTGGAATATTACAGATAAAGCCCATGAGGTATTAAAGTAAAAATCCACAACTCTCAAAATCCTGCAAGATATGATAATTTTGAATCAGTGAATAGGTCTTATCTGACCAATTCTTGGAAACTACTAGCTTTAGCAGTATTTTGGAGAATCTAAAGCCTTAGCTTGTGTATGGTCCAGATATCACCGAGCACCTAAGTATAAATTAGCCTTACAACTCCCTAACAGAAACTTAATGACTTCAACTTAAGTTGCATATTGACTAGGATTTGGGCTGACTTAGTAATTAAAACTTTGTGTGCTTTTGAAGTTCTTGACATTAAGGCATTTGAAATTAGATTTTATAAAATAATAAAATAAATTCTTTCGACAACAGTTTGTGGGTAGCTGCGCCGGAAACCCTTACGAGACAAAACTCGTCCACTAGGGCCATATAGGGGTTTAAAGCCTTATTGCATATGGTAAATGCAATCGTGATTCCTACGAAAGTGAGTTAGTTCTTTTTATTTTGCTCGAGGACTAGCAAAATATAGGTTGGGGGGTGTGATAAGTGCTAAATAATGCATAAACTAATATCTTATTCATAGCACTTATCATTATTTTAATTCACATATTTTATAAATTTAACTAAAAAAATATGTTTTCCTTCATCATTTCATTTTAAATAAATTATTCAAGTTTGATTCTTTTTATTATTATTATTGGTTGAGTCTAATGGATGCAGGTCCAGCCGAATTGATTTAGGATGATCTCTGAACCCAAATCGCATGCACCCCGCAAATCAAGACCCTCTGATTCAGTCACCTAATTTTCTTCCCACTCGTTCCAACTCTTTTTCCACATGATCCAATTTTAATCTCAAAAACAATAAAATCCCTTCAATTATTTGTTTCTCAGATCTCAAAGCATACCATCTTAGTTGCACGGATCCCAAAGCCTCATCCCATCTCAGCCATTCATCTTGCATCACCCAACTCCACGCCTCTCAAACCCATTATTTTTCCCATGTCCAAAGAACAGGTTCATCTTCTTCCGACTTCTTCTCAGCGCACGAATCCAAGCCTTATCCAAAGATCCCCTACTCCCCAGCTCCCTCGGCTTCATCCTCCCGTGACCCACGAACAAAATCATCCACTCCTCCTAGCCAAAACCGAACCTCCACGTCCAAGGAACAGAGCCGTTGGAAAGCTCAATCCCATGCATCCGAGATCTCCCCTCAGCAAAACAAATCTTAGGAGCTCATCTTCATCACCTACCGAACTCAGGATCATTCTCCCAACGTCCAAATGCATCTTCTCCTGTTTCGGAACTAATCCCAGCACTCCTTCCCCCCGAGCATCACGGAAGAGCTCTCTCTCCCCTGCATCGTGGATCTTATCTTCATCTTCCGAATCAAGCTCATCCCAAGTTCACGAGCTCATCCTCCCAAGGAATAGAGCTGTCATCCCATCCGAATCATCCCATGATTTGGCTTCATCCCGTTCGAATCAAACACTCAATCCAAACTTCCTCGTCCACGGATCATGATGACCCAAAGATTGATTCATAGATTGATTTTGATGATCACAAAACCTTGAAGTATAGATACTAATGTTTATGTTGCAAGGAGAAAGATATTTATGTTGCAAGGAACATAGCAAGTTGGAAGAACACAAGAAGGCCTCTAAAAGCACTCAAGAAAAGTTGGAAGAAAGCTACAAGTTATTGGCCCAAGTCTCAAGTTCAAAAGATTCAAATTGGAGGAGCAAATTCAAGGAAAATTTAAAAGAATAGTCTTCGAGTCGACTCCTGAGGAATTCGAGTCGACTCCAATGCTTGGCGAGTCAACTCGAGAGTAGAACGAGTCGACTCCAGGGTGTAAAAGGCAGAAAAGTCAGAGAGGGATTTTCGACCCTGAGATTCGAGTCGACTCCTGAGGAATGCGAGTCGACTCCAATGGTTGTCGGGTCGACTCCAAAGAAAGCGAGAGTCGACTCTCAGTGGTACACAAGGGAAAACTCAGAGAAGCAGTTTTTGGACACTGAGATTCGAGTCGACTCCCACAAAGTCCGAGTCGACTCCAAAGACAGCGCAACCCCAAGACAGAAGACGGTATTTTCGTCTCTGAGAGGCGAGTCGACTCCAAGACAAGTCGAGTCGACTCCAAGGCAGCGCGGCTCCAAAATACAGAGGATCAGTTTTCCGACTCTGAGATTCGAGTCGACTCCCAGACAGCTCGAGTCGACTCCAAGGCAGCACTACACTAAGATGGCAGAAGACCAACTTTCGAAAACTGAGAGCCGAGTCGACTCCAAGGAAGTTCGAGTCGACTCCAAGACTGGACGAGCCAAAAGACAGAGGATCGGGAGTTCGGACTCTGGGATTCGAGTCGACTCCCAGGATAGTCGAGTCGACTCGAGTGGACAAAATTCAAATTTGGAACAGTTGCCGAGTCGACTCCGGAAAAGCTTGAGTCGACTCCCGCTACAGCCGAGTCGACTCCTGATCGCGCGAGTCGACTCCGATCCCAACGGTAATATTGTCAGGAGGTGCAGACTGGTTCCAACGGCTATATTTTTGTCTCTAACGGCTATATTCTTGTTTCCACTCCATCTAAAGCTATAAAAACAAGAAGAGAGCTAGGGGAGAACTCATGGAAGTGGGAGAAAATATTTAGGGAAGAGATTTCAAAGAGATTACAAGGGAAATCTCCCATAAGCACAAAAGGGCCATCCAAAGTGAAATAGAGAGAAGAAGAGCATCCAAGTGAATCCCAAAGCTTCCTCTCCATCCGTGTGCTGCCTCGGTGATCCTCTACTTCGTGCCAAATCAGAAGAGGGTCAAGTAAAGAAGAAGCCGAGCTCCTTCATCTTCAAAACTCGTTTGAGGGCTTCTCTTTACTCTATTTGTTTATATGGTCATATTTGCTTGTTTAAGAAGCTTTGTTTTGTTTTATACCTTGTTTTAATATCTTGTAACTTGATTCAATCAAGGGATTGAATCAAGGGGTTAAGGTTTGTTGGTGAGCCAAAGGGAAAACCAACTGTGCAAGGTTTGTTGGTGAGCCAAAGGGAAAACCAACTGTGTAAGGTTTGTTGGTGAGCCAAAGGGAAAACCAACTGTGTTAGGTTTGTTGGTGAGCCGAGGGTAAAACCAACGAGTAGGGTTCGATTGTGATCCCGGAAAAACAATCGGAGTGGTTCTAGTCGGTGAGCCTGGAAAAACCGACCGAGTTCGTTGTGCGCTCGTAAAACAACAAGTTGGGTTGTGAGCTTGTAAAACAACCGGCTGTAATCGGTAGGATTATAGTGAAATTCCCAAGAGGTCTTGGGGAGTGGATGTAGGTGCTGGGGTGCACCGAACCACTATATGTCCTTTGTGTTTGTAATGCCTCTAGTTATTGTCTAACTAACACACTTACTTACTTAGATAAATTGCTTGCTTAATTCTTATCCGCACATCCTTTAGTTGCAAGCATATTTAATCAAGTCGAAGTCTATACATCAAACCCTTGCTAAGTTTAACTTTCACTGTGCATCTATACAACTTAGCATAGTTAATCAAAAAGTTTTAGAAGTAGCATAAAAGTTTTGAAAGACCCAATTCACCCCCCCTCTTGGGTTGTATCTACTGGGCAACAAGTGGTATCAGAGCAGGTGCTCTAAGTTTAATCATTGATCTCACGATCAAGAGCCAAAGATCATGACAACTCAAATAGATAGTTTTCTAGGAGAAGGACAATCAATTAATACACCTCCACTATTTAATGGCATAAACTATACACATTGGAAAATACGCATGCGCATCTTTATTCAATCACAAAACTATTATTTATGGAAAATCATAACAAATGACCTTCACACACTCTCACAAACTATTAATGAAAAGGACTTAGCACAATTGAACGCTAATGCTATGAACATGTTATATTGTGCTATTCAAGAAACGAAGTTTAATGAAATTTCTGCATGCTTATCTGCTAAGGAGATCTGGGATACTTTAGAAAATATTTATGATAAATCTCAGACTAGCTCACATGTGCTTCAAATATATACTAACAATGAGACTGCAGAAAAGGGTGTTGAATCTCCCTCAGTCGAGTCGACTCCAAGTATCTCAGAGTCGACTCTCAAGTTCACCGAGTCGACTCCAATAAGGTCCGAGTCGACTCCGAGGCAAATCAGCTTCCTAAAGACAAAGAAGAAAAGGAAGCAAGAAGAAAGGAAGAAAGAGATAAAAAGGAAGAAAGCCTTGACCAAGAAAGAGTCAAGCCAGAAAATAAAAGTTAGGAGCGACAATGATGATATTAGCTCCAAGAAACTACAAGAGGTAACTGACTTGTGCTTTATGGCACAAGAAGACAAGGTAAAAACTGAATCTACTCTTACATCAAATAATTTTCAAGAAGAATTTTCTTATGATGAATTATTAAATGCTTTTCATGATTTGTATGGTGAATGTAGAAAATTAGCTGTAAAGAATAAAAATCTTAAGAAACTAAATCTGAAAATTTCAAAAGAAAGAAATTCTAATGATGAAATACAAGAGAAACTAAATTCTGAAAATGAATGCTTAAGGTCATTTTCAGAAGAATTGATTCAGAAAAATCATAGCTTAATTAAAGAAAATCAAAACTTAAGCGAAGAAATTAATCAATTAAAATCTTGCATTAACAAATTCACCGTAAGCTTAGAAAGATTAAAAATGATGTTTGAAAGCCAACATGCTGATTTTGATAAATCAAAATTTAGCTTGACTCCTTCACTTAGCCATAAATCTCTAGAGAAAAAGGTTATCAATTTACCAAGCAAACCATTAAATAAGATAATTTATTTCAAAAATAAAAAGGATGGGAATAACAACTTTACCTATCGTTCTAGTATAATTAAATCAAATGGTAAAGTTATTACTATTAAACAGACATGGGTTCCAAAAGGAACCATATGTCCTAACTCTCAAGGACTCAAGCAAGCTTGGGTACCCAAAATGAGAAAATGAGGATGTACACATAGGTGTACCAAGGTACCCATGGAACATAAAGAAACTTAAAAAGTTATTAACAAAAAAATAATAATGAAATCAGTAATTCTTGCATCTCATCATTATTTGTGCTTTAGTATTTGATATGATTTGCTAGTAGTGATCAATTTTGTATATAGAAAATACTTTTGGAAATATAATCAAATCATTTCATTTTACTCACTAGTGGATAAGGTGCTAAATGATTAATCAACTTATTAAGAATAACTCTATGAATTCTCTATATGCTTGATTGAAAGTTTTTATCTATGGCATTATTGTTTATTGATCATAGATATGATAATGTGTACTTGGTATGCTTTTGAATATATGCACTATGAATACCAAGATTAAAGAAACCATATTTGGCATATGAAATCAGCTCATGCTAGTATGTACTTAATCTCAAAAGACCTTGCCATAGGATTACTTAGATTATCCTCTTAAAGGTCAAAGTTTTACTATGCATGCTAACTAAGGAAACAAACAAAAATAATTTCTAAATCTAGAGATGTTGTTTCCATCACTAAGTTTTCACAAGCTTACATTGGATTTGTTTTTGGCAAGTAAAATTAAAGTATTTTCTACATTTGCTAAATCTTGTGAAAGGGATCAAATGAAAAAGGTTTGCAAACTATGAAAGTAAAAGAAGTATCATGGCATAGTGATTAAAAACCAATTTTGTGTTAAGTTGTGCACAGAAAAATAATATTTTCAGCACCAAGGACACCTTAAGTAAAATAGGATTAATAGAATTCTTGAAGAAATGAAAAAGACAATTGTGTATGATAGTCATCTACTTAAATGATTTTTTTTTAAAAAAAACTATCATCACTGCTTGTCATACATATGATTTCTATTAGATCTATTTTTGATGAAAACTCCTTTTGATCTTCTGAAAAATGGAAAATGAACCATTGCATATCTTTCATATTTTTCAGTCGTACATGTTATGCTTGATATGTTCTCTTGAAAAATAATGCCAAATCTAATAAAGATATTTCTATCCTTGGATATCATTCATCAAGCAATGCATATAGAACATTCATGAAAAATTCTAGTTGTAGAAGTATCAATTCATTTTATTCTTTATGAGACTAATGATCTATTATCAAAATACTAAAATCAAATTATATGGTTAAATCTTTTACATATAACAATCTGAAAAACTTGTTAATTAGAACCAAATTGGATTTTTCAGATATACACTTAATGATGACTACTAGAAGATTAAATCAAGAAAAGATGAAATAGATCTTGATAAGATTCTTGCATGATTAGAAGTAAAAATCACCTTTATCATTTGTTTGCTTTATAAACGTTATATCCTATCAAATGAGTGTGTAGAATGGACTTCTATGTGCTTACTTTATATATGTTAGATAACCACCATATTTAAAAATTACACATTACATATATGATAAAGCAATATGTGATTTAAAACAAGCATCAAAAGCTTGATATATAAAAGCTTAGGTAACCTTGTTGATAGAAAGTAATAGTGATAAATCTATGCATCAAAAAGAAGAATCTATGATATCTTGCTTGCTCATAGCACACATTGATGGCATCATTTTTGTTCTACCAATGAAAATTTATATGAATAGTTATATTGCAAAGTGAATTTGAAATATGATGAATGAATTAACATCTTCTCTCAAACTCCAATTAAGACAAACAGGAAAGGGGATCTTCATTGACCAACGTTAGCCCACAAGAAAACTCTTATGGAAGATTGGCGTGAAGAAGGTATATCTATGACCCCATCTTGTAGAAATTGTAAAGGATGAGCAAAGTAGATCTATTGTTTAAAGCTGTATTAAAGCATGATAGAATAATTATTTTATCATACAGCTAGTAGACCAGATTGTATGCTCATTATGTGACCTTGTGCAAGACTTCAATCTAACTTTAATTAATCATATTTTATTGATAACAAATACGTCATAATCTGAATTTTGATAGAAACAAACGCTTAAGATAAGTTGATTAAAACTTAGTTAACACATCTTATTGATAATTATCTTAAGCAAATAGAATCTAAACTAAATTGATTTGACCTTGATAAATCTGTCTATTGCCTCACATGCTTGTCCTTGAACTATCTTGGTTAATGAATCTATCTCTTTAGTTCAAGTGATATGTGCTTGCTTATATTTAGGCAATCTCTTGAGTAAAGTGACTCAACATGCAACTATTGTCATATCTTATATTGAGTCATCTAGTTAAAAATATATATGTTGGATGAATGCTTTGTATCTTAAAGAAACTAATGACCTTCCTTCAAGAAAGAAAAATGAGAAATTTCAACTTGAAGGATATCTTCATGTAAGATACACTAAAGATTCACATGCAAACAAGAGAGAGGATCTTCTTCAGCCAAAAGTTCACACATAAGAAATCTAGTTTGGCTTGAAGAACATATAATGAATAGGTAATTTAGATACCTTTCTCACAAATTAGTTGAGCAAAGTCAGTAACTTAAACCTTATTATGGCATGATTAAATTCTTTAATTATTAATTTTTGATATCATGTCTATATGTGTAGTGACTGACTTATACTTTTAGAAATTATTTCATGGTTTGCCCAAACTAAAATATATCTTTGCCTATATCATAACCATGAAATACACAAGTATATGCTTAAAATTTTGATGTAAAATAACTTGTGAGAAGTTATGAATCCTTGAGCACAATGAAAATGTTGTTTGCATAATATACATCTATATGATACATAAGATTATCTCTTTATTCTACTCTTTCATGTAAATTACTTGAGAATGACAAAAAGAGAGAGAGATAAAGAAAAGAAAATGGACATTGTTCAAGAGATGAAAAATCTGAGTAAAGGCAAGTACTTCAATCTTAAGGAAAAGCAAAACAAGCATAATATATTCGGCACATTTGGAAGGGATAAAATCTATAATTAATTACACTCAAACAGGGAGAGTTTGGAGTGAATATTTTAACCTTTCTATATTGCTCATCATAGGGATGGTGCCAATGGGGAGGCTAGTGGTAGTACCCGGCACTATTTGACCCAACTATTCGGTGTAGGGCATATTAGGGACGGCACAAGAGGGAGGCTAGTGGTAGTACCTCGTGCCCCTTCCCAACTCCACCGGATAGGGAGCAAATAGAGTATAGAGCATAAGAAAGTAAAAATGAAAGACAAAGTTAATAAAAGTATATAAGAAGAATCAAGTCAATTTTTTAAACACTTGAAAACATACTTTAAGGATGAACTCAGTGCAAGATTATATATAAATAGGGGGAGTTTATTTGAAAAGAATTGATTTTGATCCTTGACATTCTTGTACTTAGTATTTTAATGCATGACTTAACACATGGTATATTTTGCATATGGTATGATGTCTTGATTTATTGATTCTCAATGTTTTGTAATGCTTCATCCTTGGACAATTTGTTTGAATGTTTGAATTACTACATAACATCTTTTGTTTGGTTCTATTGAAAAGAAATTTCAGATTTGTCATTCATAATCATCTCTAAAATCTGAAAGTCGAATAAAATTGTAGAAAGGAGAAGAGAAGAGTATCTCTATTTAGGAAAAATAAATTGATTTTGATCTATCTTTCTAATTGCCTAACTTTGATACATAATGTTCTAATACTTGTTAAAATATCCTTATTTTGTAATAATTTAAGATGAGCCACAATGTGAAAGATACATATCTCAAACTATGACTTAAAAAGCCTCTATTGAAAATCTTTATGAAATTCAGAATATGATTTTGTATAAAAGTTTAAACTCCATATGATTACTAAATAAAATGTTAATGTAAGAAAAACAGAATTTATTTTGATCGCTCCGATACACTTCCGAAACATATCATTTCTTATCTTCAAAGTGTACTCATATTGGTCTAAATGGTGTGTCTTTCAATGATCTTGATTACAAGCAAATATTTTTAAATATATGACTTTATTTTAATATTTAAAATTTTATTGAGCTTCATGTGTACATAGCTGAAAAACTGTGATTAAGAAATTGAAGTTTATAAAATATATACCTCAATGATCATCTATATGTTTTTCCCTCCTACATTATAAAAGACTTCCATTAATATAGTGAATGATCTTAAAGCCTAGAAATATTTCACCTCACTCAAATGAGTCTAAAAGAAAGAAAATGTAAATGGTTTTGAAAGAAACTGAGCTTCAAATGAATCATTTTTGATTAATATTTCAGTACATTTTCTCAAAGTTGAAGAGGAAGCATACCTTGTTCTTAAAGGATTAGAAAGAGTAATTGCTACAAATTTTGAATAATACTAGATTACTCTACATTCTCGATGTCATAGAATTTCAGTGTTATTCACGTTTATCACTATAATCTGAAATTCAACAATTTAAAATGATTAAAGAAGAATGCATCTTTTGAGGGGGAGCTTTAGATATTCAGTATCCTATCCCAAAGACACTTTATTTTGATGCATGCTTTGAACTTTATGGATTGATTTTGATGAACCTCCTTATATTGCAAGACATGCTTTAATTACCTTGAGATGAGTTCTATAAAGGTTGTCTTATCTCAAACCTTGAGTCTTATGAAAATAAGCTGAAACTTATAGAAAATATATTTTTGAGATTGACAATTTTGTTGAACATTATCTTAGGATTCTAAACTCTTAAATGGAATGATCAATTGAGGGGGAGAAAGAAAATTTCAGAAGGAGAGGTCTTATGGAACTTAATTACATGAATCTATAGGAGAGGGAAAGAATACTAAATGAAAAGTGATCCTAATACTCTCCAATATGTATCATCTGAAATTTAAATCTGAAAATCTTTATGATACACCTTGAGGCGTGTTATTTGGTTAGTATATCTTATGCATCACTCATGAACCAAATTACAAATCTTGAGAGCCTCTAACTTAATGAAAAAGGGGGAGAATAACGTGTAATTGACTTGAACTTTAGAACTTAAATTGTGTGCCAATTCATATTGTTATGTATCAAATTGTGCTTACTTTCTACAGAGATAAAAGAAAGTCTCTAAAGAAATCATGTTGCATGATTTCATATTTTGGTGTTTGTGCCCCAATGATCTTATTATCATTAAAGAACTTTGAAGTTATTAAGACTTAATGATCCAACATGATGATGTGTCTTTTACATATATAGGTTTTGACCTGTTACTCTGAAAATTAATTAAATTGCTCTCCTGTTGATAAAACACTTAATAGATTGGGCAAAAGATCTTAAATGAACAAGCTTTCATACTTATTATTGAAGAGATGTTAGACTTCCATTCGTGCTTTTCATTGAATATCATTTGTGGTACTTCTTGAATTAACCTAAGAGAGATTCCACCCACACTTGATTAGAAAACTATCTGTGGTATCAAATTAGAAAACTTCTTGAAATCACATTCAATGTGTTCTGCTCTGAAATTATCTTAATTGGCTCTGATCTGTGCTCACTAATCTGATTCCAATATTATTGCCTTGAGTTATATGATTCATATTCTTGCAATAATTCAACATTCAAATCAGAGTACAATAAGGAAAAGAAATATTTGTGCTTAATGTTTCCCTATTTTTTTTTTTTTTGATGTTGTCAAAAAGGGGGAGAAATATTTAAGTATATGCTTATAATGCTTTTTGTATTGAGTACAAATCAGCTTAAATTGATTGTGTTAAGCTGATTGAATCTAAAGCAGTATCATGAAGTATGTTTCAAATATATATGTTTTCTACTTCATGCAACTTAGCTATGTATTACTTCTAGAAAACAATATCTTTTATATTGCATATACTCCAAGTTTTGTCATCATCAAAAAGGGGGAGATTGATGACCCAAAGATTGATTCATAGATTGATTTTGATGATCACAAAACCTTGAAGTATAGATACTAATGTTTATGTTGCAAGGAGAAAGATATTTATGTTGCAAGGAACATAGCAAGTTGGAAGAACACAAGAAGGCCTCTAAAAGCACTCAAGAAAAGTTGGAAGAAAGCTACAAGTTATTGGCCCAAGTCTCAAGTTCAAAAGATTCAAATTGGAGGAGCAAATTCAAGGAAAATTTAAAAGAATAGTCTTCGAGTCGACTCCTGAGGAATTCGAGTCGACTCCAATGCTTGGCGAGTCAACTCGAGAGTAGAACGAGTCGACTCCAGGGTGTAAAAGGCAGAAAAGTCAGAGAGGGATTTTCGACCCTGAGATTCGAGTCGACTCCTGAGGAATGCGAGTCGACTCCAATGGTTGTCGGGTCGACTCCAAAGAAAGCGAGAGTCGACTCTCAGTGGTACACAAGGGAAAACTCAGAGAAGCAGTTTTTGGACACTGAGATTCGAGTCGACTCCCACAAAGTCCGAGTCGACTCCAAAGACAGCGCAACCCCAAGACAGAAGACGGTATTTTCGTCTCTGAGAGGCGAGTCGACTCCAAGACAAGTCGAGTCGACTCCAAGGCAGCGCGGCTCCAAAATACAGAGGATCAGTTTTCCGACTCTGAGATTCGAGTCGACTCCCAGACAGCTCGAGTCGACTCCAAGGCAGCACTACACTAAGATGGCAGAAGACCAACTTTCGAAAACTGAGAGCCGAGTCGACTCCAAGGAAGTTCGAGTCGACTCCAAGACTGGACGAGCCAAAAGACAGAGGATCGGGAGTTCGGACTCTGGGATTCGAGTCGACTCCCAGGATAGTCGAGTCGACTCGAGTGGACAAAATTCAAATTTGGAACAGTTGCCGAGTCGACTCCGGAAAAGCTTGAGTCGACTCCCGCTACAGCCGAGTCGACTCCTGATCGCGCGAGTCGACTCCGATCCCAACGGTAATATTGTCAGGAGGTGCAGACTGGTTCCAACGGCTATATTTTTGTCTCTAACGGCTATATTCTTGTTTCCACTCCATCTAAAGCTATAAAAACAAGAAGAGAGCTAGGGGAGAACTCATGGAAGTGGGAGAAAATATTTAGGGAAGAGATTTCAAAGAGATTACAAGGGAAATCTCCCATAAGCACAAAAGGGCCATCCAAAGTGAAATAGAGAGAAGAAGAGCATCCAAGTGAATCCCAAAGCTTCCTCTCCATCCGTGTGCTGCCTCGGTGATCCTCTACTTCGTGCCAAATCAGAAGAGGGTCAAGTAAAGAAGAAGCCGAGCTCCTTCATCTTCAAAACTCGTTTGAGGGCTTCTCTTTACTCTATTTGTTTATATGGTCATATTTGCTTGTTTAAGAAGCTTTGTTTTGTTTTATACCTTGTTTTAATATCTTGTAACTTGATTCAATCAAGGGATTGAATCAAGGGGTTAAGGTTTGTTGGTGAGCCAAAGGGAAAACCAACTGTGCAAGGTTTGTTGGTGAGCCAAAGGGAAAACCAACTGTGTAAGGTTTGTTGGTGAGCCAAAGGGAAAACCAACTGTGTTAGGTTTGTTGGTGAGCCGAGGGTAAAACCAACGAGTAGGGTTCGATTGTGATCCCGGAAAAACAATCGGAGTGGTTCTAGTCGGTGAGCCTGGAAAAACCGACCGAGTTCGTTGTGCGCTCGTAAAACAACAAGTTGGGTTGTGAGCTTGTAAAACAACCGGCTGTAATCGGTAGGATTATAGTGAAATTCCCAAGAGGTCTTGGGGAGTGGATGTAGGTGCTGGGGTGCACCGAACCACTATATGTCCTTTGTGTTTGTAATGCCTCTAGTTATTGTCTAACTAACACACTTACTTACTTAGATAAATTGCTTGCTTAATTCTTATCCGCACATCCTTTAGTTGCAAGCATATTTAATCAAGTCGAAGTCTATACATCAAACCCTTGCTAAGTTTAACTTTCACTGTGCATCTATACAACTTAGCATAGTTAATCAAAAAGTTTTAGAAGTAGCATAAAAGTTTTGAAAGACCCAATTCACCCCCCCTCTTGGGTTGTATCTACTGGGCAACAGATCATTCTCCCACGTCCACGAGCCAAGCCAACTTCTTCAAACGCCTTTCCAGATCATTTTCCAGCATCCTACGATCAGCCGTGAGCCTCATCCACATCATCCCCTATTTCTCTGTGTTCATTCCGAACCAACCCATCCTCTTCCATCGGATTGACCCCAGCAAACTTCTTGAGCAACGATTCCATCATCCACGGGTTCTCTCATCTCCCCTTCATTCCGTTCAGCATCCCAAAATAGAGATCATCCTCCCTCCTGTCCGCGATTCATGGAAGACTTCCAGCTTCTTCCAAATCTCCTGCATTTTTCCTGTTTCAGAATCCAACCTTCACCTCCCACCAAATCCAGCATCTTCAACGTCCCAGTTATCTTCCGTTCCCAGCATCTTCATCTCCTCTTCATCACGATCTCCCATCGTTCTGGATCAACTCCCCTGTTCAGCTTCCATCCTTATCCCATCATCGAAGGATCACAGAGCAGAATCATCTACCTTATCCCGCAGCCATTGATCCTTATCAGCACTCGGAATAAGGAGGTGGGCAGTCTATTTAAAGGAGTCGGATGTGAAGACCATGGCATTCCTCCTCTTCCCCACCGGGGGGGGGGGGAGGCCAAATCCCACGGGAAGAAGAAGAAAGGGAGAGATAATAGTTTGGGATATTCTAGGAATTACTTCCCACACAAAAAAAAAGAAAAAGAAAAAGAAATGAAGTGATAAGAAGGGAGTCGCCGAAGGAAGAAAAGGAAGAAATGGGAGCCCGCTGCTATGCTGCTGCTGCCGTCTACCACTGCATGGAAGGCTGATCTCCTCTCTAGGGCCGGATGCAGCCCTAACAAAGGGACACGGGTTTTATGTATTTAATTTTATATTCTTGGAGTTGTATGAACTTATTATTTTTAATGGATATCCTCTTTTATCTCATATTTAATTTCTGTGATTTTAAATATGATGTTTATACAATTGTTCTTCATGATCACTAAGTTAATAGAAGATCACCCATGCTTAGGGAAGATGCAGTGTCCTGCCACATTAGTTTAGGATAGACATTTCATGCCAACCGAAGATGGATGTTCCTAAATTACTTTTGTAAGATTTTTATTTAAATGCTTATTAGGCTTGTAGCCAATTTGCATGTTAATCCAAGAATAAATTAAAATACAATTAATCCTGGTTCCGATATTAGTGGTGAATTCCTTGCCCTAGGTTTCCTCAAACTGATAACATTTTAATTGCATTTTTTATTAAATTCCTTAGTTTAATTTTCTTCACAAACTCTTTCTTTTAAATATTTTTATTTTTAAGAAAACAACTGTACCCCAATCCCTGTGGATCGATACCCGTAATCACTATCTTACCAGCTACGTGCTATTGCGTGGTCTTTAAAGTTGGCTATCACTAACCCAATTAGGAGTCATGTTGATTCATTAGATTAATAATTAATTAGAACTTAAGAAATTCTAATCCAATTAGGACTTATTTAATTTTAGTCCTAATCCAATTAGGACTCTAATTTGAATCCGAAGTCCTAATCCGATTAGGACTCTGGGAATCCTACTCCAAGTAGGAATCTAAATTTAATTCAAAACTCCTAATCTAATTAGGATTGTAGGAATCCTACTCCAAGTAGGAATCCCAGTCCTACTCCAAATAGGATTTCCAGTTCTAATCTGATTAGGACTCTAAGAATCCTACTTGAAGTAGGATTTGTGTTTAAGTCCAATTAATTAATTCCATTGTTCCTTCTTCAACTGATTATCAATCGAATTGATTACTTGTGATTCCTAATCACGATTCAACCATCGGTTCGGTCAATGCCTCTAGTGTGTGTGACCCCATAGGTTCTATTCTGACTGGTAGTGAGATATATTATGATCTCCATCACAATATCATTGAAAACTCCTTTCAATGGATTGGAACAGTTCCAACTCAACTCATCAGGGTTTATCGATCATCGAGATATTCCCTGTGAGTCTCACCATCTACCAGTGACACCTAGCAGCATGTAGTGGCTACCCAGCAGAATGGAATGATGAACCTCTAGATGCAGTTATTGTTAGATGTATGCCCTAGAAGCCAATTCTGGCTGACACATTATTAATTCTGGGACATCATTTGTACTTGACTTTATTATTATTGAATAAATGAAAGGCATCTTTTTCATTCATATTGTTATTGTGTCTATGAATCGTCTAAGAAATTAATAAGATGATGATGCATATTCTCAAGAGTTGAAAATTTGAGCCATGTATCATTAGTGATTAATTTCTAAACGCTCCTGATCGATGGATCATCACGAGGACGGTGATCGATCCGATGAGATCAGTGCACGCATTACTTTTCCTATGGATGGATGAGACTCGAGTCCACGGTGTGGAGACACTGAAGTAATAGTGCAGGTGCTTGTTAGAGAACAAGGGTACTGAGCGTGACCAAGACAAAAAGTCACTTGGATGTCTATCCACTCGTCAGTGACTTGCTTGATGTTGCAGTAGTGTGACTGGTCCTTTGACCTGCAGTGCTTCGGCCACTCACAGTAAGGTTATTGTAGTTTGACTACACACATGCATGGTCTCTAGCCATATGGATCCATGCAGTGTAGATTGGCTGCAGTAGGTTCACTGTAGGAGTAGGGTATGCACCTATAAGGAATCTATCGACCTTGATAGATAAGGAGAGATCCTATGTGATTTATAAGACTGAGTTCACAAGACCTCGGCCGGGGCAGTATGCACAGTGGAGAAAGAGTTTTCCACTCTCGAACTTAAGTCGAATAAATCTTCACATAAGACAGACGATGGGATTTGACGAGTTGTCCATGACCTCCGTTCTATAGGGATCCACGATAGTAGGACTGTATCACATAAAAACTGCACCTAGAGGTTCATCATTCTATTCTGCTGGGTAGCCACTACATGTTGCTAGGTGTCACTGGTGGATGGTGAGACTCACAGGGAATATCTCGATGATCGATAAACCCTAATGAGTTGAGTTGGAATCGTTCCAACCCATTGAAAGGAGTTTTCAATGATATTGTGATAAAGATCGCAATATATCTCACTACCAGTCAGAATAGAACCTATGGGGTCACACACACTAGAAGTATTGACCGATCCGATGGTTGAAATGTGATTATGAATCATGAGTAATCAATTCGATTGATAATTAGTTGAAGAAGGAACACTGGGGATTGATTAGTTGGACTTAAAATACGAATCCTACTTGAAGAAGGATTCCTAGAGTCCTAATTGGATTAGGACTAGGAATCCTACTTGGACTAGGACTGGGAGTCCTACTTAGAGTGGGATTCCTATAATCCTAATTAGATTAGGATTTTGAATTCAATTTGGATTCCTACTTAGAATAGGATTCCTAGAAGTCCTAATTGAATTAGGACTTCAGATTCAAATTAGAGTTCTAATTGGACTAGGACCAAAATTAAATAAGTCCTAATTGGATTAGAGTTTCTTAAGTCCTAATTAATCATTAATCTAATAGATCAACATGACTCCTAATTGGATTAGGATTGAAGGGTTCAATTGAGTCATTGTTCATTCAAGTCCTAATTGGATTAGGACTAGCATTGATTGAACCCAATTGATTCAAGCCTAATTAGATTAGGACTAAACCATGAGAAGGACACCTAATCCTCCTTGACCAAATAAGAGGGGCATGAGCCCCTCTCCTTTTCTTGGTGCGGCATGAAGAGAGGGAGCCGGCGCCCCCTCTTAGGAAGTTAGTCTAGGGCTCCTAAATTGTAGGAGCCCTAGATGGCTTTAAAAGGGGAGCAAGGGCCGGTGCCCTAGAGTATGTGAATCCCTCTTCTTCCAGCCGTGGACTCCTCTCTTCCTCCTCTTGGTTCAGCCGCAAGCAAGGAGGCAAAGGTCCAAGGTGTTGGTGGCCTCCTCCTCCTCCTTTCCTCCTTCCAACGCAGGGAAAAGAAAGAAGGCTGCAGGGGCTTTGATCCTTCTCTGATCTTCATCCTTCTTCTTCCTCCTCCCAAGCACAATCAAGGGTTGATTCAAAGGGAGGACATCAGCCATTAAAAAAAGTCTCTTCAAGGGAGCTAGCACCTCGGGGAGACAAGGAAACCTTGATCGGTCCTCTACTTCGTGTGGATACCCGTAGAGGCCGGACACGTGAACGGCTTCAAACGAACCTTCATCCTAAAACCACGAACTCCAGTTTGCGATGATCATCTACCCGCACAAGGTGAAGATCTGATCTTCTAAAGTTTTTAAAAAAAGTTTTAATCCTTACCTAACTACGAACGGTTTTTCAACAACGTTCATGTGATGAACGGTTGATCCCGCGCATGCCTCTTCCGCTGCCATCTGAATTTTTTTTTAATTTTCTGCGGCATGGGCGGGTTCTAATAGTGGTATCAGAGCCTAGGTATCGTAGATTGAGGTAAAAATTAATTATCTAAAGGCATCTTAGATCTGAAATTTAAAAGGTTATGCATGCTGAAAATTTTCTGCATGCAGATTTTTCAAGGGTGCTGATTTTTGCATGCTGAATTTTATGTGATAAAATGATAATTCTAATTGCATTGTTAATGAGATTACAAAGTTTAGAATCATGATTTGCATGATCAGCAACCTATGTCATAACATAATCAGTTAAGTTTCAGATCTGAAAAGTATAATTGTTGCATGCGGTGATTATCATAGGATTCAAACCCTTTTGGTATCAAATGTAATGATCTGCGATGTGATCTGTAATGTCATGTAATTTTTTAGATGCTTGCATGCATCTTATTTGATGTTTTGAGGGGCCTGCGTGCCTCCTAAAAAGAATGTAATATATATATTTTTTATTTTATATATATCTGGTTGTATTTCTGTGATGTGATGTACGTCAACGATCAAGTTGAAGATAGTACATGAGATGAACGGCGATCTGAGCGGTTGATGGCGATTGGATCAAGAGTTGATCAAGGATCGAGTCAAGAAGGCTTGGAACCAATTCAAGAGTTGAAGATCAGTTGATCGATTGACGTGCATGTGCTTGTAATATGACCTAATTAGAATCCATGATCATCACCTATTTAAAGTTTAGCTTTACTTAATGCTGCGATTATAATTGCCTGCAATGTGCCGTTTGCATGTGATGTGAATGAGAGTCGGGTAGATAGGTTTACATGTGATGTAGCAAACTCAATGAGACCTAAACTAAAACCTCCTCAATCAAGTCGAAAGTGAATCAACATAAGCAAGTCATATTAGATTAATTGATCTAATTGGTGTCTAGGAAAGCATGAAAGGTGGTTACTTAATTAGGATCTTACTCTCTGAGTAAGGGGAGCCTCCCACCTGCTTACCTGACCAATTGTTCAATTACCTCTTATGAAGAGCTCAAGCTGTAAACACTAAGATCTGATTAACCAATATTAAGTCCATAGGTCTTCCACCGTAGTAGAGTTGCTAAGGTCTTTCTGATGTTGATTTGTCTCGGCTGGACACAGTGGGCAAGTTGCATCGGGGAGCTGGACCTCTCTATAGACATGAGATGTTGTAGGATAAAGGTGGGGTTGGGCACCAATAACTATTAGGTGAGGATCCAATGACGACTTTATTTCTACGGTTATACGGTGGGTCTGACTTAACTAAGGAGTGGGACCAATAACTGTTAGGTGAGGTCTTCATGACTTAGAGACCAAGTAGCACTGCAACATGCTTGAGAAGCATTGTACAAGAGTTGTACACTCATCTCTTTATGTGTCACCAATAACTGTTAGGTGAGGTGGCATGTAAATCAGTGGAACCGCAGTACCCACTAGAAATCCTAGTCGTGTAGGATTTCCATTTTTCTACCAGGAAAGTGTGAGAAATTCGAGAAAATAGTGGGAGGTACATTTGTTCTAAAAGATCTTAGAACAGATTAAGGATCAAGTACAAAAGTCTAACTAGAATCTTTACTCTCCGCAGATCATAATGTCAGCCTCAAACCTTTTGACCCGTATTCTTGAGACCAACCGATTGACCGGTACCAATTACAGAGACTGGCTTAGAAATCTCAAAATTGTTCTGAGTTGCGAGAAAATAGGCTATGTGCTCGACAATGACATCCCCGCATTACTAGCACGTCCGACCGCTGATCAGCGTACGACGCATGAGAAGTGGACAGACGATGACATTAGGATCAAGTGCTATATCATGGCATCCATGTCCAATGAACTACAATACCAGCATGAAAATATGAAGACTGCTAGGGACATACTGGCACACCTGCAAGAGTTGTATGGTGAGCAGAGTCGCACAGCTCGTTTTGAAGTGTCCAAGAGGCTCTTCAAAGTAAAGATGCGCGAGGGGCAGTCCGTCCATGATCACGGTCTGACTATGATCAAGGACCTAGAGGAGCTTGAGAAGCTCGGTATGAACATGCACAAGGAATTGCAAGTAGATCTGATCCTTCAATCCCTTTCTGATTCATTTGGTCAGTTTATAGTAAACTACCACATGAATAAGATTGAATGCACTAAGACTGAACTGATAAATATGTTGGTAACTGCTGAGGGAGCCTTGAAAGGTTCAAGGGGCAATGTCCTTGCTGCTGAGTTGACTTCTGGTTCCAAGAGAAAGTCTACATTGAAGAAAAAGAAGCCTGCGAAGAAGCAGAAGAAAGACAAAAAGCCAAAGAAGGAAGTTCAAAAGAAAAAGGCTAATGACAAAGGAAAATGTTTCCACTGCAATGTCGACGGCCACTGGAAGAGAAACTGTCCTTCATATCTCGAGAGCCTGAAGAACAAGAAAGGTGACACACCTTCAGAAGGTATAGACTTGCTCATAATTGAAACTAATCTAACGGTTTCTTCTACTTCTAGTTGGGTTATAGATTCTGGTTCTAGTGCTCATTTGTGCACTACCATGCAGGGTCTAAAGGAAAGTAGAAGGCTGGCGGAAGGTGCGGTAACCCTTCGGGTTGGCAACGGGGCAAAAGTTGCTACTGTGGCTGTGGGCACCTACCATCTGCGACTACCGTCTGGTTTTAATTTATTACTTAGAGACTGCTATTATGTACCTGCTGCTAGCAGAAATTTAATTTCTGTTTCATGTCTAGCACAGGAAGGTCATGTTTTTACATTTGACAAAAACTGCTGTTCTATTTATTTCAGAAATAAAATAGTCGCACGTCGTTTTATGATTGACAGTCTCTATCATTTGCATATGAATGTATCTATAAATGTGTCTGAGCAAGAAGTGAATGCCAAAGAATCCAAAAGATCCAGGGATGAGATAAACCAAAAATATTTGTGGCACCTCAGGCTTGGCCATATTGGAGAGGACAGAATGAACAAAATGGATAAAGATGGGCTTTTTGGCTCATTGACTTTCGAGTCATATCCAGTTTGCGAGTTCTGTCTTCAAGGAAAAATGGCTAGATTGCCCTTTGTAGGATATGGGGAGAGGACCACTGAAATACTTACCCTGGTACACACAGATGTATGTGGCCCATTCGATGTGCTGGCTAGGGGATGTTATTCGTACTTCATTACCTTTACCGATGATTATTCATGGTATGGGTATGTGTATCTTATGAGACACAAATCTGAATCTTTTGAAAAGTTCAAAGAGTTCAGAAATGAAGGAGAAAAACAAACTGGAAAACCCCTTAAGGCTCTTCGATCAGATCGAGGAGGAGAATACCTTAGTGGAGAATTCCGGGACTATCTCAAGGATAATGGCATAGTCACACAATGGACTCCTTCAGGAATACCTCAACTCAACGGGGTGTTAGAGAGGAGAAATCGGACTCTATTGGATATGGTCCAGTCCATGATGAGCTTCACTGATCTACCAATGTTTCTTTAGGGAGATGCCTTACTTACCGCAGTATATCTACTGAATAGAGTTTTCTCTAAATCCGTTCCTACCACACCGTATGAGATATGGCATGGTAAGAAACCAAGTCTTGGTCATCTCAAGATTTGGGGATGTCCGGCCCACGTCAAAAGACTACAGGCGGACAAACTAGAGGCTAGGACCATAAGTGCTCGTTTTATAGGATATCCTAAAGAGTCATTAGGATACAATTTTTACGTCTCAGAGGATCACAATGTGTTTGTGAGCCGTCATGCCATCTTCTTGGAAAACCAGTTTATCCTTGATAGAGGCAGTGGGAGAAAAATTGAGCTTGAAGAGAAAGTCTCTGAAAAGCAACGAGTCATGGATCCTATCGAACCCATTAATACAGAGCCAGTACACGATGTCCCTCAACCACCTCGCAGATCTAGTAGGGTCTCCCATCCTCCCGATAGATACTTAGGTATACTAGAAGAGGATACCGAGGAAATGTTCCTAGTGGGAGATAGGGATCACATACAGGATCCCAAAACCTACGACGAGGCGATATCTGATATCGATTCCGAGAAATGGTTGGAAGCTATGAAGTTAGAGTTAGACTCCATGCATTCCAACCAAGTCTGGACCTTAGTAGATCCACCAGAAGGTATTGTACCTATTATATGCAAATGGATCTACAAAAGGAAGATAGGTTCGGATGAAAAGGTAGAGACCTATAAAGCAAGGCTAGTGATGAAAGGGTATAGTCAACGCGAAGGCATTGACTATCCGGAGACCTTTTCACCTGTAGCCATGCTAAAATCCATCCGAACATTGCTTGCCATTGCAGCATTTCATGATTATGAAATCTGGCAGATGGATGTGAAAACTGCTTTTCTGAATGGATATCTTGATGAAGATATCTATATAGAACAGCCTTTGGGTTTCACTTCCAGTGATGGAGATCCCAAGGTCTGCAAGCTGCAAAGGTCCATCTATGGACTAAAGCAAGCATCTCGGAGTTGGAACACTCGTTTCGATGATGCAATCAAAACATTTGATTTCATCAAAAACGAAGAGGAATCGTGTGTTTACAAAAAGATTAGTAGGAGTGCTATCGTATTTCTCGTACTGTACGTGGACGACATCCTCCTGATAGGGAATGATATTCTCATGCTAACCTCGGTCAAGGTCTGGTTGTCATAAGAGTTCTCCATGAAAGATCTTGGGGAAGCATCCTATATTTTGGAAATGAAGGTCTATAGAGATAGATCTAAAAGGATGCTTGGCCTATCACAGAAGATGTACATAGAGGAAGTACTGAAAAGATTCAGCATGGAAAATTCTAAAAGGGGTCTTTTACCCCTAAGGCATGGAATTCATCTCTCCAAGAAGATGTGCCCCAACACATCTGAAGAGATACAACGCATGAGCAAGATCCCCTATGCATCGGCAATAGGGAGCCTCATGTATGCCATGCTATGTACACGACTGAAAGTGAATCCTAGGTTCTTCGGTGTTAAGCATGCTGATTTTTTTTTTTTTAAAACCATGATTGAACCTGATCGGGTTGCCTACGTACCCCTTCATAAGGGGGATCAAGCCATACGTAGTTCTTTTTAAGTTTTAAAACGCAGCGGAAAAATCGAATCAAACAATTTAATTCATGGATGCTTACAAGATCAAATCTAGAAATCAGCACCTTAAGAACATATAGGATTATGCCGGAATCGTTTAAACAATTATGCTAAAACTTTAATGCATGATTAACTATCAGATCTGAAACTTAAAAACTCTATTCCAATTAATCTCCGAATATCCATTGAATGGATTCTGGAGATATCTCCGTGAGGAGCCCCAAAAGAGGGTAAAACCTCGGGGAATCAGACCTAGATCTTGACACCATAATAAAAGATTAATGTAGGATTAATACCTTTTATGATGGATGAAACTTGTGGATCTGATCCTCTACTTCGCAGCCACGCACATGAATGGCCTCTACGAGAAGTCCATGTGAAGTTCCTGAAGAGATCCAATCCTGCGGAAGTGCTAGCTTGCGCAGAATTTTTTGAGGCTGAAATTTGATCTTCCCAATGCTATCAACTTTTGATCCGCCTTCTTGGAAGAACTTGGAGGAAAGGTTTAAAGGGATTGAAGAGGACTTAGATCTGATCTAAAGACTCTTATCAGGGACCCCTAAAACTAATGGCGTGATGGACTTAGAGGAGGAAGAAGTCAGCTAGATTGAATGCAGAATTTTTTTTTTCATGCATGAACTAGGGTTCCTCTCTTTTCTTTTCCCTTTTTTCTTCTTCTTTTTCTCTCTTTTTTCCTTGAATTCGACCATCAGCTGATGGAGGTCCTTTTAATGTTGCTCTCCCCTATAACTTCATGCCAACCATCCCATATTTGTGGAGGATTTTGTGGGGTTTTGAATTTTGAATTCAAAATTCAAGTTCATATGCCATTACATGATGAAGCTTGATCTAATCGAAATCATTCATCATGTTGCCACTTCCCTCTTTCAATTTCGAAATTCCCATGCCCCCAATCAGATTAGAGGGTGATGACCCAAAGATTGATTTAAAGATTGATTTTGATGATCACAAAACCTTGAAGTATAAATACTAATGTTTGTGTTGCAAGGAGAAAGATATTTATTTTGCAAGGAACATAGCAAGTTGGAAGAACACAAGAAGAACTCCAAAGTTCTCAAGAAAAGTTGGAAGAAAGTTACACTTCATTGGCCCAAGTTTCAAATTCAAAGGACTCAAGTTGGAAGAGCAAATTCAAAGGAAAATTCAAAAGAATAGTCCTCGAGTCGACTCCTGGATAGTACGAGTCGACTCCAGGGAGTAACAAGGCAGAAACATAGAGAAGATATTTTGGACCCTGAGAGCCGAGTCGACTTCCGAAGAACTCGAGTCGACTCCGATGGTTGGCAGGTCGACTCCTAAGGAAGTAAGAGTCGACTCCCAGAGAAATACAAGGCAAAAAGTCAGAGAGCCAATTTCAGACACTGAGAGCCGAGTCGACTCCCGCGAAGTCCGAGTCGACTCCGAAGCAACGCAACCCCAAAGACAGAAGACGGTATTTTCGTCTCTGAGAGGCGAGTCGACTCCAAGACAGTTCGAGTCGACTCCAAGGCAGCGCGACCCCAAAATACAGAGGATCAGTTTTCGGGCTCTGAGAGCCGAGTCGACTCCAAGAGAATCCGAGTCGACTCGAGGAAGAAAATCAGAAAATATGTCCTCTGGATTCCTGAGAATGAGCCGACCCCCAAGTGCCCGAGTCGTCTCCAGCTATTGGCGAGTCGACTCCAGTTTGGTCCGAGTCGACTCTAGGACAAGGCATGCACATTAATTCAAATTTGGAACAGTGGCCGAGTCGTCTCCAGAAAAGCACGAGCCGACTCCTGCAACAGGCGAGTCGACTCCAGATCGCGCGAGTCGACTCCGATCCCAACGGAAACTTTGTCAGGAGTTGCAGACTGTGCACAACGGCTCTATTTTTGTCTCTAACGGCTAGATTTCTATTTCCACGACATCTAAAGCTATAAAATCAAGAGGAGAGCTAGGATAGAGAGGATGGAAGTGGGAGAAAATATTTAGGAAAGAGATCTCAAAGAAAAATCTCCCAAAAGCACAAAAGGGCCATTCAAAGCAAATAGAGAGAAGAAGAGCATCCGAGTGAATCCCAAAGCTTTCTCTTCAACTGTGTGCTGCCTCGGTGATCCTCTACTTCGTGCAAAATCAGAAGAGGGTCAAGTGAAGAAGAAGCCGAGTTCCTCCATCTATGAATTAGTTTGAGGGCTTCTTCTCTTTACTTTACTTATTTATATTTGCTATATCTGCTTAAGTGAGAAGCTTGTATTTGTTTTTAAACCTTTGTTTTAATATCTTGTAACTTGATTCAATCAAGGGATTGAATCAAGGGGTTAAGGTTTGTTGGTGAGCCAAAGAAAAAATCAACGGTGTAAGGTTGTGGTTGGTGAGCCTTTGGAAAAACCAACTGGGTTGATTGTGAACCCGGAAAACAATCGTTGTAAGGTTGTGGTTGGTGAGCCTGTGGGAAAACCAACTGGGTTTGATTGTGAACCCGAGAAAACAATCGGTTGGTTCTAGTCGGTGAGCCTGTGAAAACCGACCGATTTCGTTGTTATCTCGCAAAACAACAAGTTGGGTTGTGAGCTTGTAAAACAACCGGCTGTATTATAGTGAAATTCCCAAGAGGTCTTGGGGAGTGGATGTAGGTGCTGGGGTGCACCGAACCACTATATGTTTGTTGTGTTTGTAATGCTTCTTGTCATTGTCTAACTTACTCACTTACTTACTTAGATAAATTGCTTGCTTAACTCTTATCCGCGCATCCTTTAGTTGCAAGCATAATCAATCAAGTCACATTCTATACATCAAACTGTTGCTAAGTTTAAATTTCACTGTGCATCTATACAACTTAGCATAATTAACTCTAAAAGATTAGAAGTAGTTGAAAAGTTTTTAAAAGACCCAATTCACCCCCCCCCTCTTGGGTTGTATCTACTGGGCAACAGAGGGTCACGTGGTGATTTTGTGGTGATTAAATTCAAAATTCAACCTTAATTAGAAGTGAGATAAAGATAAGGATGACATATGTCATGAAGAGAGAGAATTTGATCTTATCCAATTCTTTTCATGAATTTATCTCTCCATTTCGACCCATCTAATGATGAAAGAGGTTCCTGATGTTGCCAAGTATCCCATGGCACCATTAAATAAATTAAATTAATTTTTAATCATATTAAAAATCAATTTATGGCGCCATGCATGGATATGTGACAAGTGGATTTCAAGATCCGAACAGTTTCAGATCAAACCCATTTAATTTAATTAAATCCTAACAATTAGAATGATCCAATTACCATGGGTTGAACCTAATCCAATTAGGTCAATCCCTAATTAAGCACAAATTTAATCTAATTTAATTTGGTCAACCTAAGTCCTCTTGATTCAAACCTAATCCAATTAGGTCAAAAACCCTGATTGAGTCCAGAATTGAATCTAATTCAATTTGGCTCATCCTTAGTCTAATTACTCAATCCAATTGAGTTCATTAGCAATCTAATTACTAATTAATCCTCCGATAATTACTTTAATTATTTTATAAGATAATTTGCCAATCGAATTGACCAAATTACTCCTGAATGATTCTTAATCATTCATCAGCCTTCTTGATCAATCAGGAATCTTCTATGCGTGTGACCTCATAGGTTCGAATCTAAGCTGGTAGTATAGGAACGACTTCCTACACTAATCGTTGTGACCATCTAGCAAAGGTACCCGACGTCCGGATAGGCCGAATATATGCGAAGCAAATATTCTGAAATCCTGAACTATGGTTACTGTATAATTCAATCCCTTTGACTCCTAATGCCAGGATGACTTAGAGCTCACTGTCAACCCTATAATTAGTACATCCATTATGTGATTAACTTTAAATATCCCGTGACTCCTCACTGGGATTATCCTGGCCAAGGTTTTGCTAAATTAATCACAAGACATTATCTCCTGTTTTCAGGAGGGGTCAATTCCATCTCGACTCACAACTGACTATGCAAGTACTTGACTGCACCCAGTGACCTTCCGTCACTGAATTAGAAATCCAAGTAGTCCGGTACCAAAGTACAATGAGTTGCTTGCTAGTCACAGGTTGCAATTTCAGGTCAGAGGGCCAAACTTATACCCATAACCACTCGGAACATCTCTTGACAGTAGAGCGTTCCTGAATTGGTCACGTTCAGTGAAATGTACTCCTACACTTCACGTGTGTGGTATACCAGTGTCTCCACACTCCTTGGTTAAGAGGACAACCAACGTATATATCACACAACGACCTAATCTCGATAATGCTGTCGTCCTTGTAACAATATATCATTTGGTCGCGAACTAGTTTAAGGACTCGAAGATAAATCCTCCTTTATCATTAATAAGTCCTAAGGACTTCATCATATAAGAGTCCATTTGAAGATGTAAAATGATGAATAATGCCAAAAAATACTTTATTGATTTGTCAATTCATTGACAAAATTCAATCATCAACATGCTGACGATTGACATTTAGGATGCAATTCCCAACAACTCCCACTTAGCCTAAAGCCAATCGGCATAGTATCTAATACCCATCTTCGACTTGTGTTCGTTGAACTCTTTGATACCGAGGACTTTGGGAAATGGGTCAGCCAGATTTTCTTTTGTGTCGATCTTCTGAAGATCAATATCACGTCGTTCGACGATTTCTCGAACCAAGTGGTAGCGACGTATAATATTTTTGGTCCGCTGATGTGCTTTGGGTTCTCTTGCTTGAGCTATGGCTCCAGTATTGTCACAAAATATAGGTACTGGACCATCAATGAAGGGTGTCACTCCAAGCTCGGTGATGAACTTTCGCAACCATACAGCTTCCTTGGCGGCATCAGATGCTGCGATGTATTCTGCTTCACATGTAGAATCTGCCACTGTATGCTGCTTCGAACTCTTCCAGCAGATGGCCCCATCCTTAAGAGTAAAGATATATCCCGATACACTCTTGCTATCATCTTGATCTGACTGAAAACTTGAATGGTATATCCCTCAAATTTTTTGTCAGAATCACCATAGACAAGCCACTGGTCTTTAGTATTTCTCAAATACTTAAGAATGGTTTTGATAACCTTCCAGTGGTTGCTACCTGGATCAGACTGGTATCTGCTCACTACTCCTAGTGAGTATGCCACGTCTGGTCTAGTACATGTCATGGCATACATTATAGATCCCACTGCCGAAGCATATGGAATTCTATCCATACTCTCTCTTTCTTGAGGGGTTGTCAGACAATCTCTTTTAGAGAGATTAATTCCATGGCCCATCGGAAGATAGCCTTTCTTAGAATTAATCATACTGAACCTCTTCAGTATAGTATCAATGTATGTGGATTGGGATAATCCAAGCAATCTTCTAGATCTATCTGTATAGATCTTCATCCCTAGGATGTAAGATGCTTCTCCCAAATCCTTCATGGCAAATTGAGATGATAGCCAAATCTTTATTCCTTGTAATGCAGGAATGTCATTCCCGATTAAAAGAATGTCATCCACATACAAAACAAGAAATATGATAACTGGACCGTTTGCCCATTTATAAATGCAAGGTTCCTCTTCATTCTTAATGAAGCCATATGATTTGATCACCTTATCAAATCGTATGTTCCAACTCCATGAAGCTTGCTTTAATCCATAAATGAATTTTTGAAGCTTGCACACCTTAGACTCATTTGCAGATATAAAACCTTCAGGTTGCATCATATACACCTCCTCTTCTAAATCTCCATTTAGAAAAACGGTTTTAACATCCATCTGCCAGATCTCATAATATAAGTGTGCTGCTATCGCAAGCATATGAAAGAGTAGATGCCCTACAAGCCAATCGCAATATGTATTGCGAAGGATTTTTCTTTTGATTTGTCCAAATCATGTACATGACATTTAAATATGAATAAAGGCGTTATGTTTTATCATATGCTATTGATTATATTTATGATAAACTCCTTAGATTAGGGCAATGGTTTTAAGACTATGATGAGATCATACTAGTGAGACTTAAAATCTTAAAATCCTAATCTTAAATATTTCCAGTCATTGGTACATTGAGTCGGGGATCAATGATTACCGGAAAGACTGGCATGTCTTATGTATGCTCGATGCAGAGGATGATTGATCTCACAATCATTTGTGTGGAGACACTAATACAAAGATATGGGTGCTCATTAGAAGAATGAGTTCACTGAATTGACCTACAAAGAGAAATCTTATGAAGTCTTACTTACATGTCAAAAGATGATTCTCTTAGTGGGAGTTGTGCAACTGATCCTTTGACCTGAGATCACCATGGTATCTTGTGCACATGAACCTATGTTTTGGTTTACACTCATTCATGACAATAAGTTATGTACGAGGTCTTCTGGATATGGTGGATTGTGTACGAAGATTATGAGTAGGTCAACAAGGAATTAATCACTTCTAGTAAGAGAAGATAGCATCCTATTTATTCTAATCATATGATAATTCAGGAAGCCTTTGATCAAAGCAGAATGAAAATTAGAAAGAGTTTCTAATGTTTCATTATTTGAATTATCATTAAAAGATTGAGAAAAATATGAATATGAAATTAAGTTTGACATATATTCATACTCATATACATATTTGGGATGCAGTTTGATTAAAGGATTGAATTGCATGGTAACTTGCCACTGAAGGGTATTTTTGGTATTTCCACCAAATTTCATATTTTCCGGGTAGACATGACACGTTGCTAGACGTCAATCTTGTCTTATAGGTTTGATCGAATTAAAGAGTTTAATTCGATCACCAATTAGAAAGGATTCTAATTGTTAAGTTCGGGTTCGCGCAGTTTGGACTTAAATCGATTAGAAGAGTTCTAATCAAGTTGGGTCAACTCGCACTCACACCTATTGCTGGCTAAGTATGGAACCCAATGGGTCACACACAAGGAAACTTATCAAGGGTCTAATTGGATTAGATCATGTTTGCAAGATAAACATCCTAGCAGGTGTTGCAAACCTTAGCTCCTAATTCGAACTGGATTCGAATCTGATTCGAATTGGATTCGAATCTGATTCTTAATTGATCTAATTTGATTAGATCATATTCTAATATGGGTTAGCCAAGAGTTGGCACCTAATTGGCTTGATTTGAGTCTAATTGGATTAGATTTGATAAAACATTTAATTTTGACCGTTGGATCAACATTTGGATGAAGAGAAGGATCAAATGGATGGCGCCATGGATTAGAGCCATTGGATCTTCATCATGGGATGATGGGAGATCATGATCTCGTGATGGACTTGTGATATTGACTTAGTCAACATCAGATGGCGTGAGAAAGAAGGGAATACGGTGAATGTAGAATGGCGCCTCATGAAGAAGCGCCACTTGGATTGGATAAAGATGACACGTCATCTTATCCTAACTACTTTCCCTTCAACCGCATCATTCTCTCTCTCCTTCTTTCTTATGGCGCCACCAATAAGGGCCTTTGGATCATCATCTAGCCTTGATCAATGGTTGAGAATGCTCCCTATTTTTCATGCGTGAGAAGAAATGAAGAGAGGCATGAGTACGGTGGATTTCATGAAGAGATGCTTAGGGAATGGATAAGGATGAAGCGCCATATCATAAGCACTTCATCTTATCCTAACTACTTCTGATATGCCCTCTCATCAAATGACACACCCCTTGATCTCACGCCCCTCTTCATGCATGAATGGATGGCTACAATGCATCCGTACACCATCTACAAATAGGGAATGCTCCCGGTGTTTTTCAATCATCGGAAATCAATCCAACTCTCTCTCTCTCATATCCCTTCTTTCTTACATTAGTTTCTTTCTTTCTAACATTGCTTCTAGTGTGTCCTAAGCCAAGACAAGGTGGTCTTCCTTAGGACAAAAGGATTAGAAGTGATTTTAGAAGGCTAAAGAAAAATAGAAAGGAAGAAAAGCAAGCCATTAGAGTTCTTTAGAAGAATTCTGCATTAAGGATCAAAAGTCTTTGGAGCTAAAGTCTTGATCAAGTTTTCGTGTGGATCACCATTGGAGGGCGGACACTTGGACGCCTCGTGGAGATTGTACACTTTGGATTAGCGTTTGAGGTATTCTACTAATTCTGTATTTATTTTATATTATTTGATTGTAATCATTAAGGTGATCTAGGCTTAAAAGGGTTTCATGCATAGGGACTTTATTAAGAAAATTTTTAAAATTCCTAGCTTCCGCTGCCCATTATGACATGCTAGAATCCTACAGTGGTATCAGAGCTATCCTTAATTGGTTCAATCAAATAAAATATCATGATATGAAATTTTTCATATGAAGATATGTTGAAGCATGTTAATTAGTTGCTTATGATTTATACATGCTATGAGATAGCTATGATGCATAATAGCTTATTTTAGATATGTTAAATATATGTTACAATTAAAGAATGTGCTAGAGACTAGTAAGCCCTCAATAAAAATTATATTAAGTCATAGTGTTGAAAAACTTTGAGCTAACCCATTCTAGAGCAATTAATCTAATTGGTGTCTAAGGAAAGCACTAAAGGTGGTTACTTAATTAGGACCTTACTCTTTGAGTAAGGGGAGCCTCCCACCTGCTTACCTGGCTAATTGTTTGATTGTCTATTATGGATAAGTTTAATATTGGTATAACACTATTGATAGCCTTCCTTCATGCCTCGATATTATTATGTCAAGATCCATGCTAGTTTGTTGTGCTAACACAAAACTTGCAATGGGGACTGATGTTATACTGTCTTGGTGCATTAAGATGCTTATGGCATATTTTTAATATATTGCCTTGTTGTGCAACCACAAGGGCAATATTATTCGAATATGACTATATGGAAATGAAGGGTTTGACTTAACTAAAATATTATTGTTTGTTGTGCTAACACAAGGCAATAAGTATTTTAAGAGGGCAAGATAAAGTTGAGAATTGCATGAGATGCAATTGGAAAGAGTTTCCTACCTTTGAACTTGTTGGAAATTGTATCCTAAATGTCAATCGTCAGCATATTGATGATTGAATTTTATAAATAAATTGACAAATTAATAAAGTATTATTTGGCATTATTCATCATTTCATCTTCAAATGAACTCTTATATGATGAAGTCCTTAGGACTTATGTTATGATAAAGGAGGATTTATCTTTGAGTCCTTAAACTTGTTCGCGACCAAATAATATGTTGTTACTAGGACGACAACATTATCGAGATTAGGTCGTTGTGTGACATATATACGTTGGTTGTCCTCTTAACCAAGGAGTGTGGAGACACTGGTATGCCATACAGGTGAAGTGTAGGAGTACATTTCACTGAACGTGACCAATTCCGGAATGCTCTACTGTCAAGAGATGTTCCGAGTGGATATGGGTATAAGTTTCGCCCTCTGACCTGAGACTGCAACCTGTGACTAGCAAGCAACTCACTGTACTTTGGTACCGGACTACCTGAATTTCTAATTCAGTGACGGAAGGTCACTGGGTGCAGTCAAGTACTTGCATAGTCAGTTGTGAGTCAAGATGGAATTGACCCCTCCTGGAAATAGGAATAATGTCTTGTGATTAATTTAGCAAAACCTTGGCCAGGGTAATCCCAGTGAGGAGTCACGGGATATCTAAAGTTAATCACATAATGGATGTACTAATTATAGGGTTGACAGTGAGCTCTAAGTCATCCTGGCATTAAGAGTCAAAGGGATTGAATTATACAGTAACCATAGTTCAGGGTTCCAGAATATTTGCTTCGCATATATTCAGCCTATTCGGACGTCGGGTACCATTGCTAGATGGTCACATCGATTAGGGTAGGAAGTCGTTCCTATACTACCGGCTTAGGTTCGAACCTATGAGGTCACACGCATAGAAGATTTCTGATTGATCAAGAAGGCTGATGAATGATTAAGAATCATTCAGGGGTAATTTGGTCAATTCGATTGGCAAATTATCTTATAAAATAATTAAAGTAATTATCGGAGGATTAATTAGTAATTAGATTGCTAATGAACTCAATTGGATTGAGTAATTAGACTAAGGATAAGCCAAATTGAATTAGATTCATTTCTGGGCTCAATCAGGGTTTTTGACCTGATTGGATTAGGTCTGAATCAAGAGGACTTAGGTTGACCAAATTAAATTAGATTAAATTTGTGCTTAATTAGGAATTGACCTAATTGGATTAGGTTCAACCCATGGTAATTGGATCATTCTAATTGTTAGGATTTAATTAAATTAAATGGGTTTGATCTGAAACTGTTCGGATCTTGAAATCCACTTGTCACATATCCATACATGGCGCCATAAATTGATTTTTAATATGATTAAAAATTAATTTAATTTATTTAATGGTGCCATAGGACACTTGGCAACATCAGGGACCTCTTTCATCATTAGATGGGTCGAAATGGAGAGATAAATTTATGAAAAGAATTGGATAAGATCAAATTCTCTCTCTTCATGACGTATGTCATCCTTATCTTTATCTCACTTCTAATTAAGGTTGAATTTCGAATTTAATCATCACAAAATCACTACGTGACCCTCTAATCTATTTGGGGGCATGGGAATTTCGAAATTGAAAGAGGAAAGTGGCAACATGATGAATGGTTTAGATTAGATCAAGCTTCATCATGTAATGGCACATGAACTTGAATTTTGAATTCAAAATTCAAAACCCCACAAAATCCTCCACAAATATGGGATGGTTGGCATGAAGTTAGGTAGGAGAGCAACATTAAAAGTACCTCCATCATCTGGTGGTCGAATTCAAGGAAAAAAGAGAGAAAAAGAAGAAGAAAAAAAGGAAAAAGAAAAGAGAGGAACCCTAGTTTATGCATGGAAAAATTCTGCATTCAAAAAATCAGCATGCTTAACACCGAAGAACTTAGGATTCACTTTCAGTGGTATCAGAGCCAGGTTTATGTTTAAACTTTTATATTTTAATTCTTGCAATTAAATCTGAAATCATTAATATATTTAGATTAGATCTAAAGTGCTTTTTATGATTGATTTAATTGCTGATTATGCATGATTAACTAGATCTGAAATTTTGGATGCATATGATGCATGTTTGTGTTAAGGTTTGTAACATAAATAAATTTGAAATCATAATATTGTTTAGATTAGATCTAAATAAAATTTATGATTCATATGATCTCTGATTTTAATGAACAAATCAGATCTGAAAATAAAAGTGAAAAAACAAATACATAAGATGTATGTTGTTTGTATTAATTCATGTTGTTATGTATATGTGATGCATGAACATTAAATATAATGACTTAAACATGAATTAAATCTGATTACATGTGATTAATTACAAAAACTCAGGTCTGAAAATATGTTTTAAGAACTGAAAGATTGTAATTAATATGTAATTAAAAATAAATATGCAATGATCAAAACTTTCATAACTCTAAACTTAATTGAGAATTAAGTGTTATGAAATAGAATTGTAACTCAATTAATTGACATTGCATAATTATTTGGGCATATGGGTTAGCTTGAATCAAGTTCCTAGGATTGGGTTAGACCTAAGGTTAGAATCATACATGGACAAATAGAATTAATTGATCAAATCTAATTAAGTAGTAACTAGATTAGGTCAAGAAAATTCTAGGTCAATTTACAATAGTTGTAGATGGATCAAGTCCATGTCTTTGATTAGACCAAGATGGAACTTGATTTAGGCTCAGAGGTATAGCCCGAGTCATTTAAGTAATCAAATCGAAATTGATTAACCAGTCAATGTCTAAGGTAAGTTTGGCAGTTTTGACCGGTGGTTTTTAATTGGGAGCTACTCGCACTGATTCGTCTTTGCCGAGTTAATGGCATATCCCTTCCACCGATCTCACTTACCTGGCCGACATGGTCAATCATATTTTGATTGGATCACTTAATGATTCGAGTTAGCCCATGCCTATAAGGAAAATCAGTTTGACTGATTTAGGTGCCTCCTTAACCGGTTTGAGTCTAATCTGATTTGGTGAAGTCAGTGGGAGAAATTAGACTAACCGGATCTTCTTATCTATCCTAATTAAGAAATCCTCTAAAATTATTAGGTCCTTAAAATGAAATGGTTATGGGGATAACTAGGTCATAGCCTCCCATTAAGTTGGGTGATAATGGGTCCAATGCTTTGATAATTATTGGAGGCGCGACACGCCTGGTACTTATCAAGCATTAGAATTGTCATTCAATATATGATGAGTTAAGTGTACCTTCAATAGGCGGTCAGGTGAGCCGAGCCACACTCGGGCTTGGTCGTCTATTAGTTGATTAGACTTAACCCTATCATTTAATGGTTGGACCTGACTAGGGTATTCGGTGGAGGCGCCACACGCCTGCCGAAGAACCTAGGGCAAAATTATCACTAGAAGTTGCTTGGTGAAGCAACTGGTTTAGAACCTACCAATAGGTGCATATGGGTTAGCCGAGCCACACTCGGGCCTATATGCGATCTATTGGGTTCTAGTGCCTACTAAAGAATTAGGAGTAATTTTTTGAATTGGAGGTAGAGGCTACCAATTTGTATAAAATAGTGGGAGTATCTTTAGACTAAAGTCCAAGTCTACTGTGTTTAGTCAATTCATATACTAATAGCCAAATTTTTTTTATGTAGAAATGGCCACAAGTTTGTCACTTCGCTCATTATTGGATAATGACAAGTTAACTGGTCCCAACTTCAATAATTAGTATAGAAAGCTGAAAACTCAGCATAGTCAGACCAAAAGGATTAAGGATGACCAAAGTCAGGCAGAATGCTTCTATTGTAAGAAGCAGAGGCATTGAAAGAGGAATTGTCCTCAGTACCTTACCTCACTTGACCCGAACAGGCTAAGCAAGAGAAAAGGGCAATCAGTTGCTGATCAAGGTATTTATATGATAACACCTTGTAATTTCTCTATATGTGATAATTCGACCTGGGTATTAGATACTGGAAGTCCGTTTAATATATGCAATTCGTTGCAAGGACTTCAGGTCAATGAGAGATTTGAAAACAGCGAGAGATTTCTGAATGTTGGAGATAGAAGATCTGTTCCAGTTCTAGCTTTAGGAAATCTCAAACTTATTTTCAATTCTCATTTAGTTGTTTTAAATGATTGTCACTATTGTCCTACATTCTTATTGAATGTAATTTCCGTAGGCCTTTTGGCCATGAACGGTTTTGAAATTTCAATAAAGAAATGTTCTTGTGATATCATTATGAATGGTGTTACTGTAATGAATGGACAATTGAGCAATGGCATCTACTTGTTATCACAACCTGTTAATGTAATGTACACGTCAAGTAAGCGTCCTAAAATAGATAATATCACGGATGTCTACCTTTGGCATCATAGGCTAGGTCATATTAACAAGAACAGGATGAACAGGTTAAGTAAAGAGGGAATCCTCAATGTTAATGATTGTAAATCATTGACAACCTGTGAGTCATGTCTTCTTGGTAAGATGACCAAATCACCTTTTACCGGAAAAGGTGAACGAGCCAGTGACTTATTGACCCTTGTACATTCTGATGTAGGTGGGCCAATGAGCACAAATGCTAGAGGTGGGTATTCATATTTCATTACGTTTACAGACGACCTTTCTAGGTATGGTTATATCTATTTAATGAGACATAAATCTGAATCATTTGAAATATTCAAATTATATCGTAATGAAGTAGAAAAACAAACTAGAAAGAGTATTAAAACTCTTCGATCAGATCGAGGAGGTGAATACCTCACCAGTGAGTTTTTGACATATCTAGGAGAAAATGGGATTCTCTCTCAATGGACTCCTCCTGGTACACCACAGTATAACGGTGTATCAGAAAGGAGAAATCGAACTCTGTTAGACATGGTTCGATCCATGATGAGATTTGCTGATCTGCCCATATCCTTTTGGGGATATGCTCTTGAGTCAGCCTGCTACATTCTAAATAAGGTTCCAAGTAAGTCCGTAAATAAAACACCACATGAGATGTGGACTGGACGTAAGCCGATGCTCTCTCACCTTAGGGTTTGGGGGTGTCCAGCGTACGTCAAACGTTTGAAGACAGACAAACTTGAACCCAAGTCTGACAAATGTTTCTTTGTTGGTTATCCTAAAGAAACTAAAGGATATTACTTCTACTTTGCTAAAGAACAAAAGTTATTCGTAAGCAATAGAGCTATTTTCTTAGAGAAAGAATTCCTTAGTGAAGGAACTAAAAGCTCTAATGTTGAGCTTAGGGAAGTTCAACATGTAGAAGATCCGACACCATCTACTGAACTAGTTGAGTCGGATTTGATTAGATCAGATCCAGAACCCATCTTAGATGCACCATTAAGGCGACCAGGTAGAGTACCACGTCAGCCGGACAGATACTACGGTTTCTTGGTCCAGGACGGGGATCCTATCGAACTTGATGAAAACGATGAGGATCCAATCACCTATATGGATGCTATGCAGAGGCATGACTCTGATGCATGGCTTGGAGCCATGCAATCCAAAATGGAATCCATGAAGGTCAATGATGTATGGACATTAGTTGACCCACCCGAAGGGATTAAACCCATAGGGTGTAAGTGGATTTTCAAAAGAAAACGGGGCGCAGACGGAAAAGTAGAGACCTATAAAGCCCGTCTGGTTGCCAAGGAATATCGTCAACGTTATGGTATTGACTATGACGAGACGTTTTCTCCTGTGGCAATGCTCAAATCCATTCGGATTATGCTTGCGATAGCAGCACACTTAGATTATGAGATCTGGCAGATGGATGTTAAAACCGCTTTTCTAAATGGAGATTTAGAAGAGGAGGTGTATATGATGCAACCTGAAGGTTTTATATCTGCAGATGAGTCTAAGGTGTGCAAGCTTCAAAAATCCATTTATGGATTAAAGCAAGCTTCACGGAGTTGGAACATACGATTTGATAAGGTGATCAAATCATATGGCTTCATTAAGAATGAAGAGGAACCTTGCATTTATAAATGGGCTAATGGTTCAGTTATTATATTTCTTGTTTTGTATGTGGATGACATTCTTTTAATCGGGAATGACATTCCTGCATTACAAGGAATAAAGGTTTGGCTATCATCTCAATTTGCCATGAAGGATTTGGAAGAAGCATCTTACATCCTAGGGATGAAGATCTATAGAGATAGATCTAGAAGATTGCTTGGATTATCCCAATCCACATACATTGATACTATACTGAAGAGGTTCAGTATGATTAATTCTAAGAAAGGCTATCTTCCGATGGGCCATGGAATTAATCTCTCTAAAAGAGATTGTCTGACAACCCCTCAAGAAAGAGAGAGTATGGATAGAATTCCATATGCTTCGGCAGTGGGATCTATAATGTATGCCATGACATGTACTAGACCAGACGTGGCATACTCACTAGGAGTAGTGAGTAGATACCAGTCTGATCCAGGTAGCAACCACTGGAAGGTTGTAAAAACCATCCTTAAGTATTTGAGAAATACTAAAGATCAGTGGCTTGTCTACGGTGATTCTGACTTAAAACTTGAGGGATATACCGATTCAAGTTTTCAGTCAGATCAAGATGATAGCAAGAGCGTGTCGGGATATATCTTCACTCTTAAGGATGGGGCCATCTGCTGGAAGAGTTCCAAGCAGCATACAGTGGCAGATTCTACATGTGAAGCAGAATACATTGCAGCATCTGATGCAGCCAAAGAAGCCGTATGGTTGCGCAAGTTCATCACCGAGCTGGGAGTGGCACCTTCCATTGATGGTCCAGTTCCTATATTTTGTGATAACACTGGAGCCATAGCTCAGGCAAAGGAACCTAAAGCACATCAGCGGACCAAGCATATTCTGCGACGCTATCACCTGGTTCGAGAGATTATAGAACGAGGTGACATTGATCTTCAGAAGATTGACACAAAAGAAAATCTGGCTGACCCATTTACCAAAGTCCTCGGCATCAAAGAGTTCAACGAACACAAGTCGAAGATGGGTATTAGATACTGTGCCGATTGGCTTTAGGCTAAGTGGGAGTTGTTGGAAATTGTATCCTAAATGTCAATCGTCAGCATATTGATGATTGAATTTTATAAATAAATTGACAAATTAATAAAGTATTATTTGGCATTATTCATCATTTCATCTTCAAATGAACTCTTATATGATGAAATCCTTAGGACTTATGTTATGATAAAGGAGGATTTATCTTTGAGTCCTTAAAGTTGTTCGCGACCAAATAATATGTTGTTACTAGGACGACAACATTATCGAGATTAGGTCGTTGTGTGACATATACGTTGGTTGTCCTCTTAACCAAGGAGTGTGGAGACACTGGTATGCCATACAGGTGAAGTGTAGGAGTACATTTCACTGAACGTGACCAATTTCGGAACGCTCTACTGTCGAGAGATGTTCCGAGTGGATATGGGTATAAGTTTGGCCCTCTGACCTGAGACTGCAATCTGTGACTAGCAAGCAACTCACTGTACTTTGGTGCCAGACTACCTGAATTTCTAATTCAGTGACGGAAGGTCACTGGGTGCAGTCAAGTACTTGCGTAGTCAGTTGTGAGTCAAGATGGAATTGACCCCTCCTGGAAACAGGAATAATGTCTTGTGATTAATTTAGCAAAACCTTGGCCAGGGTAATCCCAGTGAGGAGTCACGGGATATCTAAAGTTAATCACATAATAGATGTACTAATTATAGGGTTGACAGTGAGCTCTAAGTCATCCTGGCATTAAGAGTCAAAGGGATTGAATTATACAGTAACCATAGTTCAGGGTTCCAGAATATTTGCTTCGCATATATTCAGCCTATTCGGACGTTGGATACCATTGCTAGATGGTCACATCGATTAGTGTAGAAAGTCGTTCCCATACTACCGGCTTAGGTTCGAACCTATGAGGTCACACGCATAGAAGATTTCTGATTGATCAAGAAGGCTGATGAATGATTAAGAATCATTCAGGGATAATTTGGTCAATTCGATTGGCAAATTATCTTATAAAATAATTAAAGTAATTATCGGAGGATTAATTAGTAATTAGATTGCTAATGAACTTAATTGGATTGAGTAATTAGACTAAGGATAAGCCAAATTGAATTAGATTCAATTCTGGGCTCAATCAGGGTTTTTGACCTGATTGGATTAGGTCTGAATCAAGAGGACTTAGGTTGACCAAATTAAATTAGATTAAATTTGTGCTTAATTAGGGATTGACCTAATTGGATTAGGTTCAACCCATGGTAATTGGATCATTCTAATTGTTAGGATTTAATTAAATTAAATGGGTTTGATCTGAAACTGTTCGGATCTTGAAATCCACTTGTCACATATCCATACATGGCGCCATAAATTGATTTTTAATATGATTAAAAATTAATTTAATTTATTTAATGGTGCCATAGGACACTTGGCAACATCAGGGACCTCTTTCATCATTAGATGGGTCGAAACGGAGAGATAAATTCATGAAAAGAATTGGATAAGATCAAATTCTCTCTCTTCATGACCTATGTCATCCTTATCTTTATCTCACTTCTAATTAAGGTTGAATTTCGAATTTAATCATCACAAAATCACCACGTGACCCTCTAATCTGTTTGGGGGCATGGAAATTTCGAAATTGAAAGAGGAAAGTGGCAACATGATGAATGGTTTAGATTAGATCAAGCTTCATCATGTAATGGCACATGAACTTAAATTTTGAATTCAAAATTCAAAACCCCACAAAATCCTCCACAAATATGGGATGGTTGGCATGAAGTTAGGTAGGAGAGCAACATTAAAAGTACCTCCATCATCTGGTGGTCGAATTCAAGGAAAAAAGAGAGAAAAAGAAGAAGAAAAAAAGGAAAAAGAAAAGAGAGGAACCCTAGTTTATGCATGAAAAAATTCTGCATTCAAAAAATCAGCATGCTTAACACCGAAGAACTTAGGATTCACTTTCAGAACTCATAAGAGTTTGTTGTGTAAACACAAGGCTTTTTATGATGAATTAGGATCTCAACCCTACTAAGAAAAATTATATTTTCACGTTTATCATAGGAGAGGGCTATGATATTCGATAAAAATAGTAGGAGACAAATTAGATTAAAGTCCTTATCTAGTTGTAAACATGTCATCATGATTGGTCTGCTTATATTAGTTATGTTCTTGCATATGTAGAATTATTAAATGGCTTCTTCACTTTCACTAAGAGGCATCTTAGATGCCAACAAGTTGACCGGACCAAACTATGTGGACTGGTTGAGGAATTTAAAGATAGTACTCACTCAGGAGAAAATTTCCTATATACTTGAAACCCCTGATCTTGGAGATCTAGGGGATGATGCTACAGAAGAGGAGGTTGCCACACATAAGATGTGGAAAAATGACAGTTTGACTGTCAAATGTATCATACTTGCCTCTATGAGCAATGAATTACAGAGGCAACATGAAGGCATGGACACTCAATCCATACTTCTCAATTTAAAAGAGTTGTATGGAGAATAAAGCAGGACTGCTAGGTATGAGATATCTAAGCAGTTGTTCCGTGCTAGAATGAATGAAGGAACTCCAGTGCAAAACCATGTTCTTATGGTTATAGACTTAATCACTAGATTAAGTCAATTAGGTTTTGCTATGGATAGTGACCTCAGTCAGGATTTGATCCTGCAATCACTGCCTGATTCATTCTCTCAGTTTGTTGTGAACTTTCACACGAATAAGCTGAACACCTCCCTGCTCGAGCTGTTAAATATGCTCAAAATAGCTGAAGGCCATATTAAGAAGGATAAAGGTCCACTCCTTCTTATAAATAGCACTTCTAAAAGGAAATCGGGAAATAAGGGTTCTAAGAAACGATTGAACCCCAAGAGTAGCATCAAAAAGAAAACAGGAAAGAAAAACTCCGGATCAAGTACCTATTTTTATTGCGGCAAAGCTGGCCACTGGAAAAGAAATTGCAAGAGTTTTCTTGCAAGTATGAAGACCGATGCAAGAGTTGCATCAAAAGGTATGTTTATGTTACATGCCAACTTGTCATTAAGTTCTTCAAATTCAAATTCATGGGTATTGGATACCGGCTGTGGTTTTCACATTTGCAAATCTTTGCATGGACTACAGAAAATTAAAATTTTGAAGAAAGATGACTTCGAGCTGTATGGCACTGGAGGAGAGTCCATCCAGGCTGAAGCTGTTGGAACCTACAACTTGGAGTTACCTTCGGGAGAGCTCCTACAATTAGAAGATTGTTATTATATGCCCAAAATTATTAGAAATGTAATTTCCATTCCTTTGTTGTTAAAGAAAGGATTTGAAATTAATGGAAAGGGCAATGGTTGCTCTATTTATTTTTCTAATAAGCATCTTTGCAATGGCATTATGGAAAATAGTCTTCTTGTTTTATTACTTAATGACAATGTCTTTCATATTAATAAAAGCAATAAAAGAAAGAGAGAGGAAGTAAATAACACCCTTCTTTGGCATTGCCGACTTGGTCACATAAGTGAATCAAGAATCAACAAGTTATACAAAGAAGAGTTCTTTGATCCTTATGATTATGAATCATTAGGAACTTGTGAATCTTGTCTTATGGGTAAAATGACTAAGTCTCCATTCACTGGACATGGAGAAAGGGCAAGTAAGTTATTAGGACTTATACACACAGATGTATGTGGTCCTATGATAACTCCAGCTAGAGGTGGATACTCTTACTTCATCACATTCACTGATGATTTATCAAGGTTCGGATATGTGTATCTTATGAAACATAAATCCGAAACTTTTGATAAGTTTAAAGAGTATCAAAGTATGGTTGAAAAACAAACCGGAAAGTGTATTAAAATCCTTCGATCTGATCGAGGAGGTGAATACCTTTCTAGTGAGTTTTTAAATCATCTTAAAGAAAAGGGCATTCTCTCTGAATGGACACCTCCGTATACGCCACAATTAAATGGTGTAGCTGAACGAAGAAATCGTACTCTATTAGATATGGTAAGGTCCATGATGTGCTTTACTGATCTTCCTATTTCCTTCTGGGGTTTTGCCCTAGAGACTGCTGCACTAATATTAAATAGGGTACCTTCTAAGTCTGTACCTAGCACTCCATATGAGATATGGAGAGGAAAGAAGCCTAATCTTAAGTATCTTAAGATATGGGGTTGTCAAGCTTATGTCAAAAGAAATTTTGGACACAAGCTAAGTGCTAGATCAGATAAATGAATTTTTGTAGGTTATCCTAAAGATAGTATAGGATACATCTTCTATCATCCTACCAAACAAAAAGTTTTTGTAGGTAGGCATGCCATTTTCTTAGAAAAAGAGTTTATCTTAGAAAAGGGCAAGGATAGAAAAATTGAACTTGAAGAAGTTCAAGACCTACAAATAGAAACACAAGAAATTCTTCAACCAGATATACCCATTGATGAGGTACAACCACAACACACATCTCCTCTCCGAAGGTCAGATAGAGTGCGAAGAGCACCTGAGAGGTATGGGTTCATCATTGAGAATGATGAAGCCCACATTGTTCAGAATAATGATCCTCTGACCTATTCGGAAGCTGTCATGAGTAGTGACTTTGACAAATGGCTAGAAGCCATGAAATCCGAAATAGATTCTATGTATACCAACCAAGTATGGACTTTGGTTGATGCACCAGAGGGTGTAAACCCTATAGGTTGCAAATGGGTCTATAAGAAAAAGATTGGAGCAGATGGCTAAGTAGAAACCTACAAGGCTAGATTGGTGGCAAAAGGTTTCAGGCAAAAGCAAGGAATTGACTATGATGAAACTTTTTCGCCAGTAGCTATGCTCAAATCTATTCGGATTTTGCTTGCAATAGCTGCATACTATGATTATGAAATCTGGCAGATGGATGTCAAAACCGCCTTCCTTAATGGTTATCTTGAGGAAGAGGTTTACATGACACAGCCAGAAGGATTTGTCTCAAGTAAGAGAGCAAATCAAGTATGCAAGCTTAAGAGATCCATTTATGGATTAAAGCAAGCATCGAGGAGTTGGAACATCCGTTTTGATACAACAGTCAAAGAGTTTGGTTTTATCAAAAATGTGGATGAACCATGTGTGTACAAGAAGACTAGTGGGAGTGCCATTGTCTTCTTAATATTGTATGTAGATGACATACTGATCATTGGAAATGATATTCCAATGTTACAATCGGTCAAGACTTGGCTGTCAAAAAGCTTTTCCATGAAAGACTTGGGAGAAGCATCCTATATACTTGGTATAAAGATCTATAGGGATAGATCTAAAAGGATGCTAGGCTTGTCCCAGTCTAGGTACATAGATAATGTGCTGAAAAGATTCAGCATGGAAGAAAGTAAAAGAGGTTATTTGCCTATGAGTCATGCCATACGTCTCTCTAAGAAGATGTCTCCTAAGACATCTGAAGAGAGGAATAGAATGAATTCTATTCCCTATGCTTCGGCAGTAGGATCGATTATGTATGCTATGCTATGTACTAGGCCTGATGTTGCTTATGCCTTAGACATAACAAGTAGATTCCAGGCTGATCCAGAAGAGGATTATTGGATAGCTGTGAAAAATATTCTTAAGTACTTGAGAAGGACTAAAGATATTTTTCTAGTTTATGGAGGATCTGAGTTGAAACTAGAAGGATTTTCTGATTCTAGTTTTCAATCAGACCCAGATGATAGCAAGTCCACTTCAGAGTATGTCTTTATCCTAAATGGTGGTGCAGTGAGCTGGAAGAGTTCCAAACAGCAAATTATAGCTGACTCAACTACTGAGGCAGAATACATTGCTGTAAGTGAAGCCGCTAAGGAAGCTGTCTAGATGAAGAAGTTCATCTCTGAGTTAGGAGTAGTTCCCGAGATTGCTGGACCAGTCCCAGTTTATTGTGATAACACAGGAGCTGTTGCTCAAGCGAAGGAACCAAGGTCTCATCACAAATCCAAGCACATTCTAAGACGCTTCCATCTTGTTCGAGAGATTGTCGAGAGACAAGACATAGTCATTGAACAAGTAGACACCAAGAACAACCTAGCAGACCCGTTCACTAAAGCTCTACTACAACAGCAGTTCGATCGCCACCTCGATTGTATGGAGATAAAATATAAGAGCGATTGGCTTTAGTGCAAGTGGAAGATTGAAAGAGTAGATGCCCTACAAGCCAATCGCAATATGTATTGCGAAGGGTTTTTCTTTTGATTTGTCCAAATCATGTACATGACATTTAAATATGAATAAAGGTATTATGTTTTATCCTATGCTGTTGATTATATTTATGATAAACTCCTTAGATTAAGGCAATGGTTTTAAGACTATGATGAGATCATACTAGTGAGACTTAAAATCTTAAAATCCTAATCTTAAATATTTCCAGTCATTGGTACATTGAGTCGGGGATCAATGATTACCGGAAAGACTGGCATGTCTTATGTATGCTCGATGCAGAGGATGATTGATCTCACAATCATTTGTGTGGAGACACTAATACAAAGATATGGGTGCTCATTAGAAGAATGAGTTCACTGAATTGACCTACAAAGAGAAATCTTATGAAGTCTTACTTACATGTCAAAAGATGATTCTCTTAGTGGGAGTTGTGCAACTGATCCTTTGACCTGAGATCACCATGGTATCTTGTGCACATGAACCTATGTTTTAGTTTACACTCATTCATGACAATAAGTTATGTACGAGGTCTTCTGGATATGGTGGATTGTGTACGAAGATTATGAGTAGGTCAACAAGGAATTAATCACTTCTAGTAAGAGAAGATAACATCTTATTTATTCTAATCATATGATAATTCAGGAAGCCTTTGATCAAAGCAGAATGAAAATTAGAAAGAGTTTCTAATGTTTCATTATTTGAATTATCATTAAAAGATTGAGAAAAATATGAATATGAAATTGAGTTTGACATATATTCATACTCATATACATATTTGGGATGCAGTTTGATTAAAGGATTGAATTGCATGGTAACTTGCCACTGAAGGGTATTTTTGGTATTTCTACCAAATTCCATATTTTTCGAGTAGACATGACACGTTGCTAGACGTCAATCTTGTCTTATAGGTTTGATCGAATTAAGGAGTTTAATTCGATCACCAATTAGAAAGGATTCTAATTGTTAAGTTCGGGTTCGCGCAGTTTGGACTTAAATCGATTAGAAGAGTTCTAATCAAGTTGGGTCAACTCGCACTCACACCTATTGCTGGCTAAGTATGGAACCCAATGGGTCACACACAAGAAAACTTATCAAGGGTCTAATTGGATTAGATCATGTTTGCAAGATAAACATCCTAGCAGGTGTTGCAAACCTTAGCTCCTGATTCAAACTGGATTCGAATCTGATTCGAATTGGATTCGAATCTGATTCTTAATTGATCTAATTTGATTAGATCATATTCTAATATGGGTTAGCCAAGAGTTGGCACCTAATTGGCTTGATTTGAGTCTAATTGGATTAGATTTGATAAAACATTTAATTTTGACCGTTGGATCAACATTTGGATGAAGAGAAGGATCAAATGGATGGCGCCATGGATTAGAGCCATTGGATCTTCATCATGGGATGATGGGAGATCATGATCTCGTGATGGACTTGTGATATTGACTTAGTCAACATCAGATGGCGTGAGAAAGAAGGGAATACGGTGAATGTAGAATGGCGCCTCATGAAGAAGCGCCACTTGGATTGGATAAAGATGACACGTCATCTTATCCTAACTACTTTCCCTTCAACCGCATCATTCTCGCTCTCCTTCTTTCTTATGGCGCCACCAATAAGGGCCTTTGGATCATCATCTAGCCTTGATCAATGGTTGAGAATGCTCCCTATTTTTCATGCGTGAGAAGAAATGAAGAGAGGCATGAGTACGGTGGATTTCATGAAGAGATGCTTAGGGAATGGATAAGGATGAAGCGCCATATCATAAGCACTTCATCTTATCCTAACTACTTCTGATATGCCCTCTCATCAAATGACACACCCTTTGATCTCACGCCCCTCTTCATGCATGAATGGATGGCTACAATGCATCCGTACGCCATCTATAAATAGGGAATGCTCCCGGTGTTTTTCAATCATCGGAAATCAATCCAACTCTCTCTCTCTCATATCCCTTCTTTCTTACATTAGTTTCTTTCTTTCTAACATTGCTTCTAGTGTGTCCTAAGCCAAGACAAGGTGGTCTTCCTTAGGACAAAAGGATTAGAAGTGATTTTAGAAGGCTAAAGAAAAATAGAAAGGAAAGAAAGCAAGCCATTAGAGTTCTTTAGAAGAATTCTGCATTAAGGATCAAAAGTCTTTGGAGCTAAAGTCTTGATCAAGTTTTCGTGTGGATCACCATTGGAGGGCGGACACTTGGACGCCTCGTGGAGATTGTACACTTTGGATTAGCGTTTGAGGTATTCTACTAATTCTGCATTTATTTTATATTATTTGATTGTAATCATTAAAGTGATCTAGGCTTAAAAGGGTTTCATGCATAGGGACTTTATTAAGAAAATTTTTAAAATCCCTAGCTTCCACTGCCCATTATGACATGCTAGAATCCTACAGCATAATCCGAATGGATTTGAGCATTGCCACAGGAGAAAACATCTCGTCATAGTCAATACCATAACGTTGACGATATCCCTTAGCAACCAGACGGGCTTTATAGGTCTCTACTTTTCCGTCTGCGCCCCGTTTCCTTTTGAATATCCACTTACACCCTATGGGTTTAATCCCTTCGGGTGGGTCAACTAATATCCATACATCATTGACCTTCATGGATTCCATTTCGGATTGCATGGCTCCAAGCCATGCATCGAGTCATGCCTCTGCATAGCATCCATATAGGTGATCGGATCCTCATCATTTTTATCAAGTTCGACAGGATCCCTGTCCCGGACCAAGAAACCGTAGTATCTGTCCGGCTGACGTGGTACTCTACCTGATCGCCTTAATGGTGCATCTAAGATGGGTTCTGGATCTGATCTAATCAAATCTGACTCAATTGGTTTAGTGGATGGTGTCGGGTCTTCTACATGTTGAACTTCCCTAAGCTCAACATTAGAGCTTTTAGTTCCTTCACTAAGGAATTCTTTCTCTAAGAAAACAGCTCTATTGCTTACGAACAACTTTTGTTCTTCAGCAAAGTAGAAGTAATATCCTTTAATTTCTTTAGGATAACCAACAAAGAAACATCTGTCAGACTTGGGTTCAAGTTTGTCTGTTTTTAAACGTTTGACATATGTCGGACACCCCCAAACCCTAAGATGAGAGAGCATTGGCTAACGTCCAGTCCACATCTCATGTGGTGTTTTATTTACAGACTTACTTGGAACCTTATTTAGAATGTAGCAGGCTGACTCAAATGCATATCCCCAAAAGGATATGGGCAGACTCGCAAACCCCATCATGGATCGAACCATGTCTAACAGAGTTCGATTTCTTCTTTCTGATACACCGTTATACTGTGGTGTACCAGGAGGAGTCCATTGGGAGAGAATCTCATTCTCTCTTAAATATGTCAAAAACTCATTGCAAAGGTATTCGCCTCCTCGATCTGATCGAAGAGTTTTAATACTCTTTTCAGTTTGTTTTTCTACTTCATTACGATACAATTTGAACATTTCAAATGCATCAGATTTATGTCTCATTAAATAGACATAACCATACCTAGAAAGGTCGTCTGTAAACGTAATAAAATATGAATACCCACCTCTAGCATCTGTGCTCATTGACCCACATACATCAGAATGTACAAGGGTCAATAAATCACTGGCTCGTTCACCTTTTCTGGTAAAAGGTGATTTGGTCATCTTACCAAGAAGACATGACTCATAGGTTGTCAATGATTCACAATCATTAACATTGAGGATTCCCTCTTTACTTAACCTGTTCATCCTGTTCTTGTTAATATGACCTAGCCTATGATGCCAAAGGTAGATATCCGTGACATTATCTATTCTAGGACGCTTACTTGACGTGTACATTACATTAACAGGTTGTGATAACAAGTATATGCCATTGCTCAATTGTCCATTCATTACAGTAACACCATTCATAATGATATCACAAGAATATTTCTTTATTGAAATTTCAAACTCGTTCATGGCCAAAAGGCCTACGGAAATTACATTTAATAAGAATGTAGGACAATAGTGACAATCACTCAAGACAACTACATGAGAATTGAAAACAAGTTTGGGATTTCCTAAAGCTAGAACTGGAACAGATCTTCCATCTCCAACATTCAGAAATCTCTCGCTGTTTTCAAATCTCTCATTGACCTGAAGTCCTTGCAACGAATTGCATATATTAAACGGACTTCCAGTATCTAATACCCAGGTCGAATTATCACATATAGAGAAATTACAAGGTGTTATCATATAAATATCTTGATCAGCAACTGATTGCCTTTTTCTCTTGCTTAGCCTGTTCAGGTCAAGTGAGGTAAGGTACTGAGGACAATTCCTCTTCCAATGCCCCTGCTTCTTACAATAGAAGCATTCTGCCTGACTTTGGTCGTCCTTAATCCTTTTGGTCTGACTATGCTGAGTTTTCAGCTTTCTATACCAATTATTGAAGTTGGGACCAGTCAACTTGTCATTATCCAATAATGAGCGAAGTGACAAACTTGTGGCCATTTCTACATAAAAGAAAATTTGGCTATTAGTATATGAATTGACTAAACACAGTAGACTTAGACTTTAGTCTAAAGATACTCCCACTATTTTATACAAATTGGTAGCCTCTACCTCCAATTCGAAAAATTACTCCTAATTCTTTAGTGGGCACTAGAACCCAATAGATCGCATATAGGCCCGAGTGTGGCTCGGCTAACCCATATGCACCTATTGGTAGGTTCTAAACCAGTTGCTTCACCAAGCAACTTCTAGTGATAATTTTGCCCTAGATTCTTCGGCAGGCGTGTGGCGCTTCCACCGAATACCCTAGTCAGGTCCAACCATTAAATTGATAGGGTTAAGTCTAATCAACTAATAGACGACTAAGCCCGAGTATGGCTCGGCTCACCTGACCGCCTATTGAAGGTACACTTAACTCATCATATATTGAATGATAATTCCAATGCTTGATAAGTACCAGGCGTGTCGCGCCTCCAATAATTATCAAAGCATTGGACCCATTATCACCCAACTTAATGGGAGGCTATGACCTAGTTATCCCCATAACCATTTCATTTTAAGGACTTAATAATTTTAGAGGATTTCTTAATTAGGATAGATAAGAAGATCCGGTTAGTCTAATTTCTCTCACTGACTTCACCAAATCAGATTAGACTCAAACCGGTTAAGGAGGCACCTAAATCAGTCAAACTGATTTTTTTTATAGGCATCGGCTAACTCGAATCATTAAGTGATCCAATCAAAATGTGATTGACCATGTCGGCCAGGTAAGTGAGATCGGTGGAAGGGATATGCCATTAACTCGACAAAGACGAATCAATGCGAGTAGCTCCCAGTTAAAAACCACTGGTCAAAACTGCCAAACTTACCTTAGACACCGACTGGTTAATCAATTTCGATTTGATTACTCAAATGACTCGGGCTACACCTCTGAGCCTAAATCAAGTTCCATCTTGGTCTAATCAAAGACATGGACTTGATCCATCTACAACTATTGTAAATTGACCTAGAATTTTCTTGACCTAATCTAATTACTACTTAATTAGATTTGATCAATTAATTCTATTTGTCTATGTATGATTCTAACCTTAGGTTTAACCCAATCCTAGAAACTTGATTCAAGCTAACCCATATGCCCAAATAATTATGCAATGTCAATTAATTGAGTTACAATTCTATTTCATAACACTTAATTCTCAATTAAGTTTAGACTTATGAAAGTTTAGATCATTGCATATTTCTTTTTAATTACGTATTAATTACAATCTTTCAGTTCTTAAAATATATTTTCAGATCTGAGTTTTTGTAATTAATCACATGTAATCAGATTTAATTCATGTTTAAGTCATTATATTTAATGTTCATGCATCACATATACATAACAACATGAATTAATACAAACAACATACATCTTATATATTTATGTTTTCACTTTTATTTTCAGATCTAATTTGTTCATTAAAATCAGAGATCATATGAATCATAAATTTTATTTAGATCTAATCTAAACAATATTATAATTTCAAATTTATTTATGTTACAAATCTTAACACAAACATGCATCATATGCATTCAAAATTTCAGATCTAGTTAATCATGCATAATCAGCAATTAAATCAATCATAAAAATACTTTAAATCTAATCTAAGCATGCTCATGATTTCAGATTTAATTAAAAAAATTAAAACATAAAAGTTTAAACATGAACCTGGCTCTGATACCACTGTTGGAGGAGTCTCCACTCCGACATGGGTTCGGTCCTATTAAAAATAGGGTGACACCCATGTATACCTATCAGAGCACGCATCTCTATATGCCTCCGGACAGAGAGCCACGCTTCATCACACGATCACGCGTGAGAGTTTCCGGAGATCGGTCACAACTCTTGGACCTTTGCTCTGATACCACTGAAAGTGAATCCTAGGTTCTTCGGTGTTAAGCATGCTGATTTTTTTTTTTTTTTAAACCATGGCTGAACCTGATCGAGTTGCCTACGTACCCCTTCATAAGGGAGATCAAGCCATACGTAGTTCTTTTTAAGTTTTAAAACGCAGCAAAAAAATCGAATCAAACAATTTAATTCATGCATGCTTACAAGATCAAATCTAGAAATCAGCACCTTAAGAACACATAGGATTATGCCGGAATCGTTTAAACAATTATGCTAAAATTTTCATGCATGATTAACTATCAGATCTGAAACTTAAAAACTCTATTCCAATTAATCTCCGAATATCCATTGAATGGATTCTGGAGATATCTCCGTGAGGAGCCCCAAAAGAGGATAAAACCTCGGGAAATCGGACCTAGATCTTGACACCATAATAAAAGATTAATGTAGGATTAATACCTTTTATGATGGATGAAACTTGTGGATCTGATCCTCTACTTCGCAGCCACGCACACGAATGGCCTCTACGAGAAGTCCACACGAAGTTCCTGAAGAGATCCAATCCTGCGGAAGTGCTAGCTTGCACAGAATTTCTTGAGGCTGAAATTTGATCTTCCCAACGCTATCAACTTTTGATCCGCCTTCTTGGAAGAACTTGGAGGAAAGGTTTAAAGGGATTGAAGAGGCCTTAGATCTGATCTAAAAACTCTTATCAGGGACCCCTAAAACTAATGGCGCGATGGACTTAGAGGAGGAAGAAGTCAGCTAGATTGAATGCAGAATTTTTTTTTTTCATGCATGAACTAGGGTTCCTCTCTTTTCTTTCCCTTTTTTCTTCTTCTTTTTCTCTCTTTTTTCCTTGAATTCGACCACCAGCTGATGGAGGTCCTTTTAATGTTGCTCTCCCCTCTAACTTCATGCCAACCATCCCATATTTGTGAAGGATTTTGTGGGGTTTTGAATTTTGAATTCAAAATTCAAGTTCATATGCCATTACATGATGAAGCTTGATCTAATCGAAACCATTCATCATGTTGCCACTTTCCTATTTCAATTTCGAAATTCCCATGCCCCCAATCAGATTAGAGGGTCACGTGGTGATTTTGTGGTGATTAAATTCGAAATTCAACCTTAATTAAAAGTGAGATAAAGATAAGGATGACATATGACATGAAGAGAGAGAATTTGATCTTATCCAATTCTTTTCATGAATTTATCTCTCCATTTCGACCCATCTAATGATGAAAGAGGTTTCTGATGTTGCCAAGTGTCCCATGGCACCATTAAATAAATTAAATTAATTTTTAATCACATTAAAAATCAATTTATGGCGCCATGCATGGATATATGACAAGTGGATTTCAAGATCCGAACAGTTTCAGATCAAACCCATTTAATTTAATTAAATCCTAACAATTAGAATGATCCAATTACCATGGGTTGAACCTAATCCAATTAGGTCAATCCCTAATTAAGCACAAATTTAATCTAGTTTAATTTGGTCAACCTAAGTCCTCTTGATTCAGACCTAATCCAATGAGGTCAAAAACCCTGATTGAGCCCAGAATTGAATCTAATTCAATTTGGCTCATCCTTAGTCTAATTACTCAATCCAATTGAGTTCATTAGCAATCTAATTACTAATTAATCCTCCGATAATTACTTTAATTATTTTATAAGATAATTTGCCAATCGAATTGACCAAATTACCCCTAAATGATTCTTAATCATTCATCAGCCTTCTTGATCAATCAGGAATCTTCTATGTGTGTGACCTCATAGGTTCGAACCTAAGCCGGTAGTATAGGAACGACTTCCTACACTAATCGATGTGACCATCTAGCAAAGGTACCCGACGTCCGGATAGGCCGAATATATGCGAAGCAAATATTCTGGAATCCTGAACTATGGTTACTGTATAATTCAATCCCTTTGACTCCTAATGCCAGGATGACTTAGAGCTCACTGTCAACCCTATAATTAGTACATCCATTATGTGATTAACTTTAGATATCCCGTGACTCCTCACTGGAATTACCCTGACCAAGATTTTGCTAAATTAATCACAAGACATTATCTCTTGTTTCCAGGAGGGGTCAATTCCATCTCGACTCACAACTAACTACGCAAGTACTTGACTGCACCCAGTGACCTTCCGTCACTGAATTAGAAATCCAGATAGTCCGGTACCAAAGTACAATGAGTTGCTTGCTAGTCACAGGTTGCGGTCTCAGGTCAGAGGGCCAAACTTATACCCATATCCACTCGGAACATCTCTTGACAGTAGAGCGTTCCTGAATTGGTCACGTTCAGTAAAATGTACTCCTACACTTCACGTGTGTGGCATACCAGTGTCTCCACACTTCTTGGTTAAGAGGACAACCAATGTATATGTCACACAACGATCTAATCTCGATAATGCTGTCGTCCTTGTAACAACATATCATTTGGTCGCGAACTAGTTTAAGGACTCGAAGATAAATCCTCCTTTATCATTAATAAGTCCTAAGGACTTCATCATATAAGAGTCCATTTGAAGATGTAAAATGATGAATAATGCCAAAAAATACTTTATTGATTTGTCAATTCATTTACAAAATTCAATCATCAACATGCTGACGATTGACATTTAGGATGCAATTCCCAACAACGACCTGATATAGCCCTTGCTGTGAGTGTCACAAGCAGATATCAGTCGAATCCAGGTGAAGAACACTGGACAGCTGTGAAGAATATTCTTAAGTACTTGAGAAGAACTAAAGATCTATTCTTGGTTTTTGGAGGATCATCAGAGTTGAAGGTAGAAGGGTACACAGATTCAGACTTCATGACTGACGTCGATGATAGGAAGTCAACATCTGGATATGTGTTCTTGTGCAATGGTGGTACGGTGAATTGGAAGAGTTCTAAACAACCGATCATTGTTGACTCTACTATAGAAGCTGAATACATCGCCGCATCTGAAGCTGCTAAGGAAGGCTTCTGGTTCAAGAAATTCATTGCGGAATTGGATGTAATGTCATCAGATGCCATAACACTCTACTGCGATAATAATGGCGCCATAACTCTTGCTAAGGATCCAAGGTCTCATCAGAAGTCCAAGCATATAGAGCGGTGCTTCCACCTCATACGCGACTATATTGAGAAGAAGTATGTCGAGGTGCAGAGAGTAGACTCCGCGGACAACGTGGCAGACCCGTTCACTAAGCAGCTAAGTCAACAAACGACAGAAGCCCACCTTGAGAAGATGGGACTAAGATATATGACTGATTGGCTTTAGTGCAAGTGGGAGATTGTTAGATGTATGCCCTAGAAGCCAATTCTGGCTGACACATTATTAATTCTGGGACATAATTTGTACTTGAATTTATTAATATTGAATAAATGAAAGGCATCTTTTTTATTCATATTGTTATTGTATCTATGAATCGTCCAATGAATTAATAAGATGATGATGCATATTCTCAAGAGTTGAAAATTTGAGCCATGTATCATTAGTGATTAATTTCTAAACGCTCCTGATCGATGGATCATCACGGGGACGGTACTCGATCCGATGAGATCAGTGCACACATTACTTTTCCTATGGATGGACGAGACTCGAGTCCACGGTGTGGAGACACTGAAGTAATAGTGCAGGTGCTTGTTAGAGAACAAGGGTACTGAGCGTGACCAAGATAAGAAGTCACTTGGATGTCTATCCACTCGTCAGTGACTTGCTTGATGTTACAGTAGTGTGACTGGTCCTTTGACCTACGGTGCTTCGGCCACTTATAGTAAGGTTATTGTAGTTTGACTGCACACATGCGTGGTCTCTAGCCATATGGGTCCATGCAGTGTAGATTGGCTGCAGTAGGTTCACTGTAGGAGTAGGGTATGCACCTATAAGGAATCTATCGATCTTGATAGTTAAGGAGAGATCCTATGTGATTTATAAGACTGAGTTCATAAGACCTCGGCCGGGGCAGTATGCACAGTGAGAAAGAGTTTCCACTCTCGAACTTAAGTCGAATAAATCTTCACATATGACAGACGATGGGGTTTGACGAGTTGTCCATGACCTCCGTCATGTAGGGATCCACGATAGTAGGACTGTATCACATAAAAACTGCACCTAGAGGTTCATCATTCTATTCTGTTGGGTAGCTACTACATGCTGCTAGGTGTCACTGGTGGATGGTGAGACTCACAGGGAATATCTCGATGATCGATAAACCCCAATGAGTTGAGTTGGAATCGTTCCAACCCATTGAAAGGAGTTTGCAATGATATTGTGATAAAGATCGCAATATATCTCACTACCAGTCAGAATAGAACCTATGGGGTCACACACACTAGAAGTATTGACCGATCTGATGGTTGAAATGTGATTATGAATCATGAGTAATCAATTCGATTGATAATTAGTTGAAGAAGGAACACTAGGGATTGATTAGTTGGACTTAAAATACGAATCCTACTTGAAGAAGGATTCCTAGAGTCCTAATTGGATTAGGACTAGGAATCCTACTTGGACTAGGACTGGGAGTCCTACTTAGAGTGGGATTCCTATAATCCTAATTAGATTAGGATTTTGAATTCAATTTGGATTCCTACTTAGAATAGAATTCCTAGAAGTCCTAATTGAATTAGGACTTCGGATTCAAATTAGAGTTCTAATTGGATTAGGACCAAAATTAAATAAGTCCTAATTGGATTAGGGTTTCTTAAGTCCTAATTAATCATTAATCTAATGGATCAACATGACTCTAATTGGATTAGGATTGAAGGGTTCAATTGAGTCATTGTTCATTCAAGTCCTAATTGGATTAGGACTAGCATTGATTGAACCCAATTGATTCAAGCCTAATTAGATTAGGACTAGACCATGAGAAGGACACCTAATCCTCCTTGAAGGAGGATTAGGTTAACCAAATAAGAGGGGCATGAGCCCCTCTCCTTTTCTTGGTGCGGCATGAAGAGAGGGAGCCGGCGCCCCCTCTTAGGAAGTTAGTCTAGGGCTCCTAAATTGTAGGAGCCCTAGATGGCTTTAAAAGGGGAGCAAGGGCCGGCGCCCTAGAGTATGTGAATCCCTCTTCTTCCAGCCATGGACTCCCCTCTTCCTCCTCTTGGTTCAGCCGCAAGCAAGGAGAGCAAAGGTCCAAGGTGTTGGTGGCCTCCTCCTCCTCCTTTCCTCCTTCCAACACAGGGAAAAGAAAGAAGGCTGCAGGTGATAGAGATCAAGGGGCTGGCCGAATGGTTCAAGCTAATTCCAAAGATCCATTACAAGGAATTGGAGGTCCAATGACTAGAGCAAGGGCAAAACAAATGAAAGAAGCTTTATATGGACTAGTCATGGAAATTCAAGAGAAGGAGGCTGCTCTAGAAGACTCTAAGGCTTCACCAAGATTGATCACTTATCTTTACATAGTAAATGCTGAAGAACAAAGCTTGGAGCCATTAAACAAGGCTGATCCACGTGGAGATGCTATTTAGGCCCATTTTTCGTGGGTACTTTTGGGCTTGAGTCTTGTTGTGTTCCTAATTACTTGTACATGAAGTTTTGACTTGTCAACTCGTTTTTCCTAAGTTATTCATGTACTTCGTAGTTAGGAACCTTGAAAGTTGTGTCATTTCTTATTTTGAAGTTGTAACTTGGAAGTTGTGACTTGGAAAACGTTTTTTACTTATTGCCTTGGAAAGGGGATGGTGTCCTTTCCAATAGCTTAGTTTGAAGCCTATATAAAGGCTGCCATATGTAACCAAGGGATTATTATGAATGAATTAAAGTGTTGGCAAGCTTTGCTATGCTCTTTTGTGTTCTTGGATTAGAATACAAAATTCTGACTTATCAAAGGGAGTGATCAACCTTTGTGGCGTCTTCAAGGATTAGGGTTTTAAGGACTTAGTTTTCTTAGAGTTCTAATCTGATCTCCTACAACTTGTTTTTCTAGCGATCTCGGGGCAAGTATAGCAAATTGATTCAAGGGTTCCTAGGGCAGGTCTCCTGGTGGGTTCTTGTCATTTGGTATCAAAGCTTTGGTTCTTGAAATCAGGTTACTTATCCTTTATCATCTTTGTTCCTTTGTTCTTATTTTATTTCTTTAAGTTTCTTTGTTCGTTCTCTTATTTCTGTTTTTTTTCAGTTCCTTGTGTTTCTTGTTTCCTCTAATCTGTTTTGTTCTTTAATCTTCTGTTACTTAGTTTGATTCAAAAAAAAAAAAAAAAAAAGACGAAAAAAAAAACGAAAAAAAAAAACGAAAAAAAAAAGAAAAGAAAAGAAAGAAAGAAAGAAAGAAAGAAAGAAGATTATTGATTAAGGGGCATTAATTACAAGGCTGTTTCACTTGTTGCAAAGCTGAAGACCCCTTGTTGCAAGGTTGTTTCACTTGTTACAAGACCGTTTTACGTATTACAAGGCTGCTTAGCTTGTTCTTATTTCTCCTTGCTTTCTAGTTATTTCTATTACATATCCTTTACTTCCTTTTGAAGTCTTCTTATGTTCTTGATGCTTTAAGACAATTTTTCTTGTGAGTACCATTTGCCTCATCGAAGTCCTTAAAATTCTGATTTTCTTGGAGATTTGGCACCATCCATCTGATCGCTCTTTGTGATTTGTTGATTTTGATTCTTTCAAGAACATAAAGAGGGCTGGCTTGAGTGGTAAAAGGCAAGAGTGTGAGTTCATCATCAAGAAAAAGCCATAAAAGAGTGTCCACTCGAGAGAGGAGTGTGTGAGGACCTATTCTGTTTATACTAATCTTTTGATTGCAGCATACAAAGATGAGTAGTGGAGGTAGTGAACAACCAGATGTTGATATGAAGTTATGGATGAAAGCCATTGCTGATCAACTTACTAAGCTTGGTGCACGAATGGATGATTTGGAATCACCAAGCAGAATCAAACCTTTGAGGGGGCAGATGTTTGAAGATGATGAAGAAGATTTAGATTATGAATCTTACTCTAGAAGGGGAAAGAAGGCCGATGATTCAAAAGATAATAATCTGGCCAGCATCAAGATGAAGATTCCTATCTTTCAAGAAAAGAATGATCCCGAACTTTACTTGGAATGGGAGAGAAAAGTTGAACATGTGTTTGATTGTCACAACTATTCAAATGAGAAAAAGGTGAAATTGGCAGCCGTTGAGTTCACGGATTATGCAAGCATATGGTGGGATCAATTGATGATTAGTCGGCGAAGGATTGGAGAAAGGCCAATTCGGTCATGGGAAGATATGAAATTGGTAATGCGCAAGAGATTTGTACCTAGCCATTACTATAGAGATTTACATAGAAAGTTACAAGGGCTGGTTCAAGGCTCCATGAGTGTGGAAGACTATTATAAAGAAATGGAGATGGCAATGATTAAAGCTAATATAGAGGAAGATCGAGAGGCTACCATGGCAAGATTTATTGGAGGCTTAAACAAAGAGGTTGCTGATTGGTTGAATTGCAACACTATGTGGAGATGGAGGAGCTGTTGCACAAGGCCATCAAAATAGAAAAGCAAATCAAGTCCAAAGGATCCAAATCGGGTTTGGCTTCTAGTTCCACATGGAAGTCTAATTGGAAGGATAACAAATCTGCCTCAAAAATAAAAGAAGATGCAAAGCCAAAAGATTCGGTTGCTATTTCAAAAGGTAAAACCGAAACTAACACTTCTTCTAAATCACGTAATGTTAAGTGTTTTAGGTGCCAAGGATTTGGGCATATTGCTTCCCAATGCCCAAACAAGAGGATTATGATTATGTTGGAGAATGGTGACATTGAAAGTGCTAGTTCAAGTGAGGATGAGATGCCACCCTTAGAAAATTGCAGTGATATTGACATTGAAGAACCTGTACATGGAGATATGTTGGTGACAAGAAGAGCACTAAGCATCCAGCCTAAGGATGATGGTGATAAGGAGCAACGTGAACATATTTTCCATACTAGATGTCATGTGAAGGGAAAGGTATGTACCATGATTATTGATAGCGGAAGCTGCACTAATGTTGCTAGTACTTTGTTAGTAGATAAGCTGGAGTTACCCACCATGAAGCATCCTAATCCATACAAGTTGCAATGGTTAAATGAATGTGGAGAAGTGAGGGTAAACAAGCAAGTGCTCGTTTCATTTTCAATTGGCAAATACACAGATGAGATTCTTTGTGATGTGGCACCAATGCATGCTAGTCATATTTTGCTTGGACGACCATGGCAGTTTGATAGGAAGGTTACACACAATGGATACAAAAACCATTATTCTTTTATGATGAACAACCGCACTGTAGTCCTAACCCCTCTCAAACCTTTGCAAGCTTATGAAGATCAGATTCGGATAGCGAGAGAGTGTAAAAAGAGAGAAGGTGAGTCCGAGAGGAAAAATGCAAATGAAAGGAGTGAGATTGAGAGCAGAGAGAAAAGTATTCAAAAAAAAGAGAAAAGTAAAAAAATGAGTGTGTTTGCTGAAAAAAATGAGGTTAAGAGAGTTATGTTCTCAAGACAGCAACTACTTGTACTTATGTACAAGGATGTTTATCTTTCTACTAACGATCTTAACCCCTCCTTGCCTAGTGTTGTTGTGACTTTATTGCAGAAATTTGAGGACATATTTCCAAAAGAGATTCCTAATGGACTACCACCCTTAAGAGGCATTGAGCATCAAATAGACTTCATGCCCGGTTCTACCATTCCAAACAGGCCTGCATATAGAGCTAATCCCGAAGAAACAAAGGAAATCCAAAGGCAAGTGGATGAGCTGGTGAAAAAGGGAATTGTCAGAGAAAGTCTTAGCCCATGTTCGGTTCCTGTCATCCTAGTCCCAAAGAAAGATGGAACATGGCGCATGTGTGTGGATTGCCGAGCCATCAACAAAATAACAGTTAAGTATAGACATCCTATCCCAAGATTAGATGATATGCTTGATGAATTACATGGCTCTTGTTTGTTTTCTAAAATTGATTTGAGAAATGGCTACTATCAAATTCGTATGAAAGAGGGAGATGAATGGAAGACATCATTCAAAACTAAATATGGATTGTATGAGTGGTTAGTGATGCCTTTTGGTTTAACTAATGCACCTAGTACTTTCATGAGATTGATGAATCATGTTTTGCGTGCTTTCATAGGTCAATTTGTGGTAGTTTACTTTGATGATATTTTAGTCTATAGTAAGAACTTGGATGAACATGAACAACATTTGCATGCTGTTTTTAGCAAATTGAGAGAACACCAATTATATGCTAATCTTAAGAAGTGTACATTTTGCATGGAATCTGTTGTATTTCTTGGTTTTGTTGTTAGTTCTCAAGGTATTAGCATGGATGAGGAGAAGGTGAAGGCAATCAGGGACTGGCCTACACCTAAGAATGCGAACGAGGTAAGAAGTTTTCATGGTTTAGCTAGTTTTTATCGAAGGTTTGTTAAAAATTTCAGTTCTATTGCTGCACCTTTAAATGAACTTGTTAAAAAGAATGTTGTTTTTAAGTGGAATGATCAGCATGAACAAGCTTTCACTGATTTGAAAGATAAGCTAACTAATGCACCTTTGTTAAGTTTGCCTAACTTTGATAAAGCTTTTGAAGTTGAATGTGATGCATCAGGAATTGGAATAGGAGCTGTTTTGATGCAAGATTCCAAACCAATTGCTTATTTTAGTGAAAAGCTAAGTGGGGCAGCCTTGAATTATCCAACATATGACAAAGAACTTTATGCATTAGTGAGAACTCTTCAAACATGGCAGCATTACTTGTGGCCGAGGGAATTCATCATTCATTCTGATCATGAGAGCTTGAAGTTCTTGAAATCCCAGGGTAAGCTTAATAAGAGGCATGCTAAGTGGCTGGAGTTCATAGAAACATTTCCTTATTTCATCAAGTACAAACATGGAAAAGAAAATATCGTTGCTGACGCGTTGTCTCGAAGGTATGCTTTACTTACTACCTTGCAAACTAAGTTACTTGGTTTTGAATTGATTAAGGACTTGTATGCCAATGATTCTGATTTCTGCCAAACATGGAATACATGCAAAAAGAGTGCATCTGGTGAGTATTATAGGCATGACGGATTTCTATTTAAGAAAAATCAGTTGTGTGTGCCTATTTGTTCTATCCGTGAATTGCTTGTCAGAGAAACTCATGGGGGTGGTCTGATGGGACATTTTGGTGTGCAAAAGACTTTAGATATCTTGCATGAACATTTTTATTGGCCTAACATGAAGCATGATGTGCAAGCTGTTTATGATAAATGCATTACATGTAGACAAGCGAAATCTAAAGTTTTACCACATGGCTTGTATACACCTTTACCCGTGCCTAACCAACCTTGGATTGATATTTCTATGGATTTTGTTTTAGGATTACCAAGGTCTCAAAGTGGAAAGGACAGCATATTTGTTGTTGTTGATAGATTTAGCAAAATGGCTCATTTCATTGCATGTTCTAAAACCAATGATGCAATACATATTGCTGACTTGTTCTTTAAAGACATAGTTCGTTTGCATGGTTTGCCTAAGACAATTGTTAGTGATAGAGATGTGAAGTTCCTAAGTCATTTTTGGCGCACCTTGTGGAATAAATTAGGAACTAAACTCTTATTTTCTACTGTTGCACATCCTCAAACGGATGGACAAACTGAAGTAGTTAATAGGACACTCACTACTTTGTTATGTACCATCATTCAAAAGAACTTAAGGCAATGGGAAAAATGTTTACCGCATATTGAGTTTGCATACAACAGAAATGTTCATTCTTCTACTTCATTTTCACCTTTTGAAGTTGTCTATGGCTTTAATCCTTTAACTCCCTTGGATATTCTATCTTTGCCTACTAAAGAACGTGCTAATCTTGATGGAAAGCAAAAGGCAGAATTTGTGAAGGATTTACATGACAAGGTTCGGGCTAACATTGAAAAGAAGAATGAGCAATATGCTAAGCAAGCCAACAAAGGACGTGTAAAGATTGTTTTTGAACCTGGTGATTGGGTCTGGGTGCATATGAGGAAAGAACGGTTTCTAACACAACGAAAATCCAAACTACAGCCTAGAGGAGATGGACCTTTTCAAGTCTTAGAGAGGATCAATGACAACGCCTACAAGCTGGATTTGCCAAGCAACTATAGTAATATTAGTGCTACTTTTAATGTTGCTGATTTATCCTTATTTGATGTAGGTGATTCGAGGACGAATCCTTTCGAGGAGGGAGGGAATGATAGAGATCAAGGGGCTGGCCGAATGGTTCAAGCTAATTCCAAAGATCCATTACAAGGAATTGGAGGTCCAATGACTAGAGCAAGGGCAAAACAAATGAAAGAAGCTTTATATGGACTAGTCATGGAAATTCAAGAGAAGGAGGCTGCTCTAGAAGACTCTAAGGCTTCACCAAGATTGATCACTTATCTTTACATAGTAAATGCTGAAGAACAAAGCTTGGAGCCATTAAACAAGGCTGATCCACGTGGAGATGCTATTTAGGCCCATTTTTCGTGGGTACTTTTGGGCTTGAGTCTTGTTATGTTCCTAATTACTTGTACATGAAGTTTTGACTTGTCAACTCGTTTTTCCTAAGTTATTCATGTACTTCGTAGTTAGGAACCTTGAAAGTTGTGTCATTTCTTATTTTGAAGTTGTAACTTGGAAGTTGTGACTTGGAAAACGTTTTTTACTTATTGCCTTGGAAAGGGGATGGTGTCCTTTCCAATAGCTTAGTTTGAAGCCTATATAAAGGCTGCCATATGTAACCAAGGGATTATTATGAATGAATTAAAGTGTTGGCAAGCTTTGCTATGCTCTTTTGTGTTCTTGGATTAGAATACAAAATTCTGACTTATCAAAGGGAGTGATCAACCTTTGTGGCGTCTTCAAGGATTAGGGTTTTAAGGACTTAGTTTCCTTAGAGTTCTAATCTGATCTCCTACAACTTGTTTTTCTAGCGATCTCGGGGCAAGTATAGCAAATTGATTCAAGGGTTCCTAGGGCAGGTCTCCTGGTGGGTTCTTGTCAGCAGGGGCTTTGATCCTTCTCTGATCTTTATCCTTCTTCTTCCTCCTCCCAAGCACAATCAAGGGTTGATTCAAAGGGAGGACATCAGCCATTAAAAGAAGTCTCTGCAAGGGAGCTAGCACCCCGGGGAGACAAGGAACCTTGATCGGTCCTCTACTTCATGTGGATACCCGTAGAGGCCGGACACGTGAACGGCTTCAAATGAACCTTCATCCTAAAACCACGAACTCCAGTTTGCGGTGATCATCTATCCGCACAAGGTGAAGATCTGATCTTTTAAAATTTTTAAAAAAAGTTTTAATCCTTACCTAACAACGAACGATTTTTCAACAACATTCATGTGATGAACGGTTGATCCCGCGCATGCCTCTTCCGCTGCCATCTGAATTTTTTTTAATTTTCTGCGGCATGGGCGGGTTCTAATAGTTATCGTATGATAAAGTCCTACTATCGTGGATCCCTACAGGATGGAGGTCATGGACAATTCGTCAAACCCCATCGTCTATCATATGTCAAGATTTATTTGACTTAAGTTCGAGAGTGGAAAACTCTTTCTCCACTGTACAATCTGCTCCAACTGAGGTCTTACGAACTCAGTCTATAAATCACATAGGATCTCTCCTTATCTACCAAGGTCGATAGATTCCATATAGGTGTATACCCTACTCCTATAGTGAACCTATTGCAGCCAATCTACACTGCATGAACCTGTATATCTAGAGACTATGTATACGTGCAGTCAAACTACAATAACCTCACTGTGAGTAGCCGAAGCACCGTAGGTCAAAGGACTAGTTACACTACTGCAACATCAAGCAAGTCACTGACGAGTGGATAGATATCCTAGTGACTTCTTGTCTTGGTCACGCTCCGTACCCTTGTTCTTAACAAGCACCTGCACTATTACTTCAGTGTCGCCACACCGTAAACTCAAGTCTCGTCCATCCATAAGAAAAGCAATGTGTACACTGATCTCATCGAATCGATCACCATCCTTGTGATGATTCATTGATCAGGAGCATTCAGAATTTAATCATCAATGATGCATGGCTCAAATTCTTAACTCTTAAGAATATGCATCATCATCTTATTAATTCTTGGACGATTCATAGACACATAAACAATATGAATGAAAAAGATGCCTTTTATTTATTCAATAATAAATAATCAAGTACAAAATTATATCCTAGAATTAACAATGTGTCAGCCAGATTGGCTTCTAGGGCATACATCTAACAAGCGGATGAGCAAGATCCCTTATGCTTCAGCTATAGGGAGCCTCATGTATACCATGCTATGTACGTGACTTGATATAGTACATGCTGTGAGTGTCACGAGTATATATCAGTCAAATCCAAGCAAGAAGCACTAGATAGCTGTGAAGAACAGTCTTAAGTACTTGAGAAGAACTAAGGACATGTTCTTGGTCTTTAGGAGAAGATCAGAGTTGAAGGTGGAAGGATGCACACATATTAATGATAGAAAGTCTACATCAGAATATGTGCAATGGTGGTTCAGTAAATTGAAAGAGTTCCAAACAACCGATCATTGTAGATTCTACCTTAGAAGCTGAATGTTAAGCCATCTCTAAGGATGTAGTGGAAACCTTCTGGTTTAAGAAGTTCATTGCAGAGTTAGGTGTAATGTCATCAGATGCCATAACATTCTACTGCGATAACAAAGGCACCATAGCACTAGCTAAGGAGCCAAAGGTCTCACCAGAAGTCTAAGCACATGGAGCGGCGGTTTAACCTGATAAGCGACTTCCTCAAAAAGAAATAAATAGAGGATCAGAGAGTAGACTCCACAGGAAATGTGGTGGACCCATTCACTAAACAGCTAAGTCGGCAGAAAATTGAAGCGCATCTTGAGAAGATGGGGCTTAGGTTTATGGCTGATTGGCTTTAGTGCAAGTGGGAGATTGCTAGAAGTATGCCCTAGAAGCCAATTTGGCTGACGTATTATTATATTTTGGGACATAAATTTGTACTTGACCTAATTATGAATTTATTAAGTTGGGCATTCTTATCATTCATGTTCTTATGTGTCCATGAATCGCCCAATAAATTAATAAGATGATGAAGCATATTCTCAAGAGTTGAGAATTTGAGGCATGTGTCATTGGTGATTAATTTCTGAATTGCTCCTGATCGATGAATCATCACGAGGACGGTGATCGATCCGCTGAGATTAGTGACAGATTATTTTTTTTGATGGACGAGTCTTAAGTCCACAATGTAGGAACACTGGAGCAATTGTGCAAGTGCTTGTTAGAGAACAAGGATACTGAGCGTGATCAAAACAAGTAGTCACTTGGATGTCTATCCACTCGTCAGTGACTTACTTGATGCTGCAGTTGTATGATTGGTCCTTTGACCTGCGATGCCTCAGCTATTCACGGTGAGGTTGCTGTAGTTTGACGAGCACATAAACATGGGCCCTAGCCATTTGGATTCTTATGGTGCAGATTGGCCATAGTAGGTTCATTGTAGGAGTAGGGGTGCATCTAGATGGAATCTATCGATCTTGATAGATTAGGAGAGATCCTATATGATTTATGAGAATGAGTTCGTAAATCCTCGGCCGGGGTAGTATGTAAAGTGGAAAAGAAGTTTTCCACTCACGAACTTAAGTCGAATAAATCTTGACATATGACAGACGATGGGGTTTGACGAGTTATCCATGACCTTCGTCCTGTAGGGATCCATGATAGAAGGACTGTATCATACGATAATTGCACCTAGAGGTTCATCATTCTATTCTGCTGGGTTGCCACTACATGCTGCTAGGTATCACTGGTGGATGGTGAGACTCACAAGGACTATCTTGATGGTCAATGATCCCTGGTGAGTTCAGTTGGAATTGTTCCAACCCATTGAAACGAGTTTTCAATGATATTGTGATAGAGATCACAATATATCTCACTATCAGACAGAATAGAACCTATGGGGTCACACACATTAGAGGTATTGACCGATCCGATGGTTGAATTGTGATTTGGAATCACAAATAATTTATAATTATCAATTTGATTGATAATTGGTAAACCCACTAAGAGTTAGTGAGTTGAAGAAGGAATAATTACAATTGGATTGCAATTTAATTGAATTAATTGGATTTAATTAATTGGACTTGATCCTATTAAATACGAGTCCTACTTGGAGTAGGATTCCTAGAATCCTAATTAGATTAGAATTTCGAATTAAATTAAAGTCCTACTTGAAGTAGGAGTTCTAAAGTCCTAATTAGATTAGGACTGAAATTAAATAAGTTCTAATTAGATTAGAATTTTTTAAGTCCTAATTAATTTTAATCTAATAGATTAAGATGACTCCTAATTGGATTAGGATTGAAGAGTTCAATTGGGTCATGGTTCAATTGAATCCTAATTAGATTAGGATTTGAAGGAAAAGGAAATAGGTGCACTCAATCCTCTTTGGAAGAGGATTAGATTCCCTTGTAAATAGGCCCCAACCCACTTAATTTAATTAAGTGGGGACATGATTAAAAAGAAGGGATAAGAGGGAGGGGCGTACGCCCCTCCCCTGGTGCATTACGTGAAAAAAAAGAGGAGGGGCGTACGCCCCTCCTCTTGGATCAAAGATAAGGTTGGAGCTCCTAAATTTTAGGAGCTCCAACCCTTATCTTAAAAATTTAAAAAGGGGGGGCAGCCATGAGCGACTTTTTCCCCTTCTCTTGGAACCGTGAACAGCACCCATCCCTCTTGGTTTTAGTCGTGTAAAAAAAAAAAAGGGAAAAAAGGGAGGAGGGTCATCCCTTCCTCCATTTTCTTTCTTGATTCCAACGCAAGAAAAGGAAAAAGGCTGCAAAGGGGTTTTGTTTTTCCTCTCTTTGATCCATTCTTCTTCTTCCTCCTCTCAAAGCAATCAAGAGTTGATTCAAAGGAGAAGATTTCAGCCATCAAAATCCATCTCTGCAAAGGAGCTAGTACCCCGGGGAGATACGAGAGCTTAGATCGGTCCTCTGCCTCATGTGGATACCCGTAGAGGCCGGACACGCGTGTGGCTTCAAGCGAACTTTCCAACAAATCCACAATTATTAGATTTACGGTGATCATCTACCCGCACAAGGTGAAAATCTGATCTTCCTAATGATGTAATCATGTAAAAAGTTTTTAATCCTAATCTATTTACGAGCGACGGTTTTAAAATACATTCATGCGATGATGCGATCTCGTGCATGCCCTTCCGCTACGTTCAGAATTTTTCTGTGGCATGTGTGGGATTCCAACACTGATAAGTTTCTCTAACCGCATCCCGTGCATTAGCAGCAGGCTGCTCAGGTGCTGGATCCGTTATCACATAAAGGATCCATTCATGCTCTAGCACAATCTTAAGTTTCCTAAACTAGTTGTTGAAATTGGATCGAGTCAACTTGTCATTATCCAACAATGAACGAAGTGACAAACTAGTGGCCATTTCTGCATAAAAAGAAAATCTCCTATCAGTATATGAATTGACAATACGCTAAAGACTTGGACTTTAGTCTAAAGATCCTTCCACTATTTTATACAAATTTGTAGCCTCTACCTCAAATTCAAAAAATTACACTTAACTCTTTAGTGGGCACTAGAACCCAATAGATCGCATATGTGCCCGAGTGTGGCTCGGCCAACCCATATGCACCTATTTGTAGGTTCTGAACCAATTATTTCACCAAACAATTTCTAGTGATAATTTTGCCTCAGTCTCTTTGGCAGGCGTGTGGCGCCTCCACCAAAAATTCTGGTTAGGTCCAACCATTAAATGATAGGATTCCGTGTAATCTATTAATAGATGACCAAGCTCGAGTATGGCTCAGCCACCTGATCATCTATTGAAGGTACACTCGACTCATCATATATTGAATGACAATTTCAATGGGCAAATAATCACCAAGCGTGTGGTGCCTCTAATGATTATCTAGACATTGGACCCATTATCACCCAACTTAATTGAAAGCTATAACCTAGTTATCTCTATAACTATTTCATTTTAGAAACCTAATAATTTTACAAGATTTGATTTAATTGAGAATAGATGAGAAGAATCGGTTTAATCTAGATCCTCCCACTGACTTCATCAAGTCAGATTAATAAGAACTAGATTCAATCCGATTAAAGAGACACCTAAATCAGTCATACTGATTTTTCTTAAAGGCATGGGTCAACTCGAATCATTAAGTAATCCAATCAAAATGTGATTGATCATGTCAGCTAGGTAAATGAGATCGGTGGAAGGGATATGCCATTAACTCGACCAAGACGAATCAGTACGAGTAGCTCCCAATTAAAAACCACCGGTCAAAACTGCCAAACTTACCTTAGACACTTACTGGTTAATCAATTTTGATTTCATTACTTAAATAACTCGGGCTCAACCTCTGAGCCTTAATCAAGTTCTATCTTGGTCTAATCAAAGACATGGAATTTGACCAACTACAACTATTGTATTTGACCTAGAGTTTCCTTGACCTAATCTAGTTACTACTTAATTAGATTTGATCAATTAACTCTAATTAGACCATATTTGAATCTAACCTTAGGTCTAACCCAATCTTAAGAACTTGATTTGAGCTAACCCAAATGCCCCATGAATTATGCAATGTCATTGAATTGAGTTACAATTCTAGATCTAAGTTTCATATCACTTAATTCTCAATTAAGTGTAAGCTTATAAAAATTCAGATCATTGCATTATTTTTAATTACATATTAATTACAAAGTTTCAGTTCTTAAAACTTATTTTTCATATTTGAGATTTGTAATTAATCATGTTAAAATTCAGATTTAATTCATGTTTAAATTTAGATGATTTATGTTCATATATCACATATACAAACTAATATGAATTAACTTAAACAACATACATCATATGCATTTATTTTCAGATTTGATTTGTCATACAAAATCAGAAAATAAATGAATCATAAATTTTATTTAGATCTAATCTAAACAAGTTTATGATTTCAGATTTATTGATGTTCATTATATCACATATACATCAACATGAATTTACCTAGATCTCATGCATCACATGCATTCTACTTTTTAGATCTAATTAATCATGTAAAAACAGCAATTAAATCAATCATAAATCTCTTTTAATTCTGATCTAAATATATTTATGACTTTAAATTTAATTACAAAGATTAAAACTACTTTTAATCTTCTTTTTGAGGTTCATCTTCAAGGATTGAATCACAGTGGCACCCCTACACGCCATAAGAGATCCCATTGAATGTCCAAAGAGGGTTATGAACCCTTCTTTCTCCTATGATCAGGCGGCCTGGTGATCATTCCAATCGGATTACTTAACTACTAGGATTAGAAAACTTGTTTTAGGCATAAATGTTTAAACTACTTTGAACTTGGCTCTGATACCACTGTTGGAAATCCTGGTGGTCGCACGCATATATTTTTTTAAAATTTTACAGCGGAAGCATAAATTAAACTATTTAATTCCTATGCATGCTAGAGATCATATCTCTACAACAAAAATAGATCCAGAATTTTAAACATTTATCCTAAACAAGTAGGCATGATTCTATGTCTAACATGTAGTCAAGCAGAATTTCAGCAACCTAGTTGATTTCTAATCCAAAATTTTTAATGAGATCAGATCTCATACCTTTTTTGCTTTGAGAACTTTGATGATGCCTTGATCACCTTATATAGCCGCACACGCATCCGACCTCTATGGATACTCCACGCGAAGTTCTAGAAAGATCCACAACTGCAGGAATGCTAGCTCATGCAGAGGTGCTGCAGTGGCTGAACTTTTCTCCCTCGAAGCACTCAACTTTTAATTCTTCTTCGAGAGGATGAAGGTTGGAGATGAAGAAGAAGAAGGAGGAGAGAAGATGGCTCGCTCTCAGAACTTTTTCAGAATTTAGAACCCTTTCTAAAAACCATCTCATGCAAACCCTAGGCGTGGAGGTCTTTTTATAAGCAAAAGACCCCCCACACCTCACACCTCTTTTGGCCAACGAATTTGGATGATAAAATTCTCAAAAAATTTTGGTGAATCGACAGCTAAGAGAAGAACAAATTATGTATAAAATTATCTTTTTATAGCCCCACGCCTCCTCTTTGCTAACGCCAAAAATTGGCCAAAAATAAAGAGGATAGGCACCACTACTTTTGGGGATAAGGATGAGGTATCTTTCTTCTCCAAAAAAGAAAGCTAGGATCTTAAATTTTAGAAATTCTTCTTCATAATAAATTCTGATTATTTGGATTCTTAATTCTCATCAAATAAGGACTCTTAATTGACTTGAAGCCCAATCCAGTTGGGTCAAGTCCGATCAATTAGGTTATGCCCAATCGGCTCGGATCGAACCCGATCGAATTAGGTCAAATCCTAATTTAGCCCAAATTGAATCTAATTCAATTTAGCTTAATTAAAGTTCAATAACTCAATCAAATCAAATTTATTAGTAATCCAATTACTAATTAATCCTCCAATAATTCAATAATTATTTTAATATAACTTTTGCTTAGGATAATTTGATAATCGAATTGACCAAATTATCCCTGAATGATTCTTAATCATCAATCAGTCATTTGATTAACCTAGAAACTTCTATACGTGTGACCCTATAGGTTTGAACCTAAGCCGGTAGCACAAGAACAACTTCTTGTACTAATCGAAATGTGTTAGATGTATGCCCTAGAAAGCCAATTTTGGCTGACACATTATTAATTTTGGGACATAATTTGTACTTGATTTTATTATTATTGAATAAATGAAAGGCATCTTTTTCATTCATATTGTTATTATGTCTATGAATCGTCCAAGGAATTAATAAGATGATGATGTATATTCTCAAGAGTTGAGAATTTGAGCCATGTATCATTGGTAATTAATTTCTAAACGCTCCTGATCGATGGATCATCACGAGGACGGTGATTGATCCGATGAGATCAGTGCACACATTACTTTTCCTATGGATGGACGAGACTCGAGTCCATGGTGTGGAGACACTGAAGTAATAGTACAGGTGCTTATTAGAGAACAAGGGTACTGAGCATGACCAAGACAAGAAGTCACTTGGATGTCTATCCACTCGTCAGTGACTTGTTTGATGTTGCAGTAGTGTGACTGGTCCTTTGACCTGCGGTGCTTCGGCCACTCACAGTAAGGTTATTGTAGTTTGACTGAACACATGCATGGTCTCTAGCCATATAGGTCTATGCAGTGTAGATTGGCTGCAGTAGGTTCACTGTAGGAGTAGGGTATGCACCTATAAGGAATCTATCGACCTTGATAGATAAGGAGATATCCTATATGATTTATAATACTGAGTTCGTAAGACCTCGGCCGAGGCAGTATGCACAGTGGAGAAAGAGTTTTCCACTCTCAAACTTAAGTCGAATAAATCATCACATACGACAGACGATGGGGTTTGACGAGTTGTCCATGACCTCCGTCCTGTAGGGATCCACGATAGTAGGACTGTATCACATATTAACTGCACCTAGAGGTTCATCATTTTATTCTGCTGGGTAGCCACCACATGCTGCTAGGTGTCACTGGTGGATGGTGAGACTCACAGAGAATATCTCGATGATCGATAAATCCTAATGAGTTGAGTTGGAATCGTTCCAACCCATTGAAAGGAGTTTTCAATGATATTGAGATAGAGATCACAATATATCTCACTACCAGTCAGAATAGAACCTATGGGGTCACACACACTAGAAGTATTGACCGATCCGATGGTTGAAATGTGATTATGAATCACGAGTAATCAATTCGATTGATAATCAGTTGAAGAAGGAACAATGGAATTAATTAAATGGACTTAAACACGAATTCTACTTCGAGTAGGATTCCTAGAGTCCTAATTGGATTAGGACTAGAAATTCTATTTGGAGTAGGACTGGGATTCCTACTTGGAGTAGGATTCCTACAATCCTAATTAGATTAGGAGTTTTGAATTAAATTTGAATTCCTACTTAGAGTAGGATTTCCAGAGTCCTAATCGGATTAGGACTTTGGATTCAAATTAGAGTCCTAATGGATTAGGACTAAAATTAAATAAGTCCTAATTGGATTAGGGTTTCTTAAGTCCTAATTAATTATTAATCTCATGAATCAACATGACTCCTAATTGGGTTAGGATTGAAGAGTTCAATTGAGTTATGGTTCATTCAAGTTCTAATTGGATTAGGACTAGCATAGATTGAACCCGATTGATTCATGATTTGGTTAAACCCTAATTGGATTAGGACTAAACCAAATAGGGGCATCCTAATCCTCCTTAGAGGAGAATTAGGGCAACACAAGAAGGAGAGGCTCACGCCCCTCCTCCTTTTCTTCCTTGGTGTGGCAACACAAAAGGGGTCGGCGCCCCTCTTGGTAAAACATCAAGGGCTCCTAATTTGTAGGAGCCCTAGATGCCTTTAAAAGGGGAAGAGGGGGGGCACCCTAGGAAAATTGAAGCCCTCTTGTTTTCAGCCGTGGCCTCCCTCTCCCCTTCTCTTGGTTTTAGCCGCAAGCAAGGAGAAGAACAAGGTGGTGTTGGCGGCTCCCTTCCTCCACCCTTCCTTCTTCCAACGCAGGAAAAAGATAAAGGCTGCAAAGCTTGGTGATCTTCTTCCTTGGTTGTTCCATCTTCTTCCTCCTCCCTCTAACATTCAAGAGTTGAAAGAAAGGGAGGTGATCATCCATCAAAATATATCTCTGCAAGGGAGCTAACACCCCGGGAAGATTGGAGCGTTAGGATTGGTCCTCTGCTTCGTGTCGATACCCGTAGAGGCCGGACACTTGAACGGCTTCAAGCGAACCTTCTTTCAAAACCACGATCATCAAGTTGCGGTGATCACCTACCCGCACAAAGGTGAAGATCTGATCTTCCTAATGTAGTTAAAAGTTTTTAATTCTAATCTATCTATGAACGGTTTTTGAACAACGTTCATGGGATGAACGTGTGATCCCGCGCATGCCTCTTCCGCTGCTATATGAATTTTTTTTAATTTTCTGCGGCATGGGCAGGTTCCTAACAGTGGTATCAGAGTTTAGGCTTCATAGATTAAGATTAGAATTAATTATAAACAGGCACATAAGATCTAAAAATTGAAAGATTATGCGTGCTGAAATTTTTCTGCATGCAGATTTTTTCAAGGGTGCTGATTTTTGCATGCTGATTTTTATGTGATAAATTATTGATTCTAATTGTGTTGTTAATGGGATTACAAAGTTTAGAATCATGTTTAGCATGATCAGCAACCCATGTCATGAGATGATCAATTAGATTTCAGATCTGAAAATTATAATTATTGCATATGGTAATGATCATTGGATTCAAACCCTTTTGGTATCAATTGTAAAGACCTGCGATGTGATCTGCAATGTCATGTAATTTTTCAGATGCTTGCATGCATCTTATTTGATGTTTTGAGAGGCATGCGTGCCTCCTAAAAGAGGATGTAATTTATTATTATTTTTATTTTATATTTGGTTGTATTTCTATGATGTGATGTACGTCAACGATCAAGTCGAAGATAGTGCATGAGATGAACGATGATCTGAGCGGTTGATGGCGATAAAATCAAGAGTTGATCAGGGATCGAATCAAGAAGGCTCGGGACCAATTCAAGAGTTGAAGACCAACTGATCGATTGACGTGCATGTGCTTGTAATATGACCTAATTAGAATCCATGATCATCACCTATTTAAAGTTTAGCTTTAATTATTGCAGCGATTATAACTGCCTGCGATGTGCCGTTTGCATGTGATGTGAATGAGAGCGGGGTAGATAGGTTTACATGTGATGTAGCAAACCCAATTGAGACCTAAATTAAAACCTCCTCAATCAAGTCAAGAGTGAACCAACATGAGCGAGTCATATTAGATTAATTGATCTAATTGGTGTCTAGGAAAGCATGAAAGGTGGTTACTTAATTAGGACCTTACTCTCTGAGTAAGGGGAGCCTCCCACCTGCTTACCTGGCCAATTGTTCGATTACCTCTTATGAAGAGCTCAAGTTGCAAACACTAAGACCTGATTAACCAATATTAAGTCCATAGGTCTTCCACTGTAGTAGAGCTGCTAAGGTCTTTCTGATGTTGATTTGTCTCGGCTGGACACAGTGGGCAAGTTGCATCGGAGGGCTGGACCTCTCTATAGACATGAGATGTTGTAGGGTAAAGGTGGCGTTGGGCACCAATAACTGTTAGGTGAGGACCCAATAACGACTTTATTTCTACGGTTATACGGTGGGTCTGACTTAACTAAGGAATGGGACCAATAACTGTTAGGTGAGGTCTTCATGACTTAGAGACCAAGTAGCACTGCAACATGCTTAAGAAGCATTGTACAAGAGTTGTACACTCATCTGTTTATGTGTCACCAATAACTGTTAGGTGAGGTGGCATGTAAATCGGTGGGACCGCAGTACCCACTAGAAACCCTAGTCGTGTAGGATTTCCGTTTTCCTACCAGGAGAGTGTGAGGAATTCGTAAAAATAGTGGGAGGTACATGATAGTCAACTTTAAAGACCACGCAATAGCACGTATCTGGTAGGATAGTGATTACGGGTATCGATCCATAGGGATTGGGGTACAGTTGTTTTTCTTAAAAAAATAAAAATATTTAAAAGGAAGAGTTTGTGAAGAAAATTAAACTAAGGAATTTAATAAAAGAAAATGCAATTAAAAGGATATCAGTTAGAGGAAACCTAGGGCAAGGAATTCACCACTAATATCGGAACAAGGATTAATTATATTTTAATTTATTCTTGGATAAACATGCAAATTGGCTACAAGCCTAATAAGCATTTAAATAGAAATTCACAAAAGTAATTTAGGCATAATCCATCTTTAGTTAGCATGAAATGTCTACCCTAATCTAAGGTGGCAGCACATCGCATCTTCCTTAAGCATGGACTATCTTATACTTACCTAGTGATCATGAAGAACAATTGTATAAACGTCATATTTAAAATCACAGAAATTAAATATGAGATGAAATAAAATATTCATTAGAAGCAAAATAAGGTTTATACAACTCCAAGAATAGAAATCAAAATATAAAACCCTTGGCCCTTTATTAGGGCTGCATCCGACCCTAGTGAGAAGATCAGCCCTGTATGGAGTTGGAGACGGCAGCAGCAGCACAGCAGCGGGCTCCCATCTCTCCCTCTTGCGATTCCCTTGAGAATGGCCCCTTCTTAACTCTTATGGGAAGTCATTCCCAAAATAACCAAAAATCTTCTCTCCCTTCTTTGTTTCTTTCTTCCCGTGGGAACTTAGCTTCTCCCGGTGGGAAACTTGGCCCTTTCAGAGATAGCCATGGGATCAGTCTCCTTCCCCTCTTATAGCCTTCCCGAATGAAGAGATAAGGGTAGATGAACGGCTGACGTGTGCGTAGATGATTTGGACGACGCGGGATAAAGATTGGAGCCGATCCGGAAGTTGGTATGCTGTTGGGATTTGGTTCTGAAGCAGAGGAAGGTGAGCTGCAGCCATTTCGCCGTGGAGAAGACATGGGCATTAGAACTCTGTTCCGAGCGGCATGTGCGAAAGATTTGAGATGATCTTGAAGTAGGGAAGCAGCGTGAACGTTTGAAGATTCCATGGGATCAAGCGGGAAGAGGATGGGATTGTGGATCATGTGGAGGATCTTGGTTCTGTTTCGAAACAGAGTTCTGTTTGTTGGACGCGGAAGGAACGGGATGATGTGGAAGCCGATCTTGGACGGGAGGAATTTGAATGAAGATGGATCACGACGGGAAGAAGGCTTGGTTCGGATTCGAGAGAGAGCTGGGATGCTCATCCGGCTGGGATGAAGATTCGTGAGAGGGATATTGGGAAGGACACGGAGAAAACTCATGAAGTTGAGAGGATCTCGGCTGGGAGGTTTTGGGATGTTGGATTTGGCTGAGACGAAGACGTGTGAAACAGGGGATGCATTTGTTGGCTTGATCCGTGATGAAGGGATGATGGGAAATTCGGTGAAGAGGATGAGAACAGGACTTGATGTCTATCCGGATGCTGGGAAACTTGAACTCTGGGAAGGATAGGAACGTTGCTCTCATTCGGAAGCAGAGAACAACCCGGGATAGGGGAGGATGAGAGATGAGATTGGATGTACTCGGACGTAGACTGAGCGGAGGATTTGTTGATGGATGCTAAACGGTAATGCAGGGCTGATCTTTGAATGAAGCATAGAATGAGCTGGGAGCTGGGAGTTTAGATTGCACGAGATGAAATCTAAAATGATGCGGACGGGAGGAGGATTCAGGGGATTTAGGTTTCATCCCGCCTGGCTATAGGATAAGCTTGATCCGGTTGTTGGAACAAGGACGTTGGGAAGAACATGGAGGTTGAAACAGGGGATTTTATTTGTAAATGTGATCTGGCGAAGAGGATGAAATGGACGTTGTAGACTCGGGATTTGGTGGGAGGTGAAGGTTGAGATGCTCACGAGATGAGGATGAAGACTGATAGCTGGGTGGAAATCGAAACAGGGGAGGAGGATGAGAGGATAAGCTTGATGGTTTGGTTTAGTTACTGAATACGGAAGCTGGGGAAATGGTTGAAGCATGGGATTTTAGTTGAGGAGTGAATGGAGCTTTAGGATTTGTGCAAATATGTTGGTATGCTTTGAGATCTATGAGACAAATGATCGAAGGGATTATATTATTTTTAATGTTAAACAGGAGAATTGGAATGAGTGGAAAGAAATTTAGGTGAATGTGTGAAGAGTCAGGAATTAATGGGAAGCACTGGGTTTTGGAGAAGAGTTCTTGGAGTCGACTCCGGAGAATGTGAAATTGTAAAATGATGTAGTGTCCGTTTAGGCTTTACCTAATTGAGCTCGACTCGACCTGCATGCATTAAGCTTAATCAATAAATAATCAAATCAAACTCGAATTACCTTGGATAATTTATTAAAATGCAATGGTGAAGGTAATACATTTTTTTAGTTGAATTTACAAAATATGTGAATTAAAATAATGATAAGTGCTATGAATAAGATATTAATTTATGCATTATTTAGCACTTATCACACCCCCCAACCTACATTTTGCTAGTCCTCGAGCAAAATAATAAAAAAAAAACTAACTCACTTTCGCAGGAATCGCGATTGCATTTACCGAATGCAATAAGGCTTTAAACCCCTAGGTGGCCCTAGTGGACGAGTTTTGTCTCGTGAGGGTTTCCAGCTCAGATACCCACAAACTGCTGTCTAAAGAATTTATTTTATTGTTTTATAAAATCTAATTTCAAATGCATTAATGCCAAAAATTTCAAAAGCACACAAAGTTTTAATTACTAAGTCAGCCCAAATCCTTGATCAGTATGCAACTTAAGTTGAAGTTATTAAGTTTCCGTTAGAGAGTTGTAAGACTAATTTAGACTTGGGTGTTCGGTGAAATCTGGACCATACACAAGCTAAGGTTTTAGATTCTCCAAAATACTGCTAAAGCTAGTAGTTTCCAAGAATTGGTCAGATAAGACCTAATCATTGATTCAAAATCATCCTATCTTGCAGGATTTCGAGAGTTATGAATGTTTACTTTAATACCTCATGGGCTTTATCTGTAATATTCCAGTTTACTCGAATTTTTACAACGACGGCTTTCACACTATCATTTTTTCAAGGTCAATATTATTTTCTCTTTTTTTTTCTTTTTTTTAATTTATAAATAAATTACGCACTTTTACTCTTGTAATGATTCCTCCATGTAGCGAGCATTCAGTCAACACTCCCACACCAGATGGCATAAGGTGTTGGGCATCAAGACTCCCCTACGGACCTATGCTCGGGTTCATCATTACAAGCCCGCTGACCTTTGACAATAGGTAGCCCTTTTCGATGTACCTGACTAAATTCACTTTTTCTCTCTTTTTTTTTTTGATAATAGTGAATTAGATAGGTATGATTCATCAGGACTCAAGGTTGCTACTAGACTTAACAACATAATGTTGAACCTAACCCTTAGAAGTGCAGGCCATACGTGTTGTGAAATTTCAAAGTAAAAATTATCTTACAACTCGCTAAAAGATTTTTTAATAAAAAGAACCCAAATTGACTTATTCCTGACTAGTCATTGGGCTTTTTAGATTTTATATACTTTGTGTGATTATCATTTCAGCACTAAGGCATAGAAATTAGGTTTTTTTTTTTTTGAAATTCACTCAAAAATGTGAAAATGCGAAAAATTTCTTCAAAAATTCGAATCCTATACCCCCCAACCTAGATCAGACATTGTCCTCAATATTTTTTTTTGAGATATTATATTATGATTTTTATTTTTTTATATATTTTTATTTTGGACGAAAATATGATGCATATGGAGGATAGAAGCATTTTACCGTAGTTGCATCAATAATATGAGGACTCCTGCTAAGAAATTAAAAAATATGCAATAAAAAAAATATGCAGAAATAACCTACGAGCATTGGGTTGCCTCCCAACAAGCGCTAAGTTTAACGTCTTCAGCCAGACGCAGTGCATCCTTATCAAATCATACCGGGTTCATGCCGAGTTCTCCAAGGAAGAAAATTTGTGGAAAACTGATTGTCAGGCAAGGAGTTGAATGCTTCTGTGGCCTTGTCTATATTAAAGTTAAAATGGGTCAAGCATGGTTTCAGAGGGTTATCTGCCAAAATATAGGGAAGGGCTTCTTCTACAAGATCATCCATTTTGTCTATTAGGAAGCACTCAACTTTCCTCGCGAGTTGGTCGGCCGTATTGAACACATTTAATTTTACCTTCATGTTCTCCAATGATATGTTCATTACCCCTGTTCTACAATTGATGCACGCATTGGCTGTTGCTAAAAAGGGACGCCCAAGGATCACGGGGATTTGTTTCTTAGGATTAGGCTCATGTTCCATATCAAGGACAATGAAATCTACTGAAAAATAGAATTTGTATACCTTGACAAGAACATCTTCAATTATCCCGCGTGGTGTTTTTAAAAATCGATCAGCCAATTGAAGGGATACTGAGGTTGGTTTTAACTCACCTAACCCAAGTTTCTCATAAACTGAGTAAGGTAAAAGGTTGACACTTGTTCCTAGATCTAAGAGTGCTCGATCAATGAAATTATTTTCTAAGACACAGGAGATGGTGGGAGCACCAGGATCTTTAAATTTCGGAGGGGTGTTGTGTTGGAGAATAAAACTCACTTGCTCAGTTAGGAAGACCTTTTTAGGCACATGTGTCCTAGATTTTCGCTTTTGGGTACAAAGGTCTTTGAGAAATTTGGCATAGGAGGGAACTTGTCGAATAGCATCAAGAAGCGGAAGGTTGATTTTTACTTGTTTGAAAACCTCCATTATCTCCTCTAGTGAAGTTCCCTTTTTGCCAAAGGGAGAGGGTGAATTAAGAGCTTCAGGAAATGGAACTTTTGGAATGTGAGTTTTGGCAGAAGATGGAAGAGCTGAAGAAGAAGGTTTTGGATTTTCATGTGATACATTTTGCTCCTCTTCTTTACCTTCGTTATTGTTTCCCTCCCCAATCTTATTGTCTACTACATGTCCACTCCTTAGGGTAGTCAAAGCATTGGCTTGTTCATGATGAATTGTATTTAGTTGATTTTCTTGAGCCATGTATTGTCCCCTAGGATTACTCACTGGTTGGCTTGAAAGTTTTCCTTCCTCTCGCTTGTTCAGTGCATTAGCTAGTTGCCCCATCTGGGATTCTAGCTTGGCGATGGATTGCGTGTGAGAGTGCACCAATTGTATAATAGTTTCCAAACCTTGAAGGGAGCTCAACACTTTTTCCTCAAAAGCTATGTTTTTTGGGGGTGCTGGAGGAGGGACATGTTGAAATTGTGAATAGTAAGTAGGAGGACGGTTCGGATGAACATTCTGGAATGGTTGAAAGTTTTGGGAATAAGGTTGGGAAGTATTGGGAGTATGCTGTTTCCAGGAGAAGTTTGGATGGTTGCGCCACCCCGGGTTATAAGTGTTAGAATATGGATCATTACCCGGTCGGGACTGTGCTTGGGCAGCATTAACTTATTCTTGCACAAATTCAGAAAATTGTGCTGCCGAAGGGCACTCAAAGACAGTGTGAGATGGACTAGAACAGAGAGTACATAGTTGTGCTTGGTGAAAGTTTGGAAGTTGTTCTCTAGACATTAGCTGGTCCAATTTGCGGGATAGTGCATCTACTTTGTCAGATAGACCTATGGGCTGGCTAACTTCATATATGGTCCCTTTTCTTTGAGAATTTGGGGGTGCTTGACGAGCAGAGGAGGCATGGTGGAGAGAATTTTCATTAAGGTTTTCAAACATCTGCCATGCCTCATGCTCACTCTTAAGCATGAAAGTTCCCCCGCAAGAAGCATCAACCATTTGACGATTTCGTTCAGACAACCCGTCATAAAAGCATTGCACTAGTTGCCATTTGGGTATTTAATGATGCGGGCATTTTCGGAGTAAATCTCTAAATTTTTTCCAAGTTTCATGAAACTTTTCCCCGTCAGATTTGGAGAAGCTCGTGATAGCAAGCCTAAATTGGTTTGTTCTTCCTATGGGAAAATATTTTTTTAGGAATTCATGTTGCATTTGAACCCATGAAAGAATGGAATTAGCTTCTAATGAATGGAGCCACTGCTTAGCTCTATCCTTAAGAGAAAAAGGGAATAACTTACGTTTCAGAGCGTCATCAGTGAAGTTTTGAATTTTTACAGTGGTGCAGATCTCAAGGAACTCATCTAAATGTTTGTATGGATCTCCATTGTTAAGTCCATAAAAAGAGGGAAGCATTTGGATGACACTAGACTTAATCTCAAACTGTACAGCAGCAGTGGTATCAGGTAGTCGGATACAAGATGGAGAGGTATAAATGGAAAGAGTGAAGTACTCCTTTAACAGCTTGGGATGTTCTTCAACCATCTTGATAGGTGAAGCAGATCCTAGTGTTCTATAAGTGCGGATTTCGGCTCGAAGGGCCCTAATAGAACGCTCTATTTCAGAATCAAAAGGTACTAATTCAGGAGATCTGGAACGACACCCTAGCATACACTAAAGCTTGTTGGATCAGTCAAGTACAGTCAAGCATGCACTAAAGGAAAAACAAATCAAATCCTTGTGTTTACCCTAAAATCACTAGACAGCTCCTAACTGGTTTGAAGAGGGCACTTAAGCCTCCAATCCAATCTAATGAACTGAGTTGACCAGGTAAGCTCCCAGATAAGTGGGGGGGTCACGATGCGTTGCAAAGGTCCCACTTAAAAACCACTTGCCTCGAATAGATGAACTGTCTTCCTTGGGACAAAGCTTGCCTAGACATCAACTAAGCCACAGAGCGAAATTGGTGCAACTTTCGGTGATCTTCGTCCTATTAAGCTCGAATGTCCCTAGGGGCCAACATCTAATTGATTTTAATCGAAGTGATAGCTATGTGAGAATTGATTCACCTAATTTGGGCAAGAATCTGGTGATGAAATCCAGTTCTTATCTTGTTGGGGTGATTGCCCTTACTATGTGCGGATTAATTGGTGTATGTGTATCAAGCATGCATTCACACTTTTACTGAAATTAAACTCAAACAATCACCACAAAATTTCAAGCAAACTAGGAATCAATTTAAATAAGAGAGGTTTAGAGGTTACCAAAGAGAATTTTCCTAGCAAATTTTTTATTTTTACAGCAAACCTCTACAGCATTCTTTTTCCAGTAGTTCCCTTTTGATCATCCCAAATTTCTTCTTTGATTCCTGAATAAAAGAAAATCCAAAAATTAGTAAGAGAGAAGAAGAAGATAAGGGAAGTAGAAATAGAAAATATTTTTATTTTATTTTAGATATTTTTTTTTGAAATTATTATTTTTTTTAAATGAATAGAAAACAACTATGCTAACAATCCCCGGCAACGGCGCCAAAAATTGATAGTCAACTTTAAAGACCACGCAATAGCACGTATCTGGTAGGATAGTGATTACGGGTATCGATCCACAGGGATTGGGGTACAGTTGTTTTTCTTAAAAAAATAAAAATATTTAAAAGGAAGAGTTTGTGAAGAAAATTAAACTAAGGAATTTAATAAAAGAAAATGCAATTAAAAGGATATCAGTTAGAGGAAACCTAGGGCAAGGAATTCACCACTAACATCGGAACAAGGATTAATTATATTTTAATTTATTCTTGGATAAACATGCAAATTGGCTACAAGCCTAATAAGCATTTAAATAGAAATTCACAAAAGTAATTTAGGCATAATCCATCTTTAGTTAGCATGAAATGTCTACCCTAATCTAAGGTGGCAGCATATCGCATCTTCCTTAAGCATAGACTATCTTATACTTACCTAGTGATCATGAAGAACAATTGTATAAACGTCATATTTAAAATCACAGAAATTAAATATGAGATGAAATAAAATATTCATTAGAAGCAAAAAAAGGTTTATACAACTCCAAGAATAGAAATCAAAATATAAAACCCTTGGCCCTTTATTAGGGCTGCATCCGACCCTAGTGAGAAGATCAGCCTTGCATGGAGTTGGAGACGGCAGCAGCTGTAGGGTTTTAGCATGTTATAATGTGCAGCGGAAGCTAGGGATTTTAAAAATTTCTTAATAAAGTCCCTATGCATGAAACCCTTTTAAGCCTAGATCACCTTAATGATTACAATCAAATGATATAAAATAAATGCAGAATTAGTAAAATACCTCAAACGCTAATCCAAAGTGTACAATCTCCACGAGGCGTCCAAGTGTCCGCCCTCCAATGGTGATCCACACGAAAACTTGATCAAGACTTTAGCTCCAAAGACTTTTGATCCTTAATGCAGAATTCTTCTAAAGAACTCTAATGGCTTGCTTTCCTTCCTTTCTATTTTCCTTTAGCCTTCTAAAATCACTTCTAATCCTTTTGTCCTAAAGAAGACCACCTTGTCTTGGCTTAGGACACACTAGAAGCAATGCTAGAAAGAAAGAAACTAATGTAAGAAAGAAAGAAGAGAGGAGTGGGGTGGAATTGGAATGATGAAACCCATGGAGTGCTAACCTATTTATAATAGGTGTAGGGATGCATCTCCAAGGGATGCATCCCATCCACACATCCTCTCATGAAAGGGCATCATCTAAAGGGCCATATCAAATAAGAGGAGGTGCAGATCAAGTGAGGAGGTGTATCAAATGATATGTCCTTTCATGTGGTGCCATATTTTGACCAAGTCAACATCACATGCTAATCACATGTCCATCATGCCTCACCTCTTGATCTTTCATGATGATGATCCAAGGGCTCCAATGCAAGGCGCCATTCACTTGACCCATTATGTCTTCATCCAATGGTGGGATTAAGATCCAATGGTCAATTATGGTAGCCATCCTCTAACCCAATCCAATTGGGTTAAACCAACTCTCCATTATGTCTTCATCCAACGGTAGATCAAGATCTAACGGTCTAGATTGAATGATTTATTAAATGTAATCCAATTAGACTCAAACCAAGCCAATTAGGTGCCAACTCTTGGCTAACCCATATTAGAATATGATCTAATCAAATTAGATCAATTAAGAATCAGATTCGAATCCAATTCGAATCAGATTCGAATCCAATTCGAATCAGGAGCTAAGGTTTGCAACACCTGCTAGGATGTTTATCTTGCAAACATGATCTAATCCAATTAGACCCTTGATAAGTTTCCTTGTGTGTGACCCATTGGGTTCCATACTTAGCCAGCAATAGGTGTGAGTGCGAGTTGACCCAACTTGATTAGAACTCTTCTAATCGATTTAAGTCCAAACTGCGCGAACCCGAACTTAACAATTAGAATCTTTCTAATTGGTGATCGAATTAAACTCTTTAATTCGATCAAACCTATAAGACAAGATTGACGTCTAGCAACGTGTCATGTCTACCCGGAAAATATGGAATTTGGTAGAAATACCAAAAATACCCTTCAGTGGCAAGTTACCATGCAATTCAATCCTTTAATCAAACTGCATCCCAAATATGTATATGAGTATAAATATATGTCAAACTCAATTTCATATTCATATTTTTCTCAATCTTTTAATGATAATTCAAATAATGAAACATTAGAAACTCTTTCTAATTTTCATTCTGCTTTGATCAAAGGCTTCCTGAATTATCATATGATTAGAATAAATAGGATGCTATCTTCTCTTACTAGAAGTGATTAATTCCTTGTTGACCTACTCATAATCTTCGTACACAATCCACCATATCCAGAAGACCTCGTACATAACTTATTGTCATGAATGAGTGTAAACCAAAACATAGGTTCATGTGCACAAGATACCATGGTGATCTCAGGTCAAAGGATCAGTTGCACAACTCCCACTAAGAGAATCATCTTTTGACATGTAAGTAAGACTTCATAAGATTTCTCTTTGTAGGTCAATTCAGTGAACTCATTCTTCTAATGAGCACCCATATCTTTGTATTAGTGTCTCCACACAAATGATTGTGAGATCAATCATCCTCTGCATCGAGCATACATAAGACATGCCAGTCTTTCCGGTAATTATTGATCCCCGACTCAATGTACCAATGACTGGGAATATTTAAGATTAGGATTTTAGAATTTTAAGTCTCACTAGTATGATCTCATCATAGTCTTAAAAACATTGCCCTAATCTAAGGAGTTTATCATAAATATAATCAACAGCATATGATAAAACATAACGCCTTTATTCATATTTAAATGTCATGTACATGATTTGGACAAATCAAAAGAAAAACCCTTCGCAATACATATTGCGATTGGCTTGTAGAGCATCTACTCTTTCAATCTCCCACTTGCACTAAAGCCAATCGCTCTTATATTTTATCCCCATACAATCGAGGTGGCGATCGAACTGCTGTTGTGGTAGAGCTTTAGTGAACGGGTCTGCTAAGTTGTTCTTGGTGTCTACTCGTTCAATGACTATGTCTTGTCTCTCGACAATCTCTCGAACAAGATGGAAGCGTCTTAGAATGTGCTTGGATTTGTGATGAGACCTTGGTTCCTTCGCTTGAGCAACAGCTCCAGTGTTATCACAATAAACTGGGACTGGTCCAGCAATCTCGGGAACTACTCCTAACTCAGAGATGAACTTCTTCATCCAGACAGCTTCCTTAGCGGCTTCACTTACAGCAATGTATTCTGCCTCAGTAGTTGAGTCAGCTACAGTTTGCTGTTTGGAACTCTTCCAGCTCACTGCACCACCATTTAGGGTAAAGACATATCCTGAAGTGGACTTGCTATCATCTGGATCTGATTGAAAACTAGAATCAGAAAATCCTTCTAGTTTCAACTCAGATCCTCCATAAACTAGAAAAATATCTTTAGTCCTTCTCAAGTACTTAAGAATATTTTTCACAGCTATCCAATGATCCTCTCCTGGATCAGCCTGAAATCTACTTGTTATGCCTAAGGCATAAGCAACATCAGGCCTAGTACATAGCATAGCATACATAATCGATCCTACTGCCGAAGCATAGGGAATAGAATTCATTCTATTCCTCTCTTCAGATGTCTTAGGAGACATCTTCTTAGAGAGACGTATGCCATGACTCATAGGCAAATAACCTCTTTTACTTTCTTCCATGCTGAATCTTTTCAGCACATTATCTATGTACCTAGACTGGGACAAGCCTAGCATCCTTTTAGATCTATCCCTATAGATCTTTATACCAAGTATATAGGATGCTTCTCCCAAGTCTTTCATGGAAAAGCTTTTTGACAGCCAAGTCTTGACCGATTGTAACATTGGAATATCATTTCCAATGATCAGTATGTCATCTACATACAATATTAAGAAGACAATGGCACTCCCACTAGTCTTCTTGTACACACATGGTTCATCCACATTTTTGATAAAACCAAACTCTTTGACTGTTGTATCAAAACGGATGTTCCAACTCCTCGATGCTTGCTTTAATCCATAAATGGATCTCTTAAGCTTGCATACTTGATTTGCTCTCTTACTTGAGACAAATCCTTCTGGCTGTGTCATGTAAACTTCTTCCTCAAGATAACCATTAAGGAAGGCGGTTTTGACATCCATCTGCCAGATTTCATAATCATAGTATGCAGCTATTGCAAGCAAAATCCGAATAGATTTAAGCATGGCAACTGGTGAAAAAGTTTCATCATAGTCAATTCCTTGCTTTTGCCTGAAACCTTTTGCCACCAATCTAGCCTTGTAGGTTTCTACTTGGCCATCTGCTCCAATCTTCTTCTTATAGACCCATTTGCAACCTATAGGGTTTACACCTTCTGGTGCATCAACCAAAGTCCATACTTGGTTGGTATACATAGAGTCTATTTCGGATTTCATAGCTTCTAACCATTTGTTAGAGTCATTACTCATGATAGCTTCCGAATAGGTCAGAGGATCATCATTTTCGACGATGTGGGCTTCATCATTCTCAATAATAAACCCATACCTCTTAGGTGCATTTCGCACTCTATCTGACCTTTGGAGAGGAGATGTGTGTTGTGGTTGTACTTCATCAATGGGTACATCTGGTTGAAGAATTTCTTGTGTTTCTATTTGTAGGTCTTGAACTTCATTAAGTTCAATTCTTCTTTCACTGCCCTTTTCTAAGATAAACTCTTTTTCTAAGAAAGTGGCATGCCTACTAACAAATACCTTTTGTTCAGTAGGGTGATAGAAGAGATATCCAATACTTTCTTTGGAATAACCTATAAATGTACATTTATCTGATCTAGCACTTAGCTTATGTCCAAAATTTCTTTTGACATATGCTTGGCAGCCCCATATTTTAAAATATTTAAGATTGGGCTTTCTACCTCTCCATATCTCATATGGAGTACTAGATACAGATTTTGAAGGTATCCCGTTTAGCACATATGTAGCAGTTTCTAAGGCATAACCCCAGAAGGAAATAGGAAGATCTGTAAAGCACATCATGGACCTTACCATATCTAATAGAGTACGATTCCTCCGTTCAGCTACACCATTTAGTTGTGGCGTATACGGAGGTGTCCATTCAGAGAGAATGCCCTTTTCTTTAAGATGATTTAAAAATTCACTAGAAAGGTATTCACCTCCTCGATCAGATCGAAGGATTTTAATACACTTTCCAGTTTGTTTTTCAACCATACTTTGATACTCTTTAAACTTATCAAAGGCTTCGTATTTATGTTTCATAAGATACACAAATCCGAACCTTGATAAATCATCAGTGAATGTGATGAAGTAAGAGTATCCACCTCTAGCTGGAGTTGTCATAGGACCACATACATCTGTATAAGTCCTAATAACTCACTTGCCCTTTCTCCATGTCCAGTGAATGGAGACTTGGTCATTTTTCCCATAAGACAAGATTCACAAGTTCCTAATGATTCATAATCATAAGGATCAAAGAACTCTTCTTTGTATAACTTGTTGATTCTTGATTCACTTATGTGACCAAGTTGGCAATGCCAAAGGAGGGTATTATTCACTTCCTCTCTCTTTCTTTTATTGCTTTTATTAATATGAAAGACATTGTCATTAAGTAATAAAACTAGAAGACCATTTTCCATAATGCCATTGCAAAGATGCTTATTAGAAAAATAAATAGAGCAACTATTGCCCTTTCCATTAATTTCAAAACCTTTCTTTAACAACAAAGGAATGGAAATTACATTTCTAATAATTTTGGGCATATAATAACAATCTTCTAATTGTAGGAGCTTTCCCGAAGGCAATTCCAAGTTGTAGGTTCCAACAGCTTCAGCCTGGATGGACTCTCCTCCAGCGCCATACAGCTCGAAGTCACCTTTCTTCAAAATTTTAATTTTCTGTAGTCCATGCAAAGATTTGCAAATGTGAAAACCACAGCCGGTATCCAATACCCATGAATTTGAATTTGAAGAACTTAATGACAAGTTGGCATGTAACATAAACATACCTTTTGATGCAACTCTTGCATCGGTCTTCATACTTGCAAGAAAACTCTTGCAATTCCTTTTCCAGTGGCCAGCTTTGCCGCAATGAAAACAGGTACTTGATCCGGAGTTTTTCTTTCCTTTTTTCTTTTTGATGCTACTCTTGGGGTTCAATCGTTTCTTAGAACCCTTATTTTCCGATTTCCTCATAGAGGTGCTATTTATAAGAAGGAGTGGACCTTTATCCTTCTTAATATGCCCTTCAGCTGTTTTGAGCATATTTAACAGCTCGGGCAGGGAGGTGTTCAGCTTGTTCATGTGAAAGTTCACAACAAACTGAGAAAATGAATCAGGCAGTGATTGCAGGATCAAATCCTGACTGAGCTCACTATCCATAGCAAAACCTAATTGACTTAATCTGGTGATCAAGTCTATAACCATAAGAACATGGTTTTGCACTGGAGTTCCTTCATTCATTCTAGCACGGAACAATTGCTTAGATATCTCATACCTAGCAGTCCTGCTTTGTTCTCCATACAACTCTTTTAAATTGAGAAGTATGGATTGAGTGTCCATGCCTTCATGTTGCCTCTGTAATTCATTGCTCATAGAGGCAAGTATGATACATTTGACAGTCACACTGTCATTTTTCCACATCTTATGTGTGGCAACCTCCTCTTCTGTAGCATCATCCCCTAGATCTCCAAGATCAGGGGTTTCAAGTATATAGGAAATTTTCTCCTGAGTGAGTACTATCTTTAAATTCCTCAACCAGTCCACATAGTTTGGTCCGGTCAACTTGTTGGCATCTAAGATGCCTCTTAGTGAAAGTGAAGAAGCCATTTAATAATTCTACATATGCAAGAACAAAACTAATATAAGCAAACCAATCATGATGACATGTTTGCAACTAGATAAGGACTTTAATCTAATTTGTCTCCTACTATTTTTATCGAATATCATAGCCCTCTCCTATGATAAACGTGAAAATATAATTTTTCTTAGTAGGATTGAGATCCTAATTCATCATAAAAAGCCTTGTGTTTACACAACAAACTCTTATGAGTTCAAAGGTAGGAAACTCTTTCCAATTGCATCTCATGCAATTCTCAACTTTATCTTGTCCTCTTAAAATACTTATTGCCTTGTGTTAGCACAACAAACAATAATATTTTAGTTAAGTCAAACCCTTCATTTCCATATAGTCATATTCGAATAATATTGCCCTTGTGGTTGCACAACAAGACAATATATTAAAATATGCCATAAGCATCTTAATGCACCAAGACAGTATAACATTAGTTCCCATTGCAAGTCTTGTGTTAACACAACAAACTAGCATGGATCTTGACATAATAATATCGAGGCATGAAGGAAGGCTATCAATAGTGTTATATCAATATTAAGCTTATCCATAATAGGCAATCAAACAATTGGCCAGGTAAGCAGGTGGGAGGCTCCCCTTACTCAGAGAGTAAGGTCCTAATTAAGTAACCACCTTTAGTGCTTTCCTTAGACACCAATTAGATTAATTGTTCTAGAATGGGTTAGCTCAAAGTTTTTCAACACTATGACTTAATATAATTTTTATTGAGGGCTTACTAGTCTCTAGCACATTCTTTAATTGTAACATATATTTAACATGTCTAAAATAAACTATTATGCATCATGGCTATCTCATAGCATGTATAAATCATAAGCAATTAATTAATATGCTTCAACATATTTTCATATGGAAAATTTCATATCATGATATTTTATTACATAACATATCATATATGAATCATATATTTCAGCATTTCATTAAGCATATGACATTACTATCTCATAGTAAATTAATAATCATACATCATGCATTATTATTTGATTCAACCAATTAAGGATGGCTCTGATACCACTATAAATAATATGCCCTAGAAGCCAATCTGGCTGACACATTGTTAATTCTAGGGACATAATTTTGTACTTGACTATTTATTATTGAATAAATAAAAGACATCTTATCATTCATATTATTTATGTGTCTATGAATCGTCCAAGAAATTAATAAGATGATGATGCATATTCTCAAGAGTTGAGAATTTGAGCCATGTATCATTAGTGATTAATTTCTAAATGCTCCTGATCAATGGATCATCACGAGAACGGTGATCGATCCGATCAGTGCACAGATCACTTTTCTTCTGGATGGACGAGACTTGAGTCCATAGTGTAGGGACACTGAAGTGATAGTGCAGGTGCTTGTTAGAGAACAAGGGTACTGAGCGTGACCAAGACAAGAAGTCACTTGGATGTCTATCCACTCGTCAGTGACTTGCTTGATGTTGCAGTAGTATGACTGGTCCTTTGACCTGCGGTGCTTCGGCTACTCACAGTGAGATTATTGTAGTTTGACTACACGTATACATGGTCTCTAGTCATATGGGTCCTTGTAGTATAGATTGGCTGCAGTAAGTTCACTGTAGGAGTAGGGTATGCACTTATATGGAATCTATCGACCTTGATAGAAGAGGAGTGATCCTATGTGATTTGTTAGACTGAGTTCTAAGACCTTGGCCAGGGCAGTAATATAAAGTGGAGAAATAGTTTTCCACTATCGAACTCGAGTCAAATAAATCTTGACATATGACAGACGAAGGGGTTTGACGAGTTATCCATGACCTCCGTCCTGTAGGGATCCACGATAGAAGGACTGTATCACATGATAACTGCACCTAGAGGTTCATCATTCTATTCTACTGGGTAGCCACTACATGCTGCTAGGTGTCACTGGTGGATGGTGGGACTCATAGGGATTATCTCGATGATCGATAAGCCCTAATGAGTAGAGTTGGAATCGTTCCGACCCATTGAAAGAAGTTTTCAATGATATTGTGATAGAGATCACAATATATCTCACTACCAGTCAGAGTAGAACCTATGGGGTCACACACACTAGAGGCATTGACCGATCCGATGGTTGAATCGTGATTAGGAATCACAAGTAATCAATTCGATTGATAATAAGCTGAAGAAGGAACAAAGAGAATTAATTAATTGGACTTAAAACAAGAGTCCTACTTGGAGTAGGATTCCTAGAGTCCTAATTGGATTAGGACTAGGAATCCTACTTGGACTGAGATCCTACTTGGACTGGGATTCCTACTTGGACTGGGAATCCTATTTGGAGTAGGACTGGAATTCCTACTTGGAGTAGGATTCCTACAATCCTAATTAGATTAGGAGTTTTGAATTAAATTTGGATTCCTACTTGGAGTAGGATTCCTAGAGTTCTAATTGGATTAGGACTAGAATTAAACAAGTCCTAATTGGATTAGGATTTCTTAAGTCCTAATTAATTATTAATCTAATGAATCAACATGACTCCTAATTGGATTAGGATTGAAGAGTTCAATTGAGTCATGGTTCATTCAAGTTCTAATTGGATTAGGACTAGCATAGATTGAACCCAATTGATTCATGATTTGGACTAAACCAAATAGGAGCCCTAGATGCCTTTATAAGGCTTTGAAAGGAGGTGCCCTAATGATAAGTGAAGCCCTCCTCCTCTCCATCACGTGGCCACCCTCCTCTCCTCTCTTTTCAGCCGCCATCATCAAAGGAAAAAAGGAGAGGAGCCGTGTGCCTCCTCTTGGCCTTCATCCATGGTTCCAACGCAGGGAAATCAAAAGGCTGCAACTAGCCTTTTGATTCTTCTCCCTGGAGTCTTCTTCTTCTTCCTCCTCTCAAGCACAATCAAGGGTTGATTGAAAGAGAGGAGATCAGCCATCAAAATATATCTCTGCAAGGGAGCTAGCACCCCGGGGAGATTAGAGCGTTTGGATCGGTCCTCTGCTTCGTGTGGATACCCGTAGAGGCCGGGCACTTGAACGGCTTCAAGCGAACCTTCATCCTAAACCACGATCATCAGTTTGCGGTGATCATCTACCCGCACAAAGGTGAAGATCTGATCTTCTAATGTTATTTAAAAGTTTTTAATCCTTATCTATCTACGAACGGTTTTTAAACAACGTTCATGCGATGAACGGTTGATCCCGCACATGCCTCTTCCGCTGCATCTGAATTTTTTGAATTTTCTGCGGCATGGGCGGGTTCCCAACAGTGGTATCAGAGCTTAGGCTTCGTAGATTAAGGTAAGGATTAATTATTAATAGGCTTATTAGATCTGAAAATTGAAAGATTATGCATGCTGAAAATTTTCTGCATGCAGATTTTTCTAGGGTGCTGATTTTTGCATGCTGATTTTTATGTGATAAAAAGATGATTCTAATTGAATTGTTAATGGGATTACAAAGTTTAGAATCATGATTAGCATGATCAGCAACCTATGTCATAAGATAATCAATTAGTTTTCAGATCTGAAAATTATAATTGCTGCATGTGGTGATGATCATAGGATTCAAACCCTTTTTGTATCAAATATAATGACCTGCGATGTGATCTGTGATGTCATGTAATTTTTCAGATGCTTGCATGCATCTTATTTGATGTTTTGAGAGGCTTGCGTGCCTCCTAAAAGGAGATGTAATTTATTATTATTTTTATTTTACATCTGGTTGTATTTCTGTGATGTGATGTACGTCAACGATCAAGTTGAAGACAAGGCATGAGATGAACAGGTAATCTAAGCGGTTGATGGCGATTGGATCAAGAGTTGATCAAGGATCGAATCAAGGAGGCTTGGAACCAATTCAAGAGTTGAAGACCAGTTGATCAATTGACGTGCATGTGCTTGTAATACGACCTAACTAGAATCCATGATCATCACCTATTTAAAGTTTAGCTTTAATTATTGCTGCGATTATAACTGCCTGCAATGTGCCGTTTGCATGTGATGTGAATGAGAGTCGGGTAGATAGGTTTACATGTGATGTAGCAAACCCAATTGAGACCTAAATTAAAACCTCCTCAATCAAGTCGAGAGTGAACCAACATGAGCAAGTCATATTAGATTAATTGATCTAATTGGTGTCTAGGAAAGCATGAAAGGTGGTTACTTAATTAGGACCTTACTCTCTGAGTAAGGGGAGCCTCCCACCTGCTTACCTGGCCAATTGTTCGATTATCTCTTATGAAGAGCCCAAGTTGCAAACACTAAGACCTGATGAACCAATATTAAGTCAATAGGTCTTCCACTGTAGTAGAGCTGCTAAGGTCTTTCTGATGTTGATTTGTCTCGGCTGGACACAGTGGTCAAGTTGCATCGGAGGGCTGGACCTCTCTATAGACATGAGATGTTGTAGGGTAAAGGTGGGGTTGGGCACCAATAACTGTTAGGTGAGGACCCAATGACGACTTTATTCCTACGGTTATACGGTGGGTCTGACTTAACTAAGAAATGGGACCAATAACTGTTAGGTGAGGTTTTCATGGCTTAGAGACCAAGTTACACTGCAACATGCTTGAGAAGCATTGTACAAGAGTTGTACATTCATCAATCTATGTGTCACCAATAACTGTTAGGTGAGGTGGCATGTAAATCGGTGGGACCGCAGTACCCACTAGAAACCCTAGTCGTGTGGGATTTCCGTTTTCCTACCAGGGGAGTGTGAGGAATTCGAGAAAATAGTGGGAGTTACATTTGTTCTAAAAGACCTTAGAACAGATTAGGATCAAGTACAAAAGTCTAACTAGAATCTTTACTCTCTGAGGATTATAAAGTCAGCTTCTAGACTCTTAACTCATATCCAATAGAACAACCGTTTGACCAAACCCAATTATAAAGATTGGCTCAGCAAATTTCAAAAATAGTTTTGAATTATGAGAAATTCGGGTATATGCTAGACCATGGAATCTCCATGTTACCAATCCGTCCGATCACTGATCAGCGTAAGACGCTTGTTAAGTGGACGAACAATGACAATAAAGTTAGGTGCTGCACAATGGCATCCATGTCCAATGCATTACAATGCCAGCATGAGAACATGAAGACTGCCAGGGACATATTAAATCACCTCCAAGAGTTGTATGGTGATCAGAGTCACGCAGCTCGGTTTGAAGTGTCCAAGAGGCTCTTCAAAGCCAAGATGCACGATGGGCAGTCTGTCCATGATCATGGTTTGACCATGATAAAGGACTTAGAGAAGCTTGAGAAGCTTGGCATGACCATGCACAAGGAATTGCAAACGGATTTGATCCCGCAATCCCTTCCAGCTTCATATGAATAGTTTATAGTAAACTACCATATGAACAAGGTTATATGCACTAAAATAGAATTGTTAAATAAATTGGTAACTACCTTAGGGACCTTGAAGAAGTTCAAGGGGCATCGTTTTCGCTGTCGAGTTGGTTTCTACTTCCAAGAGAGAGTCTACCTGGAAGAAGAAGAAGCCTGCGAAGAAGCAGAAGACTAAGAAAACACCAAGTAAGGAAGTTCCAAGAAAAAGGCTAATTGCAAGGAAAAGTGTTTCCATTGCATCATGGACGGCCATTGGAAGAGGAACTGTCCTACATACATGGGAAGCATAAAGAACATGAAGGGTGACAGACCTTCAGAAGGTTTGTCAGATATGCTCAGGATACTTAGGGACTGTTACCTATTGCTAGCAGAAATTTGATTTCTGTATTTTATTTAGCACAGAAAGATTTTATTTATTTAAAAATTAAATTGATTCAACATGGTTTTATGATTGACAGTCTCTATCACATACATATAGATGTATCTGTGAATATATCTGAGCAAACAGTATAGATCCAAAAATGAGATAAATCTAAAGTATTTATGGCACCTCAGGCTTGGCCATATAGGAGAAGACAGAATAAACAAATTGGAGAAACATGAGCTTTTGGGCTCATTGACTTTCGAGTCATATTTGATTTGTGAATTTTGCCTTCAAGGAAAGATGGCCAAATTATCCTTTGTAGGATACAGGGAGGTCCTCTGAAATACTTATCCTAGTACACACTGATGTGTGTGGCCCATTCGATGTGCAGGCTTGGGGTTGCAATTTTTACTTCATTTTACCGATGATTACTCACGGTATGGATATGTGTATGAGACACAAATATGAAACTTTTGAAAGGTTCAAAAAGTTTAGATATGAAGTAGAAAAATAAGCACAAAAACTCATTAAGGTTCTTCGATCAGATCGAGGAAGTGAATACCTTAATGGAGAGTTCCGTGATTATCTCAAGGAGAATGGTATAGTTTCATAATGGACTCCTCCTGGTACACCTCAGCTCAATGGAGTGTCAGAGAGGAGGAATCGGACTCTATTGATATGGTCCAGTCCATGATGAGCTTCACTGATTTACCCTTGTTTCTTTAGATAGATGCCCTATTTTTAGCTATTTACTTGTTGAATAGAGTTCCCTCTAAATCCGTTCCTACCACACCGTATGAGATATAGCATGGTAAGAAACCAAGTCTTGGTCATCTCAAGATTTGGGGATATCTGGCCCACGTCAAGAGACTACAGGCGGACAAACTAGAGGCTAGGACCATAAGTGCTCGTTTTATAGGATATCCTAAAGAGTCATTAGGATACAATTTTTCCGTCTCAGAGGAGCACAATGTGTTTGTGAGCCGTCATGCCATCTTCTTGAAAAACCAGTTTATCCTTGATAGAGGCAGTGGGAGGAAAATTGAGCTTGAAGAGAAAGTCTCTGAAAAGCAACGAGTCATGGATCCTATCGAACCCATTAATACAGAGCCAGTACACGATGTCCCTCAACTACCTCACAGATCTAGTAGGGTCTCCCATCCTTCCGATAGATACTTAGGTATACTAGAAGAGGATACCGAGGAAATGTTCCTAGTGGGAGATAGGGATCACACGCAGGATCCCAAAACCTACGACGAGGCGATATCTGATATCGATTCCGAGAAATGGTTGGAAGCTATGAAGTCAGAGTTAGACTCCATGCATTCCAACCAAGTCTAGACCTTAGTAGATCCACCAGAAGGTATTGTACCTATTGGATGTAAATGGATCTACAAAAGGAAGATAGGTTCGGATGGAGAGGTAGAGACCTATAAGGCAAGGCTTGTGGCGAAAGGGTATAGTCAGCGCGAGGGCATTGACTATCAGGAGACCTTTTCACCTGTAGCCATACTGAAATCCATCCGAACATTGCTTGCCATTGCAGCATTTCATGATTATGAAATCTGGCAGATGGATGTGAAAACTGCTTTCCTGAATGGATATCTTGATGTAGATATCTATATGGAACAACCTTTGGGTTTCACTTCCAGTGATGGAGATCACAAGGTCTGCAAGCTGCAAAGGTCCATCTATGGACTAAAGCAAGCATCTCGGAGTTGGAACACTCGTTTTGATGACGCAATCAAAACGTTTGATTTCATCAAAAATGAAGAGGAACCGTATGTTTACAAAAAGGGTTAGTGGGAGTGCTGTCGTATTTCTCGTACTGTACGTGGACGACATCCTCCTGATAGGGAATGATATTCCTCGGTCAAGGTCTGGTTGTCAAAAAGGTTCTCCATGAAAGACCTTGGGGAAGCATCCTATATTTTGGGAATAAAGGTCTATAGAGATAGATCTAAAAGGATGCTTGGCCTATCACAGAAGATGTACATAGAGGAAGTGCTGAAAAGGTTCAGCATGGAAAACTCTAAAAAGGGGGTCTCTTACCCCTAAGGCATGGAATTAATCTCTCCAAGAAAATGTGCCCCAACACATCTGAAGAGATTCAACGCATGAGCAAGATCCCCTATGCATCAGCAATAGGCAGCCTCATGTATGCCATGCTATGTACATGACTTGATATAGTACATGCTGTGAATGTCACGAGTATATGTCAATCAGATCCAAGCAAGAAGCACTGGATAGCTGTGAAGAACAGTCTTAAGCACTTGAGAAGAACTAAGGACATGTTCTTGGTCTTTGGAAGAAGATCAGAGTTGAAGGTAGAAGGATGCACACATATTGATGATAGAAAGTCTACATCAGAATATGTGCAATGGTGGTTCAGTAAATTGGAAGAATTCCAAACAACCGATCATTATAGATTCTACCTTAGAAGCTGAATGTTAAGCCGTCTCTAAGGGTGCAGTGGAAATCTTTTGGTTTAAAAGGTTCATTACATAGTTAGGTGTAATGTCATCAGATGTCATAACACTCTACTGCGAGAACAAAGGCACCATAGCACTAGCTAAGGAGCCAAAGGTCTCACCAGAAATCGAAGCACATAGAGCGGCAGTTTAACCTAATAAGCGACTACCTCGAAAGAAAATAAGTAGAGGATCAGAGAGTAGACTCCACAGAAAATGTGGCGGACCCATTCACTAAGCAGCTAAGTCGGCAGAAAACTAAAACGCATCTTGAGAAGATGGGGCTTAGGTTTATGGCTGATTGGCTTTAGTGCAAGTGGGAGATTGTTAGATGTATGCCCTAGAAGCCAATCTGGCTGACACATTGTTAATTCTAGGGACATAATTTTGTACTTGACTATTTATTATTGAATAAATAAAAGACATCTTATCATTCATATTATTTATGTGTCTATGAATCGTCCAAGAAATTAATAAGATGATGATGCATATTCTCAAGAGTTGAGAATTTGAGCCATGTATCATTAGTGATTAATTTCTAAATGCTCCTGATCAATGGATCATCACGAGGACAGTGATCGATCCGATCAGTGCACAGATCACTTTCCTTCTGGATGGACGAGCTTGAGTCCATAGTGTAGGGACACTGAAGTGATAGTGCAGGTGCTTGTTAGAGAACAAGGGTACTGAGCGTGACCAAGACAAGAAGTCACTTGGATGTCTATCCACTCGTCAGTGACTTGCTTGATGTTGCAGTAGTATGACTGGTCCTTTGACCTGCGGTGCTTCGGCTACTCACAGTGAGGTTATTGTAGTTTGACTACACGTATACATGGTCTCTAGTCATATGGGTCCTTGTAGTATAGATTGGCTGCAGTAAGTTCACTGTAAGAGTAGGGTATGCACTTATATGGAATCTATCGACCTTGATAGAAGAGGAGTGATCCTATGTGATTTGTTAGACTGAGTTCTAAGACCTTAGCCAGGGCAGTAATATAAAGTGGAGAAATAGTTTTCCACTATCGAACTCGAGTCAAATAAATCTTGACATATGACAGACGAAGGGGTTTGACGAGTTATCCATGACCTCCGTCCTGTAGGGATCCACGATAGAAGGACTGTATCACATGATAACTGCACCTAGAGGTTCATCATTCTATTCTGCTGGGTAGCCACTACATGCTGCTAGGTGTCACTGGTGGATGGTGGGACTCATAGGGATTATCTCGATGATCGATAAGCCCTAATGAGTAGAGTTGGAATCGTTCCGACCCATTGAAAGAAGTTTTCAATGATATTGTGATAGAGATCACAATATATCTCACTACCAGTCAGAGTAGAACCTATGGGGTCACACACACTAGAGGCATTGACCGATCCGATGGTTGAATCGTGATTAGGAATCACAAGTAATCAATTCGATTGATAATAAGCTGAAGAAGGAACAAAGAGAATTAATTAATTGGACTTAAAACAAGAGTCCTACTTGGAGTAGGATTCCTAGAGTCCTAATTGGATTAGGACTAGGAATCCTACTTGGACTGAGATTCCTACTTGGACTGGGATTCCTACTTGGACTGGGAATCCTATTTGGAGTAGGACTGGGATTCCTACTTGGAGTAGGATTCCTACAATCCTAATTAGATTAGGAGTTTTGAATTAAATTTGGATTCCTACTTGGAGTAGGATTCCTAGAGTTCTAATTGGATTAGGACTAGAATTAAACAAGTCCTAATTGGATTAGGATTTCTTAAGTCCTAATTAATTATTAATCTAATGAATCAACATGACTCCTAATTGGATTAGGATTGAAGAGTTCAATTGAGTCATGGTTCATTCAAGTTCTAATTGGATTAGGACTAGCATAGATTGAACCCAATTGATTCATGATTTGGACTAAACAAAATAGGAGCCCTAGATGCCTTTATAAGGCTTTGAAAGGAGGTGCCCTAATGATAAGTGAAGCCCTCCTCCTCTCCATCACGTGGCCACCCTCCTCTCCTCTCTTTTCAGCCGCCATCATCAAAGGAAAAAAGGAGAGGAGCCGTGTGCCTCCTCTTGGCCTTCATCCATGGTTCCAACGCAGGGAAATCAAAAGGCTGCAACTAGCCTTTTGATTCTTCTCCCTGGAGTCTTCTTCTTCTTCCTCCTCTCAAGCACAATCAAGGGTTGATTGAAAGAGAGGAGATCAGCCATCAAAACATATCTCTGCAAGGGAGCTAGCACCCCGGGGAGATTAGAGCGTTTGGATCGGTCCTCTGCTTCGTGTGGATACCCGTAGAGGCCGGGCACTTGAACGGCTTCAAGCGAACCTTCATCCTAAACCACGATCATCAGTTTGCGGTGATCATCTACCCGCACAAAGGTGAAGATCTGATCTTCTAATGTTATTTAAAAGTTTTTAATCCTTATCTATCTACGAACGGTTTTTAAACAACGTTCATGCGATGAACGGTTGATCCCGCACATGCCTCTTCCGCTGCATCTGAATCTTTTGAATTTTCTGCGGCATGGGCGGGTTCCCAACAAGTTGTTGAATCAGAAAATTCAACAAGGGTTAAGGTTTTGGTTAGTGAGACTGTGAAAACCAGCTAGGTTGTTTGTAATCTCGAAAAACAAACGTGTTAAGATTTTGGTTGGTGAGCCTGTGAAAACTAGCTGGATTGTTTGTGATCTCGAAAAACAAACGGGTTAAGATTTTGGTTGGTGATCCTGTGACAACCGACTAGGTTCATTGTGATTCCGAAAAAATAACGAGTTGGATTGTGAGCTCGAAAATAGCCACACTGTAATTAGAAAGGTTATAATGAAAATTTTCAAGAGTCTTGGGGAATGGATGTAGGTGTGGGTTGCACCGAACCATTATAAAATTATTTGTGTTTGTGTGTATGCTTGTCTCTTTATATTTCTACTCTTGCCAACATTCATTCTTTGCTTTAGCACTTTTAGCTTTCAAATTGGAATTATAGTTTATCCACTGCAATTAGCTAAAAAGTTTTCAAAACCCAATTCACCCTCCTTTTTGGGCTGCATATCTAGGCAACAAGTGGTATCAGACCCGATACTCAATTCTTTTTTTTGATCTAACCATCAAGAGTTAAAGATCATGGCAGCACCATTAGGAACCTCTATTACTGAAGGGCAATCTACAAATAGACCACAACTTTTTAATAGAACAAACTATACTTATTAGAAAGCATGCATGCACATATTTATCCAAGCACTCGACTATGATCTATGGAACATCATAGTCAATGGGCCGCACACACCCACGAAAAGTATTGATAACATCTCACTGCCCAAACCTAAAGGGAAATGGGATGACCATGATAAGAAAATGGCTCAGCTGAATGAAAAGGTGTTGCCCAGTAGATACAACCCAAGAGGGAGGGGGGGTGAATTGGGTCTTTTAAAACTTTTAACCTACTTCTGAAAGTTTTTGATTAATTATGCTAAGTTGTATGGATGCACAGTGAAAGTCAACAGTTTGATGTATAGAATGTGACTTGATTGAATATGCTTGCAACTAAAGGATGCGCGGATAACAGTAAAGCAAGCAATTTATCTAAGTAAGTAAGTGTGTTAGTTAGACAATGACAAGAGGCAGTACAAACACAACAAACATATAGTGGTTCGGTGCACCCCAGCACCTACATCCACTCCCCAAGACCTCTTGAGAATTTCACTATAATCCTACAGATTACAGCCGGTTGTTTTACAAGCTCACAACCCAACTTGTTGTTTTACGAGCGCACAACGAACTCGGTCGGTTTTTCCAGGCTCACCGACTAGAACCACCCCGATTGTTTTTCCGGGATCACAATCAAACCCTTACACCGTTGGTTTCGACCTAGGCTCACCAACAAACCTCTCACCGTTGGTTTTCCTTTTGGCTCACCAACAAACTTTAACCCCTTGATTCAATCCCTTGATTGAATCAAGTTACAAGATATTAAAAACAAAGTTTAAAACAAATCAAAGCTTCTTAAACAAGCAAATATAACAATATAAACAAAATAGTGTAAAGAGAAGCCCTCAACCGAGTTTTGAAGATGAAGGAGCTCGGCTTCTTCTTTACTTGACCCTCTTCTGATTTGGCACGAAGTAGAGGATCACCGAGGCAGCACACGGATGAAGAGGAAGCTTTGTGATTCACTTGGATGCTCTTCTTCTCTCTATTTTGCTTTGAATGGCCCTTTTGTGCTTATGGGAGATTTCCCTTATAATCTCTTTGAAATCTCTTTCCTAAATGTTCTCTCCCACTTCCATAACTTCTCCCCTAGCTCTCCTCTTGTTTTTATAGCTTTTGATGGCGTGGAAACAAGAATATAGCCGTTAGAGACAAAAATAGAGCCGTTGGACACAGTCTGCACTTCCTGACAATATTACCGTTGGGATCGGAGTCGACTCGCGCGATCAGGAGTCGACTCGTCTGTTGCAGGAGTCGACTCGTGCTTTACTGGAGACGACTCGGCCACTGTTCCAAATTTGAATTATTGTGCATCCTCGACTGGGAGTCGACTCGACTTAACCCGGAGTCGACTCGCCAACATCTGGAGCTGACTTGGCATTTTCGGAGTCGGCTCATCCCATGAATTCAGAGGACATACTTTCTGATTTTCTTCCTCGAGTCGACTCGGATTCTCTTGGAGTCGACTCGGCTCTCAGTTTCCGGAACACAGCCTTCTGCCATTTTGGTGTAGCGCTGCCTTGGAGTCGACTCGAGTTGTCTGGGAGTCGACTCGGATCTCAGAGTCCGAAAACTGCTCTCTGCCTTTTTCCTTGTGTTCCACTGAGAGTCGACTCTCACTTTCTTTGGAGTCGACCTGCCAACTATTGGAGTCGACTCGCGTTCCACAGGAGTCGACTCGAATCTCAGGGTCGAAAATCGCTCTCTGACTTTTGCCTTGTTTTCCTTAGGAGTTGACTTGCCAGCTATTGGAGTCGACTCGAGTTCTTTAGGAGTCGACTCGCCTCTCAGGGTCCAAAATATCTTTTCTGTCTTTCTGTCTGTTACTCCCTGGAGTCGACTCATTCTACTCTGGAGTGGACTCGACAAGCATCGGAGTCGACTCGAATTCCTCAGGAGTCGACTCGAAGACTATTCTTTTGAATTTTCCTTTGAATTTGCTCCTCCAATTTGAATCCTTTGAACTTGAGACTTGGGCCAATAAATTGTAGCTATCTTCCAACTTTTCTTGAGAGCTTTGGAGGCCTTCTTGTGTTTTTCCAACTTGCTATATTCCTTGCAAAATAAATATCTTTCTCCTTGCAACACAAACATTAGTATTTATACTTCAAGGTTTTGTGATCATCAAAATCAATCTTTGGGTCATCAGTCTTTGTTGCCCAGTGGATACAACCCAAGAGGGGGGGTGAATTGGGTCTTTTAAAACTTTTAGGCTACTTCTAACACTTTTCAATTAATTATGCTAAGTTGTATAGATGCACAGTGGAATTTAAACTTAGCAACAGTTTGATTTATTGAGTGAGACTTGATTAAGTAAATTGAATATGCTTGCAACTAAAGGATGCGCGGATAAGAGTTAAGCAAGCAATTTATCTAAGTAAGTAAGTGAGCAAGTTAGACAATGACAAAAAGCATCACAAACACAACAAACATATAGTGGTTCAGTGCACCCCAGCACCTACATCCATTCCCCAAGACCTCTTGGGAATTTCACTATAATCGTCCAGATTACAGTCCGGTAGTTTTGCGAGTGCACTACCCAACTCGTTGTTTTACACCGGGCTAACAACGAACCCTACAATCCGGTAGTTTTTCGAGTGAACTACCCAACTCGTTGTTTTACCCCGGGCTAACAACGAACCCTACAATCCGGTAGTTTTTCGAGTGAACTACCCAACTCGTTGTTTTACCCCGGGCTAACAACGAACCCTACAATCCGCTAATTTTAACTTAGGCTTGGGACGCCTATCCCTTGTTCCAAGTCCCTTGACTGAAACAAGCTCAATATTCAAACGTTTTACAAAAGATTTGAAAGCTCTTAAGAAGCAAATATAACAATGAGAAACAATAAAATCGGAAGAACCCTTTTTGCCGTTGGAAGCGTGGATGATGGTGGTTCTTCTGATGTGGATCACGTTGGCTTGAATGCGAGCTTTGATTGCCAAGTGGGAGTGAGTAGATGAGCTCGAAATCAGATGGGAAAGCTTGAATGCACTTGATTTCTCCTCTTGAAAGCTCTAACTCCCTTGAACCTCTTTTTCTTTCTTCTCTCTTGAATGATCTTGTGTTGGGTTGGTGAGAAGTTGTTGAGAAGCACTTAAGAGGTCCCTTTTATAGCCCAAAAAGCAAATATAGCCGTTAGACACAAAGATATGACCGTTTGAAATTCAAATCTACCTGAAAAAGTTGTCAGTCGCGTCCCAGGCGCTCCGGGGACGTCTCCGCGCTTTACGGGGACGTCTCCGCTTGTTTGCGCTTTTTGCATGGGGATGACTCCGCTGCTTCGGGGATGACTCCGCGCTCCGGGGACATCTCCGCGCTTTACGGGGACGTCTCCGCTTGTTTGCGCTTTTTGCATGGGGATGACTCCGCTGCTTCGGGGATGACTCCGCGCTCCGGGGACGTCTCCGCGCTTTACGGGGATGTCTCCGCTTGTTTGCGCTTTTTGCATGGGGATGACTCTGCTTTTTCAGGGGACGTCTCCGCTGCCTTATCTCCGAAAAAATCATTCTCTGGAAAACCCTGAGAGAGCCGTCTCCGCTATCTAGGGGACGACTCCGCTGGTCTGCTTTTTACTTGCGGAGACGACTCCGCAGGTACCGGGGACGTCTCCAGACGTGCCAGTTCTTCCTGTTTGTGCCAGAGACGTCTCTGAGACAACCCGGAGACGTCTCGGCTGTCCCTGATCTGTTTTCTTCAACTCAAAAATTCTTCAATAGATTCATAAAAATTATGGGAACTTGCCTAGACATTTCTTAACAATATTCTTAATTAAACACATGAAATCCTCAATTAAATTGTTAAGATAAATGAAATTATACTCTCGTGTTTTGTATTCATCAAAATCCATTAGGTGGTCAACAATCTCCCCCTTTTTGATGATGACAAAACACTGAGTATATGCAAAATTTAAGATTTAAACATATACACAGTATTTGAGTATGTGCAATATAAAATATATTGTGTTCTAGAACTAATGCATAGCTAAGTTGCATGAAGTAGAAAGCATATATATTTAAAACATACTTCATGATAATGCTTTAGATTTAATCAGCTTAACACATTTCAATTTCAGCTGATTTGTATTCAATTCAAAAACACAAAGCATTATGAGCATAGACTTAAATATTTCTCTCCCTTTTTGACAACATCAAAAAGATAGTGAAACATTAAGCACAAAGATAAGAATACTCAAATATTTCTTATTGTACTCTGATTTGCATGTCAAATTATTGCAAGGATATGAATCATATAACTCAAGGCAATAATATTAGAATCAGATTAATGAGCATAGATCAGAGCCAATTAAGATAATTTCAGAGCAGAACAAAGATAGTTTTCTAATCAAGTGTAGGTGGAATCTTCCTTAGGTTAATTCAAGAAGTATCACAAATGATATTCAAGAAAAAAAATATGAGTGGAAATCTAACCTCTCATCAATAAGTATGAAAGCTTGTTCATTTAAGACCTTTTGCCCAATCTATTGAGTATTTTATCAACATGAGAGCAATTTAATTGATTTTCAGAGTAAAGGATCAAAACTTATATATTTGAAGGACATATCATCATGTTGGATCATTATTTCAAAGTTCTTTTTATGATAATAAGAGCATTGGGGCACAAATACCAAAATATGAATTCATGCAATTTTTGATACATCTTAGAGCTCTTTTAAAGACTTTCTTTTATTTCTTTAGAAAATAAGCACAATTTGTTAAAGAGAAATATGAATTGGCACAAAATTGAAGTTCTAAAGATCAACCCAATTAGGACTCATTAGTGAATTTCAAAATAGATTTTCTATGAGATACTCAAGAAAATTCAACATATTATTCTTCCCCTTTTTCATTAAGTTAGAGGCTCTTAAGATCAACTATTTGAATTGCAATTTGGTTCATGAGTGATGCATAAGATATACTAACCAAATAACAAGCCTCAAGGTGTATCATAAAGATTTTCAGATTTAAATTTCAGATGATACATATTGGAGAGTATTAGGATCACTTTTCTTTTAGTATTCTTTCCCTCTCCTTTAGTTATAGATTTATGCGATTAAGTTCCATAAGATCTCTCCTTCTGAAATTTTCTTTCTCCCCCTTAATTGATCATTCCATTTAAGAGCTTAGAATTTGAAGATAATGTTCAATAAAATTGTCAATCTCAAAAATATATTTTCTATAATGATCAGCTTATTTTCATAAGACTCAAGGTTTGAGATAAGACAACCTCTATAGAACTCATCTCAAGGTATAAACTTATGATTAAAGCAAGTATTGCAATATAAGGAGGTTCATCAAAATCAATCCATAAAAATCAAGGTATGCATCAAATTAAAGTAACTTTAGGATAGGATACTGAATATCTAAAGCTCCCCCTCAAGAGATGCATTCTTCTTTAATCATTCTTTTCTATTGTTGAATTTCAGATTTTAATGATAAACGTGAATAAAACTGAAATTCTATGATATCGAGAATGTAGAGTAATCTAGCATTATTCAAAATTTGTAGCAATTACTCTTTCTAATCCTTCAAGAACAAGTTATGCTTTCTCTTAATCTTAGAGAAAATGTATAGAAATATTAATCAGAAAATGATTCATTTGAAGCTCAGTTTCTTTTAAAAGCATTTACATTTTCTTTCTTTTAAGAATCATTTGAGTGAGCTGAAATATTTCTAGCTTTAAGATCAGTCACTCTATATATAAATTCTGATGGAAGTCTTTAAGAATGTAGGAGAGAAAAACATATAGATGATCATTGAGGTATATATATTTATAGAACTCCATTTCTTGATCATAGTTTTTCAGCAATGTATACATGAAACACAATAAATCTTTTTAATATCTAAATAAAATCATATATTTAGAAACATTTGTTCGCAATCAAGATCGTTGAAAAATACATCACTTAAACCAATTTTAGTACATTTTAAAGATAAGAAATGATATGTTTCGGATGCGTATCGGAGCAATCAACCAAGGCATCAAAATTAATTTTATTTCTCTTATGTTAAAGTTTTCATTTAGAAGTCATATTGAGTTATTCTCCTAAATGACACGATCATTGAAGCATATGACTAAGGTTGCAAGAATGTAACGATATAAGCATTTTTAAGTTAAGTTTAAGCTTTTATACAAAATCAGATTCTGAACTTTCATAAGAATTTCCAAGAAGGATCTCAAAATTATAATTTGAGACATGTATCTTCTACATTGTAGCTCATCTTAAATTACCAAGATTGAAAACACATATTTCAATAACATTAGATCACTTTCAGAATCTTTGTATTTAATATTGAGTTTCGATACAAAATGGAGGATATTTTAACAAGTATTAGGATATTATATATCAAAGTTAGGCAAGTTGAGAGATAGATCAAGATCAATTCATTTTGCCTAAATAGAGATATCTTTCTCTTCTTCTTTTTACAGATTTATTCAACTTTCAGATTTTAAAGATGATTGTGACCGATAAATCTGAAATTTCTTTTCAATAATACCAAAAAAAAAATTTATGCAGTATTTCAAACATTCAATCAAATTATCCAACCATGAAGCATTATAAAATATTGAGAACCCATAATTCAAAACATCATGCCACATGCATAATATATTATGTGTTAAGTCATGCATTAAAATATTAAGAAAAAGAATGTCAAGGATCAAAATCAATTCTTTTCAAATAAACTCCCTCTATTTAAATATAATTTTGCACTGATTTCATCCTTAAAGTGTGTTTTCAAGTGATTAAAAATTTGACTTGATTCTTCTTATATACTTCCATTTACTTTGTCTTTCATTTTTAACTTTCTTATGCTCTATACTCTATTTGCTCCCTATCCGGTGGAGTTGGGAAGGGGCACGAGGTACTACCACTAGCCTCCCTCTTGTGCCGTCCCTAATATGCCCTACACCGAATAGTTGGGTCAAATAGTGCCGGGTACTACCACTAGCCTCCCCATTGGCACCATCCCTATGATGAGCAATATAGAAAGGTTAAAATGTTTACTTCAAACTCTCCCTGTTTAAGTGTAATTAATTATGGATTTTATCCCTTCCAAAAGAATGCTCACAAATGTCCCAAATATATTATGCTTGTTTTACTTTTCCTTAAGATTGAAGTATTTGTCTTTACTTAGATTTTACTTCTCTTGAACAATGTCCATTTTCTTTTCTTTATCTCTCTCTCTTTTTGTTATTCTCAAGTAATCTACATGAAAGAGCAGAATAAAGAAATAATGAAATGTATCGTATAGAGGTATATCATGCAAACACTATTTTCATTATGCCCAAGAATTCGTAGCTTCTCACAAGTCATTCTAAATCAGAGTTTTAATCATATACTTGTGTATTTCATGGTTATGATACAGCCATAGAAATATTTTAGATTGAGCAAACCATGAAACAATTTCTAAAAGTATAAGTCAGTCAATACACATATAGACATGATATCAAAAATTAATAATTAAAGAATTTAATCATGCCATAATAGGATTTAAGTTATTGACTTTGCTCAATTAATTTGTGAGAAAGGTATCTAAAGTTACCTATTCATTATATGTTCTTCAAGCCAAACTAGATTTCTTATGTGTGAACTTTTGGCTGAAGAAGATCCTCTCTCTTGTTTGCATGTGAATGTTTAGTGTATCTTACATGAAGATATCCTTCAAGTTGAAATTTCTCATTTTTCTTTCTTGAAGGAAGGTCATTAGTTTCTTTAAGATACAAAGCATTCATCCAACATATATATATATTTTTTAATTAGATGACTCAATATGAGATATGACAATAGTTGCATGTTGAGTCACTTTACTCAAGAGATTGCCTAAATATAAGCAAGCACATATCACTTGAACTAAAGAGATAGATTCATTAACCAAGATAGTTCAAGGACAAGCATGTGAGGCAATAGACAGATTTATCAAGGTCAAATCAATTTAGTTTAGATTCTATTTGCTTAAGATAATTATCAATAAGATGTGTTAACTAAGTTTTAATCAACTTATCTTAAACGTTTGTTTCTATCAAAATTCAGATTATGACGTATTTGTTATCAATAAAATATGATTAATTAAAGTTAGATTGAAGTCTTGCACAAGGTCACATAATGAGCATACAATCTGGTCTACTAGCTGTATGATAAAATAATTATTCTATCATGCTTCAATACAGCTTTAAACAATAGATCTACTTTGCTCATCCTTTATAATTTCTACAAGATGGGGTCATAGATATACCTTCTTCACGCCAATCTTCTATAAGAGTTTTCTTGTGGACTAACGTTGGTCAATGAAGATCCCCTTTCCTGTTTGTCTTAATTTGGAGTTTGAGAGAAGATGTTAATTCATTCATCATATTTCAAACTCACCTTGCAATATAACTATTCATATAAATTTTCATTGGTAGAACAAAAATGATGCCATCAATGTGTGCTATGAGCAAGCAAGATATCATAGATTCTTCTTTTTGATGCATAGATTTATCACTATTACTTTCTATCAACAAGGTTACCTAAGCTTTTATATATCAAGCTTTTGATGCTTATTTTAAATCACATATTGCTTTATCATATATGTAATGTGTAATTTTTAAATATGGTGGTTATTTAACATAGATCTACTTTTTAATGAAATAACCACATAGGAGTGAATTCTACACATTCATTTGACAGAATATAAAGCTCATGAGTCAAGCAAATGATAGTGGTGATTTTTACTTTTAATCATGCAAGAATCAAGATCTATTTCATCTTTTCTTGATTCAGTCTTTTAGTAGTTATCAATTTTTCTTCATTAAGTGCATTTCTGAGAAACTCAATTTTGTTATAATTATTAACAAGTTTTCAGATTGTTATATGTAAAAGATTAACCATATATAATTTGATCTTAGTATCTTGACAATAAATCATTAGTCTCATAGAGAATAAGACGACTTGATATTTTTGCAACTAAAATCTTTTCATTGAATATTCTATATGCATTGCTTGATGAATGATATCCAAGGATAGACATATCTCTATCAGATTTGGCATTATTTTTCATAAGAACATATCAAGCATAACATGTACGACTGAAAAATATGAAAGATATGCAATGGTTCATTTTCCATTTTTCAGAAGATCAAAAGGAGTTTTCATCAAAAATAGATCTAATAGAAATCATATGTATGACAAGCAGTGATGATAGCTTTTAAAAAATCATTTAAGTAGATGACTATCATACACAATTGTCTTTTTCATTTCTTCAAGAATTCTATTAATCCTATTTTACTTAAGGTGTCCTTGGTGCTGAAAATATTATTTTTCTGTGCACAACTTAACACAAAATTGGTTTTCAATCACTATGCCATGATTTCATAGTTTGCAAACCTTTATCATTTGATCGCTTTTTGTGAGTTTGTGCCAATGCAGAAAATATTTTAATTTGAGTGCCAAGAACAAGGCTAATGTAAGCTTTTGAAAAATTAGTGTTGGAAACAACATCTCTAGATTTAGAAATTATTTTTGTTTGTTTCCTTATTTAGCATGCATAGTAAAACTTTGACCTTTAAGAGGATAATCTAAGTAAGCCTATGGCAAGGTCTTTTGAGATTAAGTACATACTAGCATGAGCTGCCAAATATGGTTTCTTTAATCTTGGTATTCATAGTGCATATATTCAAAAGCATACCAAGTACACATTATCATATCTATGATCAATAAACAATAATGCCATAGATAAAAACTCTCAATCAAGCATATAGAGAATTCATAGAGTTATTCTTAATAAGTTGATTAATCATTTAGCACCTTATCCACTAGTGAGTAAAATGAAATGATTTGATTATATTTCCAAAAGTATTTTCTATATCACAAAATTGATCACTACTAGCAAATCATATCAAATACTAAAGCACAAATAATGATGAGATGCAAGAATTACTGATTTCATTATTATTTTTTTGTTAATAACTTTTTAAGTTTCTTTATGTTCCATGGGTACCTTGGTACACCTATGTGTACATCCTCATTTTCTCATTTTGGGTACCCAAGCTTGCTTGAGTCCTTGAGAGTTAGGACATATGGTTCCTTTTGGAACCCATATCTGTTTAATAGTAATAACTTTACCATTTGATTTAATTATACTAGAACGATAGGTAAAGTTGTTATTCCCATCCTTTTCATTTTTGAAATAAGTTATCTTATTTAATGGTTTGCTTGGTAAATTGATAACCTTTTTCTCTAGAGATTTATGGCTAAGTGAAGGAGTCAAGCTAAATTTTGATTTATCAAAATCAGCATGTTGGCTTTCAAACATCATTTTTAATCTTTCTGAGCTTACGGTGAATTTGTTAATGCAAGATTTTAATTGATTAATTTCTTCGCTTAAGTTTTGATTTTCTTTAATTAAGCTATGATTTTTCTGAATCAATTCTTCTGAAAATGACCTTAAGCATTCATTTTCAGAATTTAGTTTCTTAAGATTTTTATTTTTTACAGCTAATTTTCTACATTCACCATACAAATCATGAAAAGCATTTAATAATTCATCATAAGAAAATTCTTCTTGAAAATTATTTGATGTAAGAGTAGATTCAGTTTTTACCTTGTCTTCTTGTGCCATAAAGCACAAGTCAGTTACCTCTTGTAGTTTCTTGGAGCTAATATCATCATTGTCGCTCCTAACTTTTATTTTCTGGCTTGACTCTTTCTTGGTCAAGGCTTTCTTCCTTTTTACCTCTTTCTTCCTTTCTTCTTGCTTCCTTTTCTTCTTTGTCTTTAGGAAGCTGATTTGCCTCGGAGTCGACTCGGACCTTATTGGAGTCGACTCGGTGAACTTGAGAGTCGACTCTGAGATACTTGGAGTCGACTCGACTGAGGGAGATTCAACACCCTTTTCTGCAGTCTCATTGTTAGTATATATTTGAAGCACATGTGAGCTAGTCTGAGATTTATCATAAATATTTTCTAAAGTATCCCAGATCTCCTTAGCAGATAAGCATGCAGAAATTTCATTAAACTTTGTTTCTTGAATAGCACAATATAACATGTTCATAGCATTAGCGTTCAATTGTGCTAAGTCCTTTTCATTAATAGTTTGTGAGAGTGTGTGAAGGTTATTTGTTATGATTTTCCATAAATAATAGTTTTGTGATTGAATAAAAATGCGCATGCGTATTTTCCAATGTGTATAGTTTATGCCATTAAATAGTGGAGGTGTATCAATTGATTGTCCTTCTCCTAGAAAACTATCTATTTGAGTTGTCATGATCTTTGGCTCTAGTCGGTTAAGACTACAAATAATATTTGAGCACCCGCTCTGATACCACTTGTTGCCCAGTGGATACAACCCAAGAGGGGGGGTGAATTGGGTCTTTTAAAACTTTTAGGCTACTTCTAACACTTTTCAATTAATTATGCTAAGTTGTATAGATGCACAGTGGAATTTAAACTTAGCAACAGTTTGATTTATTGAGTGAGACTTGATTAAGTAAATTGAATATGCTTGCAACTAAAGGATGCGCGGATAAGAGTTAAGCAAGCAATTTATCTAAGTAAGTAAGTGAGCAAGTTAGACAATGACAAAAAGCATCACAAACACAACAAACATATAGTGGTTCAGTGCACCCCAGCACCTACATCCACTCCCCAAGACCTCTTGGGAATTTCACTATAATCGTCCAGATTACAGTCCGGTAGTTTTGCGAGTGCACTACCCAACTCGTTGTTTTACACCGGGCTAACAACGAACCCTACAATCCGGTAGTTTTTCGAGTGAACTACCCAACTCGTTGTTTTACCCCGGGCTAACAACGAACCCTACAATCCGGTAGTTTTTCGAGTGAACTACCCAACTCGTTGTTTTACCCCGGGCTAACAACGAACCCTACAATCCGCCAATTTTAACTTAGGCTTGGGACGCCTATCCCTTGTTCCAAGTCCCTTGACTGAAACAAGCTCAATATTCAAACGTTTTACAAAAGATTTGAAAGCTCTTAAGAAGCAAATATAACAATGAGAAACAATAAAATCGGAAGAACCCTTTTTGCCGTTGGAAGCGTGGATGATGGTGGTTCTTCTGATGTGGATCACGTTGGCTTAAATGCGAGCTTTGATTGCCAAGTGGGAGTGAGTAGATGAGCTCGAAATCAGATGGGAAAGCTTGAATGCACTTGATTTCTCCTCTTGAAAGCTCTAACTCCCTTGAACCTCTTTTTCTTTCTTCTCTCTTGAATGATCTTGTGTTGGGTTGGTGAGAAGTTGTTGAGAAGCACTTAAGAGGTCCCTTTTATAGCCCAAAAAGCAAATATAGCCGTTAGACACAAAGATATGACCGTTTGAAATTCAAATCTACCTGAAAAAGTTGTCAGTCGCGTCCCAGGCGCTCCGGGGACGTCTCCGCGCTTTACGGGGACGTCTCCGCTTGTTTGCGCTTTTTGCATGGGGATGACTCCGCTGCTTCGGGGATGACTCCGCGCTCCGGGGACGTCTCCGCGCTTTACGGGGACGTCTCCGCTTGTTTGCGCTTTTTGCATGGGGATGACTCCGCTGCTTCGGGGATGACTCCGCGCTCCGGGGACGTCTCCGCGCTTTACGGGGATGTCTCCGCTTGTTTGCGCTTTTTGCATGGGGATGACTCTGCTTTTTCAGGGGACGTCTCCGCTGCCTTATCTCCGAAAAAATCATTCTCTGGAAAACCCTGAGAGAGCCGTCTCCGCTATCTAGGGGACGACTCCGCTGGTCTGCTTTTTACTTGCGGAGACGACTCCGCAGGTACCGGGGACGTCTCCAGACGTGCCAGTTCTTCCTGTTTGTGCCAGAGACGTCTCTGAGACAACCCGGAGACGTCTCGGCTGTCCCTGATCTGTTTTCTTCAACTCAAAAATTCTTCAATAGATTCATAAAAATTATGGAAACTTGCCTAGACATTTCTTAACAATATTCTTAATTAAACACATGAAATCCTCAATTAAATTGTTAAGATAAATGAAATTATACTCTCGTGTTTTGTATTCATCAAAATCCATTAGGTGGTCAACAGTCTTCCCCTTTTTGATGATGACAAAACTTGGAGTATATGCAATATAAAATATATTGTGTTCTAGAAGTAATGCATAGCTAAGTTGCATGAAGTAGAAAACATATATATTTAAAACATACTTCATGATAATGCTTTAGATTTAATCAGCTTACCACAATCAACATATTTTAATTTAAGCTGATTTGTATATTCAATTCAAAACATAAAGCATTATGAGCATTATGAGCATATACTTAGATATTTCTCCCCCTTTTTGACAATATCAAAAAGATAGTGAAACATTAAGCATAAAGATAAGAATACTCAAATATTTCTTTTCCTTATTGTACTCTGATTTGCATGTCAAATTATTGCAAGGATATGAATCATATAACTCAAGGCAATAATATTAGAATCAGATTAATGAGCATAGATCAGAGCCAATTAAGATAATTTCAGAGCAGAACACATCGAATGTGATTTCAAGAAGTTTTCTAATTTGATACCACAGATAGTTTTCTAATCAAGTGTAGGTGGAATCTTTCTTAAGTTAATTCAAGAAGTACCACAAATGATATTCAAGAAAAACACTAATGGAAATCTAACCTCTCTTCAATAATAAGTATGAAAGCTTGTTCATTTAAGATCTTTTGCCCAATCTATTAAGTATTTTATCAACATGAGAGAAATTTAATTAATTTTCAGAGTATAAGATCAAAACTTACATACTTGAAAAATATATCATCATGTTGGATCATGACTTCAAAGGTCTTTTTATGATAATAAGAGCATTGGGGCACAAATACCAAAATATGAATTTATGCAATTTTTGATACATCTTAGAGCTCTTTTAAAGACTTTCTTTTATTTCTTTAGAAAATAAGCACAATTTGATACATATATAAAAATATGAATTGGCACAAAATTGAAGTTCTAAAGAGCAAGCTAATTAGGACTCATTAGTGAATTCCAAAATAGATTTTCTAAGAGATACTCAAGAAAATTCAACACGTTATTCTTCCCCTTTTTCATTAGATTAGAGGCTCTTAAGATCAACTATTTGAATTGCAATTTGGTTCATGATTGATGCATAAGACATACTAACCAAATAACAAGCCTCAAGGTGTATCGTAAAAAATTTTCTTTCTCCCCCTTAATTGATCATTCCATTTAAAAGTTTAGAATTTGAAGATAATGTTCAATAAAATTGTCAATCTCAAAAAAAATATTTTCTATAAGTTTCAGCTTATTTTTATAAGACTCAATGTTTGAGATAAGACAACCTTTACAGAACTCATCTCAAGGTATAAACTTATAATTAAAGCAAGTCTTGCAATATAAGGAGGTTCATCAAAATCAATCCATAAAAATCAAGATATGCTTCAAATTAAAGTAACTTTAGGATAAGATACTGAATATCTAAAGCTCCCCCTCAAAAGATGCATTCTTCTTTAATCATTCTTTTCTTTTGTTGAATTTCAGATTTTAATGATAAACATGAATAAAACTGAAACTTTATGATATCAAGAATGTAGAGTGATCTAGAATTATTCAAAATTTATAGCAATCACTCTTTTTAATCTTTCAAGAACAAGTTATGCTTCCTCTTAATCTCTGAGAAAATGTACTGAAATATTAATCAGAAAATGATTCATTTGAAGCTCAGTTTCTTTCAAAAGCATTTACATTTTCTTTCTTTTAAGAATCATTTGAGTGAGCTGAAATATTTCTAGCTTTAAGATCATTCACTCTATATATATACTGATGGAAGTCTTTAAGAATGTAGGAGAGAAAAACATATAGATGATCATTGAGGTATAGATATTTATAGAACTCAATTTCTTCATTATAGTTTTTCAGCAATGTATACATGAAGCACACTAAATCTTTTTAATATCAAAGTAAAATCATATATTTAAAAATATTTGTTTGCAATTAAGATCATTGAAAGACACATCATTTAGACCAATATTAGTACACTTTAAGGATATGAAATGATATGTTTCGGATGCGTATCGGAGCAATCAACCAAAGGCATCAAAATTAATTCTGTTTTTCTTAAATTAAGACTTTATTTAGAAATCATATTGAGTTTAAGCTTTTATACAAAATCAAATTCTGAATTTCATAAAGATTTTCAATAGAAGCTTTCAAAGTCATAATTTGAGATATGTATCTTCCACATTGTAGCTCATATTAAATCATTACAATTGAAAACACATATGTCAAACATATATAAGAGCATATTCAGAATATTTGTATTTATGTTGAGTTTTGGTATGAATTAGAACATTATATACCAAAGTTAAGCAAGTTGAAGGATAAAACAAACTCAATTCATTTAGCCTAAATAGAGATATCCTTCTCTTCTCCTTCTTACAAATTTATTCAACTTTCAGATTTTAACGATGATTGTGAAATTTCTGAAATTTCTGAAATTTCGACAAATCTGAAATTTCTTTTCAATAATACCAAACAAAAAATTTTATGTAGTATTCCAAACATTCAATCAAATTGTCCAAGCATGGAGCATTACAAAATATTGAGAACCCATAATTCAAAGCATCATGCCATATGCAAAATATATTATGTGTTAAGTCATGCATTAGAATATTAAGAAAAAGAATGTCAAGGATCAAAATCAATTCTTTTCAAATAAACTCCCCCTATTTAATCATAATCTTGCACTGATTTCATCCTTAAGGTGTGTTTCCAAGTGACTAAAAATTTGAATTGATTCTTCTTGTATATTATCATTTACTTTGTCTTTCATTTTTACTTTCTTATGCTCTATACTCTATTTGCTCCCTATCCGGTGGAGTTGGGAAGGGGCACGAGGTACTACCACTAGCCTCCCTCTTGTGCCGTCCCTAATATGCCCTACACCGAATAGTTGGGTCAAATAGTGCCGGGTACTACCACTAGCCTCCCCATTGGCACCATCCCTATGATGAGCAATATAGAAAGGTTAAAATGTTCACTTCAAACTCTCCCTGTTTAAGTGTAATTAATTATGGATTTTATCCCTTCCAAAAGAATGCTCACACAAGTCTCACAAATGTGCCGAATATATTATGTTTGTTTTGCTTTTCCTTAAGATTGAAGTATTTGCCTTTACTTAGATTTTACTTCTCTTGAATAATATCCATTTTCTTTTCTTTATCTCTCTCTCTTTTTGTTATTCTCAAGTAATTTACATGAAAGAGCAGAATAGAGAATTAATCTTATGCATCATATATATGTATATCATGCAAACAACATTTTCATTATGCTCATGGATTCATCATTCCTCACAAGTTATTTTAAATCAAAAGTTCAAGCATAAACTTGTGTATTTCATGGTTATGACATAGGCAAAGATATATTTTAGTTTGGGCAAACCATGAAACAATTTCTAAGAGCATAAGTCAATCAATATATATAGAGACATGATATCAAAAATTAATAATTAAAGACCTTAATCATGCCATAATAAGATTTAAGTTATTGACTTTGCTCAATTATTTTTTGAGGAAGGTATCTAAAATTACCTATTCATTATATATTCTTCAAGCCAAACTAGATTTCTTATGTGTGAACTTTTGGCTGAAGAAGATCCTCTCTCTTGTTTGCATATGAATGTTTATTGTATCTTATGTGGAAGTGTCCTTCAAGTTGAAATCTCTCATTTTCTTGCTCAAGGATTCTGCATTATTAACAAACTCCTTTTCTTTCTTGAAAGAAAGTTTTTAGTTTCTTTAAGATACAAACCATTCATCCAACATATTTCTAACTAGATGACTCAATATAAGATAAGACAATAGTTGAATATTGAGTAACTTTACTCAAGAGATTGCCTAAATATAAGCAAGCATATATCACTTGAACTAAAGAGATAGTTTCATTAACCAAGATAGTTCAAGGACAATCATGTGAGGCAATAAAAAGATTTATCAAGGTCAAATCAATTTCTTATTTCCAAAATCAATTTGGTTTAGATTCTATTTGCTTAAGATAATTATCAATAAGATATGTTAGCTAAGTTTTAATCAACTTATCTTAAACGGTTGTTTCTATCAAAATTCAGATTATGATTTATTTGTTATTAATGAAATATGATTCATTAAAGTTGGATTGAAGTCTTGCATAAGGGCACATAATAAGCATACATTCTGGTCTACTAGCTGTATGATAAAATAATTATTCTATCATGCTTCAATACAACTTTAAACAATAGATCTACTTTGCTCATTCTTTTCAAATTCTACAAGATGGGGTCATAGATATACCTTCTTCATGCCAATCTTCTATAAGAGTTTTCTTGTGGACTAACGTTGGTCAATGAAGATCCCCTTTCTTGTTTGTCTTAATTTGGAGTTTGAGAGAAGATGTTAATTCATTCATCATACATATTTCAAACTCACCTTACATGAGCTAAGTAAAATCTTCATATAACTCTTCATTAGTAGAACCAAAAAATCAATGCATGCCTCGAGCAAATAAAATATCACAAATTCTTCTTTTTGATGCATAGATTTATCACTATTACTTTCTATCAAAAAGGTTACTTAAGCTTTTATATATCATGCGTTTGATGCTTGTTCTGAATCACATATTGCTCTATCATATATGTAATGTGTGTTTTTTTTAAATATGGTGGTTATTTTACATAGATCTCCTTTTTAATGAAATAACCACATAGGAGTGAATTCTACACATTCATTTGACAGAATATAAAGCTCATAAAGCAAGCAAATGATAATGGTGATCTTTACTTCTAATCATGCAAGAATCAAGATCTATTTCATCTTTTCTTGATTTAGTCTTTTAGTAGTCATCAATTTTTCTTCATTAAGTGCATTTCTGAAATACTCAATTTTGTTATAATTATTAACAAGTTTTCAGATTGTTATATGTAAAAGATTAACCATATATATAATTTAATTTTAGTATCTTCATAATAAATCATTAGTCTCATAAGGAATAAAATGAATTGATATTTCTACACCTCGAAACTTTTCATTGAATGTTCCATATGCATTGCTTGATGATGATATCCAAGGATAGAAATATCTTTATCAGATTTGGCATTATTTTCATAAGAACATATCAAGCATAGTATGTACGACTGAAAAATATGAGAGATATGCAATAGTTCATTTTCTATTTTTCAGAAGATCAAAAGAAGTTTTCATCAAAAATAGATCTAATAGAAGTCATATGTATGACAAGCAGTGATGATAGGCCTTTTTTAAAAAAAAATCATTTAAGTAGATGACTATCATACACAATTGTCTTTTTCATTTCTTCAAGAATTCTATTAACCCTATTTTACTTAAGGTGTCCTTGGTGCTGAAATAATTAATTTCTGTATAAACTTTATCAGGATTTTGGTTTTCAACACTGTGCCATGATACTCTTTATCTTCACAGTTTGGAAACCTTTTTCATTTGAAACACTTTTACAAGATTTAGCAAATACAGAAAATACTTCAATTTTATTTGTCAAGAACAAATCCAATGTAAGCTTTTGAAAACTTAGTGATGGAAACAACTTCCTTAGATTTAGAAATTGATTCTTGTTTGTTTCCTTAGTTAACATGCATAACAAACTTTGACCTTACAGAAGATAATCTAAGTAAACCGATGACAAGGTCTTTTGAAATTAGGTCCACACTAGCATAAGGTAAGTTTACATGCCAAAAAGGATTCTTTGATCTTAGTATTTAAATACATATATTCAAAGGTATACCAAGTACACATTCTCATGTTTATGATCAATAAAAATAATGCCATGGATAGAAATTCTTAATCAAGCATATAGAGAATTCATAGAGTTATTTTTAATAAATTAATTAATCATTTAGAAACTTATCCAATAGTGAGTGGAGCATACTATAAAATGAAGTGACTTGAATATATTTTCTTTTCATACCAAAAAAAAATATCACTTATATCACAAAAATGATTAATACTTGCAAGTTATGTTTTAATCAACTAATAAAGTAATTTCAATACGAGAGGATGCAAGAATTACTTATTTCATTATTTCTTTCATTTAAATCATTCTTCTTAATTACATTTTAAATTTAATTCTTTAACACATGTCTAGAGCACCCATTGTTTAGATAACATCTTTCATTAGAACCTTGGATAGCTAGACATGCTTGCTGAAAAATAATCATATTTTCAACTTAGGAACCCAAGCTCTTTTGGGTCCTTGTAGGTTAGCTATACTTGTTCCTTTTGGAACCCATATTTTCTTAATAGCTATTTTGTCCATAAATTTAAAGATTTTAGGATTACAAGGGATGTATTTCTGTATCCTCTTGTTGAATTTAACAAACATAGATCTAACATAAGTAGTAGATAAACCTTCAGTTTTCTGTTTTTGCCTTTTAGGTTCATCAAATTTGTAATGTATAGATTTAGGAACAACAGAAGAGATTTTACTTAGCTTTTGTTTATCAGTATTATAAGAATCTGTTTTAACAAACACATTCTTAAAAGATTTTTGGGTGTACCAAGATTGATATCCTAATCCAACTTTATCAAATTCAGCTCTTTGATTATTTATCATTAGGTTCAATTTTTCAGAGCTGAAGGTAAATCGTTCAACAATAGGTTTTAATTTGTCAACTTCTTTAGTTAATCTTCTGTTATCTTCTGAAAGTAATTCATTGTTTTTCTTAAGTTTATCTTGACTTTCAGTGAGAAGTTGATCTCTTTGATTTAGTTCTTGATTTTCTTTAACTAAGATTTCAATTTTACTAGTTAGTTTCAGTTTTTCATCTATTAGAATTTGATTTTCATTCTTCAAGTTCTTGTTCTTACAAATAAGTTTCTTATATTCTAAATACAAATCAGAAAAGGCATCATGGAGTTCATCAAATGTAAAATTGCTTTCAGTTTCAGCATGTACCTCTTGTGCCACGAAGCATGGATTTGCAATATGATACTGCTCTTGTTCTACACATGATGTTTCAGATTTGTTAGTGCATTCATATTTGTCTTCAAGCATATTCCATATTTCTTTAGCAGTCATGCAAGAAGATATGCAATTAAACTCATTCCTATCTAGTGCACAATATAATAGGTTCATGGCTTTTGAATTTTGTTGAACCATTTTCTCATTATGACTAGTGTTTGTGTGTGTTCCATTGACTATAATGCTCCATAAATTATAATCAAGTGATTGTATAAAAATGCGCATGCGTGCTTTCCAATGTGTATAGTTTATGCCATTAAATAGTGGAGGTGTATCAATTGATTGTCCTTCTCCTAGAAAACTATCTATTTGAGTTGTCATGATCTTTGGCTCTTGATCGTGAGATCAATAATTAATCTTAGAGCACCTGCTCTGATACCACTTGTTGCCCAGTAGATACAACCCAAGAGGGGGGGTGAATTGGGTCTTCTAAAACTTTTAACCTACTTCTGAAAGTTTTTGATTAATTATGCTAAGTTGTATGGATGCACAGTGAAAGTCAACAGTTTGATGTATAGAATGTGACTTGATTGAATATGCTTGCAACTAAAGGATGCGCGGATAACAGTAAAGCAAGCAATTTATCTAAGTAAGTAAGTGTGTTAGTTAGACAATGACAAGAGGCATTACAAACACAACAAACATATAGTGGTTCGGTGCACCCCAGCACCTACATCCACTCCCCAAGACCTCTTGGAAATTTTACTATAATCCTACAGATTACAGCCGGTTGTTTTATAAGCTCACAACCCAACTTGTTATTTTACGAGCGCACAACGAACTCGGTCGATTTTTCCAGGCTCACCGACTAGAACCACCCCGATTGTTTTTCCGGGATCACAATCAAACCCTTACACCGTTGGTTTCGACCTAGGCTCACCAACAAACCTCTCACCGTTGGTTTTCCTTTTGGCTCACCAACAAACCTTAACCCCTTGATTCAATCCCTTGATTGAATCAAGTTACAAGATATTAAAAACAAAGTTTAAAACAAATCAAAGCTTCTTAAACAAGCAAATATAACAATATAAACAAAATAGTGTAAAGAGAAGCCCTCAACCGAGTTTTGAAGATGAAGGAGCTCGGCTTCTTCTTTACTTGACCCTCTTCTGATTTGGCACGAAGTAGAGGATCACCGAGGCAGCACACGGATGAAGAGGAAGCTTTGTGATTCACTTGGATGCTCTTCTTCTCTCCATTTTGCTTTGAATGGCCCTTTTGTGCTTATGGGAGATTTTCCTTGTAATCTCTTTGAAATCTCTTTCCTAAATGTTCTCTCCCACTTCCATAACTTCTCCCCTAGCTCTCCTCTTGTTTTTATAGCTTTTGATGGCGTGGAAACAAGAATATAGCCGTTAGAGACAAAAATAGAGCCGTTGGACACAGTCTGCACTTCCTGACAATATTACCGTTGGGATCGGAGTCGACTCGCGCGATCAGGAGTCGACTCGTCTGTTGCAGGAGTCGACTCGTGCTTTACTGGAGACGACTCGGCCACTGTTCCAAATTTGAATTATTGTGCATCCTCGACTGGGAGTCGACTCGACTTAACCCGGAGTCGACTCGCCAACATCTGGAGCTGACTTGGCATTTTCGGAGTCGGCTCATCCCATGAATTCAGAGGACATACTTTCTGATTTTCTTCCTCGAGTCGACTCGGATTCTCTTGGAGTCGACTCGGCTCTCAGTTTCCGGAACACAGCCTTCTGCCATTTTGGTGTAGCGCTGCCTTGGAGTCGACTCGAGTTGTCTGGGAGTCGACTCGGATCTCAGAGTCCGAAAACTGCTCTCTGCCTTTTTCCTTGTGTTCCACTGAGAGTCGACTCTCGCTTTCTTTGGAGTCGACCTGCCAACCATTGGAGTCGACTCGCGTTCCACAGGAGTCGACTCGAATCTCAGGGTCGAAAATCGCTCTCTGACTTTTGCCTTGTTTTCCTTAGGAGTTGACTTGCCAGCTATTGGAGTCGACTCGAGTTCTTTAGGAGTCGACTCGCCTCTCAGGGTCCAAAATATCTTTTCTGTCTTTCTGTCTGTTACTCCCTGGAGTCGACTCGTTCTACTCTGGAGTGGACTCGACAAGCATCGGAGTCGACTCGAATTCCTTAGGAGTCGACTCGAAGAATATTCTTTTGAATTTTCCTTTGAATTTGCTCCTCCAATTTGAATCCTTTGAACTTGAGACTTGGGCCAATAAATTGTAGCTATCTTCCAACTTTTCTTGAGAGCTTTGGAGGCCTTCTTGTGTTTTTCCAACTTGCTATGTTCCTTGCAAAATAAATATCTTTCTCCTTGCAACACAAACATTAGTATTTATACTTCAAGGTTTTGTGATCATCAAAATCGATCTTTGGGTCATCAAAAGGCCATGAATGTTTTATATTGTTCATTAGATGCTAATAAATTTAATCTCATATCCATCTGCATGTCTACAAAAGAAATATGGGATAGGCTGGAAGTTACATATGAAGGCACTAACCAGGTTAAAGAATCTAAAATTAACATGTTAGTGCACTAATATGAACTATTTAAAATGGAACCCAGTGAGTCTATATTTGAAATGTTTACTAGATTCACTGATATTATTAATGATCTGAAAAGTTTTGGTAGATCTTATACTAACAGTGATCTTGTCCGCAAAATTCTCAGGTCACTTCCAAGAGCTTGGAAAGCAAAGGTCACTGTCATCCAAGAAGTTAAGAACCTCAACGTACTGCCACTGGAAGAACTCTTGGGCTCATTGATGACTCACGAACTTTCCAAATAGAGCCTAAAAGAGGATGAATCAAAGAAGCGCAAAACTATTGCTCTAAAGTCAACTCAAGCTGAAGATGAGAGTGAGAGTTCTGGTTCTGAAGACAGTGAGGAGATGGCCTTGATCACAAGAAGATTCAGAAAATTCTTCAGAAAAAAGAAATCAGGCTTTAGAAAAATGCCAGTGATCAAGGGAGAACAAAGTAAAGAAAAAGAAAAGGAACAACAGGTGACTTGTTATGAGTGCAAGAAACCAGGTCACTTCAGAACTGAGTACCTTCTGTTTAAAAAGGCTTCTAGGAGGTATAAGAAGAAGGCCATGAAGACCACTTGGAGTGACAGTGATGAAACAAGATCGAAAGAAGAAGAGCAACAATAAGAAACTACAAATTTGTGCTTTATGGCACATGAAGATGAGGTATGTGCTGAAACTCAAATTGACTTTTCATTTGAAGAGCTTCATGATGCTTTTTTTGATCTTCTTTTAGAATACAAAAAGCTTAGTTTAAGAAATAAAGAGTTAAAATAGAAAAATCAATCTCTCAATGAAAGCAATAATAAACTTTAGAAAAATAATGAGGAGCCCTCAGAAAATAATGAAAAATTAACTAAAGAAGTTAACAAGTTAAAACCTATTGTTGAAAGATTTACCTTCAGCTCTGAAAAACTGAACTTCATTCTAGATAATCAAAGAGTTGTGTTTGACAAGGCTGGTTTGGGATACCATCCTTGAAACAAATAAAAATCTTTTAAGAATATGTTTGTCAAATCCTCTTCAATTTATCCTAAAACAGCTTCCTACAAACCTGATAAACAGAAACAGAAATCTGTTAAGAACATCGCTATAAATTCATCATTTGCTTATGCTGAAACTATATTGCTTAATTCTAACAAGAATACACTGAAGTATATTTGATGACCCAAAGATTGATTTAAAGATTGATTTTGATGATCACAAAACCTTGAAGTATAAATACTAATGTTTGTGTTGCAAGGAGAAAGATATTTATTTTGCAAGGAACATAGCAAGTTGGAAAACACAAGAAGGCCTCCAAAGTTCTCAAGAAAAGTTGGAAGATAGCTACAATTTATTGGCCCAAGTCTCAAGTTCAAAGGATTCAAATTGGAGGAGCAAATTCAAAGGAAAATTCAAAAGAATAGTCTTCGAGTCGACTCCTGAGGAATTCGAGTCGACTCCGATGCTTGTCGAGTCCACTCCAGAGTAGAACGAGTCGACTCCAGGGAGTAACAGACAGAAAGACAGAAAAGATATTTTGGACCCTGAGAGGCGAGTCGACTCCTAAAGAACTCGAGTCGACTCCAATAGCTGGCAAGTCAACTCCTAAGGAAAACAAGGCAAAAGTCAGAGAGCGATTTTCGACCCTGAGATTCGAGTCGACTCCTGTGGAACGCGAGTCGACTCCAATGGTTGGCAGGTCGACTCCAAAGAAAGCGAGAGTCGACTCTCAGTGGAACACAAGGAAAAAGTCAGAGAGCAGTTTTCGGACTCTGAGCTCCGAGTCGACTCCCAGACAACTCGAGTCGACTCCAAGGCAGCGCTACACCAAAATGGCAGAAGGCTGTGTTCCGGAAACTGAGAGCCGAGTCGACTCCAAGAGAATCTGAGTCGACTCGAGGAAGAAAATCAGAAAGTATGTCCTCTGAATTCATGGGATGAGCCGACTCCGAAAATGCCAAGTCAGCTCCAGATGTTGGCGAGTCGACTCCGGGTTAAGTCGAGTCGACTCCCAGTCGAGGATGCACAATAATTCAAATTTGGAACAGTGGCCGAGTCATCTCCAGTAAAGCACGAGTCGACTCCTGCAACAGACGAGTCGACTCCTGATCGCGCGAGTCGACTCCGATCCCAACGGTAATATTGTCAGGAAGTGCAGACTATGTCCAACGGCTCTATTTTTGTCTCTAACGGCTATATTCTTGTTTCCACGCCATCTAAAGCTATAAAAACAAGAAGAGAGCTAGGGGAGAACTTATGGAAGTGGAAGAAAACATTTAGGAAAGAGATTACAAGGGAAATCTCCCATAAGCACAAAAAGGGCCATTCAAAGTGAAATAGAGAGAAGAAGAGCATCCAGGTGAATCCCAAAGCTTCCTCTTCATCCGTGTGCTGCCTCGGAAATCCTCTACTTCGTGCCAAATCAGAAGAGGGTCAAGTAAAGAAGAAGCCGAGCTCCTTCATCTTCAAAACTCGTTTGAGGGCTTCTCTTTACTCTCTTTGTTTATATTGTTATATCTGCTTATTTAAGAAGCTTTGATTTGTTTTACACTTTGTTTTAATATCCTGTAACTTGATTCAATCAAGGGATTGAATCAAGGGGTTAAGGTTTGTTGGTAAGCCAAAGGGAAAACCAACGGTGTTAGGTTTGTTGGTGAGCCGAGGGTAAAACCAACGTGTAAGGGTTCGATTGTGATCCCGGAAAAACAATCGGAGTGGTTCTAGTCGGTGAGCCTGGGAAAACCGACCGAGTTCGTTGTGCGCTCGTAAAATAACAAGTTGGGTTGTGAGCTTGTAAAACAACCGGCTGTAATCTGTAGGATTATAGTGAAATTCCCAAGAGGTCTTGGGGAGTGGATGTAGGTGCTGGGGTGCACCGAACCACTATATGTTTGTTGTGTTTGTAATGCCTCTTATCATTGTCTAACTAACACACTTACTTACTTAGATAGATTGCTTGCTTAACTGTTATCCGCGCATCCTTTAGTTGCAAGTATATTCAATCAAGTCACATTCTATACATCAAACTGTTGCTAAGTTTGACTTTCACTGTGCATCCATACAACTTAGCATAATTAATCAAAAACTTTCAGAAGTAGGTTAAAAGTTTTAAAAGACCCAATTCACCCCCCCTCTTGGGTTGTATCTACTGGGCAACAAGTGGTATCAGAGCAGGTGCTCTAAGTTTAATTATTGATCTCACGATCAAGAGCCAAAGATCATGACAACTCAAATAGATATTTTCTAGGAGAAGGACAATCAATTGATACACCTCCACTATTTAATGGCATAAACTATACTCATTGGAAAATACGCATGCGCATTTTTATTCAATCACAAAACTATTATTTATGGAAAATTATAATAAATGACCTTCACACACTCTTTCAAACTATTAATGAAAAGGACTTAGCACAATTGAATGCTAATGCTATGAACATATTTGTTACGGGAGAACTTAACCACCATGCCCCACGTGACCGGCACGCGCGCCCAGGAAGACTACGGCTGCCCCTTGATCCAGCAATCCGACCTCGGGTCGGATATCTTCGGCTCCGCAGCCCGACCCCGAGTCGGCTGCCCCTTGGTCCAGCAATCCGACCCCGGATCGGATATCTTCGGCTCCGCAGCTCGACCCCGGGTCGGCTGCCCCTTGATCCAGCAATCCGACCTCGGGTCGGATATCTTCGGCTCCGCAGCCCGACCCCGAGTCAGGTGCCCCTTGATCCAGCAATCCGACCTCGGGTCGGATATCTTCGGCTCCGCAGCCCGACCCCGAGTCGGGTGCCCCTTGATCCAGCAATCCGACCCCAAGTCGGCAATCTCTTGACAACAACAGACTGTTCCCCTGAGGCACGCCGCGGCCCCCTGCTCCACTACTCCCTGCAACGGCCGTATCCGGCGCTGCCCCACGATCCCCTGTAACAGCCGTACAAAGCGGAGCTCCACTACGCCCTGCCATGGCCGTACCCAGCGCTGCCCCACAACGCCCTGTAACGACCATGTCAATGGCAACCCCATCGTGCCACACGATGACCAATCCCCAAAAAAACCCCCCAGCCTGATATATATGCGGCTGGGGGGGAAGGGGAGGGTAAGCAAAATTTTCCAGAGTATTATCTTACCTGCTACCTCTTCTTCTCCTTCGATCTCCCCTAACTTGATCGTCGGAGGGCCCCCACTACCCCGGTGGTGGTGCGAGGCTTGCTTGCAGGTCTCCCGGCGGAAGGCGGAGCGCAACCGAAGTAATTCCAAGGGAACCCCGTTCACACCGCTGTGCCAATCGTTCTCGGTTTGGACCCCCAGCAACAGTTGGCGCTAGAAGGAGGGCCCGGATCTCAGAGCGATCGTAATGGCACGGCGAGGTGGTCGTGGAGCTTCCAATGCTCCCGGTCGCGGGGCCTCTCGCGCCTCTGGCCGGGAGGCCGCTGCATCTCCAACACACTCTCAGTAACACTCCACCGCCCCACCGCCCATTCAGACGGTCGAAGCCGCCCAGTTCGACCAGCTAACCCAGCAGGTTCGCACCCTCGCGGAGGCGGTGCAGAATCTGCAGGGTGCGATGTCCCGGGCGCCGCAGCGGGCTCAGGAGCCGCCGCTGCCTGAGCGTTCGCCTATCCTCCTCAACCCGCGCTCCTTCCTCTCCCATGGGGAGGAGCGCCGGCGCGAGGAGGATTCTCGAGCACGCTCCATTCTGCCGGGACCTTCCCACCGGAGCTGCGCGGGGTACGAGAGGCGGGCCCGGGCGCGTTCCCAGACCCCCCAGTCCTCGAGGAACCCGCGCTCCAGTCGGTCCCCCTCTCGCCGCTCCTTGTCTCCCACCCACCGGTCGCGCTCCCTGGACCGGCGGGTGGACGATCTCCACCGACAACTCCAGGTCCTGAAGGGCCATTCCAAAGATCCCTTCGCCGACTTAGAGATCTCCTCCCAGCCGGCGCTTGCCTCGAGGATCCTGCGGACTCCGAATCCGCCGGGGTTCAAAATGCCGGCGATCGAGCCCTATGACGGGGCGGCGGACCCGCGGGATCACGTCGAGAGTTTCAGGACCCTTATGCTCCTCCACGGAGCATCAGATCTCCTTCTCTGCAAGGCTTTCCCGGCAACCCTCCATGGCCCGGCGAGGGCGTGGTTCGCCGGGCTGGAGGCTGACTCAATCCGGTCCTTCGACCAGTTCACCCGCCTCTTCATCACTCATTTCGCCGTCAGTAGCCGGCGGCGACTGGTCTCCGACTCCCTCTTTGATGTCCGTCAAAACGAGGGAGAAAGCCTGCGGGATTATCTTACCCGCTTCAACAGGGCTACGCTGGAGGTCCGGAACCTGAGTCAGGAGGTAGCTCTTTTAGCCCTGAAGCGTGGCTTCCGGAAGGGCAGACTCACCTTCTCCCTGGACAAACGCCTGCCGCGGAGCTTTCCAGAGCTGTTGTCCCGGGCGAACCAGTATACAGACGCCGAGGAGGCGGCCGCCCACCGGAGCAAGGAGGCCGTCGAGATCCCTCCAAAGCTTGGGAAGAAAAGGCGGAAAGAGGCACGCCAGAGGAGGAGCCCGACGCCCCAGCGTCGGCGCAGAAGCCCGTCGCCGGCGAAGAACCACGGCGCCCCACGCTCTCGTTCTCCGCCCCGACGTTTCAACCGGTACACCCCTCTCCTGACTCCCCGGGCCTAGATCCTTATGGAGATCAAGGGGCAGGAGGACCTCCCGGCCCCGAGACAGATGCGGAGGATACCTGGGAAGAGGCCCTCCCGGGCGTACTGTGAGTACCACCGAGACCACGGCCACGACACAGAGGACTGCTTCCAGCTTCGGGACGAGATCGAGGCTCTCATCCGTCGGGGGCGTCTCGGTCGATATGTGAGCGACCGACGTCCCCCCGCAGACCCGCGTCCGGCCGACCCGGCTCCTCCAGAGCCTCAGGAGCAGAATCGACCGGTTGCGGGCGTGATCCACACTATCACTGGGGGCTGCCCCCGGCCCGTGAGGAACGCAGGGGGCTCGACGGAGGCGTCAGGGGCGGCCGTCGCAAAGAGGCAGAGGGTCGGCAATGTAATCACCTTTTGTGATGAGGATGTAAAGGGGGTTCAGACCCCCCCACGATGACGCCATGGTGATCTCCCTCACTATGGCAAACTATGATGTAAGGCGTGTTCTTGTGGATAGTGGAAGCTCAGCTGATATCTTGTTTTACGAGGCCTTCCAAAAGATGGGCTTGTCCAGACAATTGTTGCACAAAATATCCATCCCCCTCATAGGATTCACCGGTGACGCTGTCCCAGCGGAAGGTGTCGTTGAGCTGCCTGTGACTGCGGGCGTCGCACCCGCAGAAGCCACGGTGCGACTCGGGTTCTTGGTCGTCCGTGTTCCCTCGGCCTACAACGCTATCCTCGGACGACCCGGACTGAACGCCCTTCGCGCGGTGGTCTCTACGTACCACTTGCTCATGCGGTTCCCCACGGCGGTCGGGATCGGGGAGGTCCGAGGCGACCAACCGACCGCACGGCAATGTTTCCTAGCGACCCTCAAAGGGAAGAAGCCCGCAGAAGCCCTAAGCGTCGAGTCCCTTGATGCCAGAGACGAGGTGGCCTTGCGGCAGGGGGAGCCGGCCGAGGGTGTGGTCGAAGTTCCCCTCGAGGAAGGCCGCCGGGACCGGGTGGTCCGGGTCGGCGCCAATCTCGACCCGGGAGCTCGGGCCCGGTTGGTGGAATTCCTCCGAGCCAATGCCGATGTATTTGCCTGGTCGGCGGCCGATGTACCTGGGATCGACCCGGAGGTCATTTCTCACGCCCTCAACGTCGACCCGACCCACCGGCCAGTGAAGCAGAAGAAGAGACACTGTGCCCCGGATCGGATCCGGATGGTCGACCAGGAGGTAGACAAACTCTTGGAGGCAGGATTCATAAGGGAGGTGAGTTACCCCGAGTGGCTGGCAAATGTTGTACTTGTCCGGAAGGCGAGCGGGAAGTGGAGGATGTGCGTCGACTATACCGACCTGAACAAGGCGTGCCCTAAGGATAGCTTCCCGCTTCCGCGGATAGACCAACTGGTCGACGCGACTTCCGGATATCAGCTGCTGTCTTTCATGGACGCCTTCTCCGGTTACAACCAGATAATGATGGTCCCACAGGACGAGGAGAAAACTGCCTTTATAACGGACCGGGGGCTGTACTGCTACAAGGTAATGCCCTTCGATCTGAAGAACGCTGGCGCCACTTACCAGCGCCTTGTCAACAAAATCTTCAAAGAGCAAATCGGCCGGAACATGGAGGTGTACGTGGACGATATGCTGGTGAAGAGCCGCCAGGCAGACCAGCACATCATGGATCTGGAGGAGACTTTCACCACCTTGCGGAAGTTTCGCATGAAGCTGAACCCAGCGAAGTGCGCCTTTGGCGCTTCGGCCGGGAGGTTCCTCGGTTTCATTGTCAACCAGCGGGGTATCGAAGCCAACCCGGACAAAATCAAGGCTATCCAAGGTATGTCCCCTCCGACCAAAGTGAAGGAGGTTCAGGAGCTCGCTAGAAGGGTCGCCGCGCTCGGACGATTTGTGGCAAAATCGGCCGAACGCTACCAACCATTCTTCAAGGTGTTAAAACGCCCGAAAGACTTCCTCTAGACGGCCGAATGTCAAGCAGCGTTCGACCAGCTCAAGGAATACCTGGCGTCTCCTCCCCTGCTATCCAAGCCGCAGGAAGGGGAGATGCTCTACCTCTATCTGGCGGTCTCCCCAACCGCGGTCAGTGCGGTGCTGGTTCGGGAAGAGGCAAAGCTCCAGAAGCCTGTGTACTACATTAGCCGGGTCCTACGGGACGCCGAGACGCGGTATACGAAGGCTGAAAAGATCGCCTTCGCGCTGCTGACCGCGACCAGGAGGCTCCGCCCCTATTTCCAGGCCCATTCTGTCACCCTCTTAACTGATCAACCGTTACGACAGATCCTCAGCAACCCCGAGAATGCGGGACGGCTGGTGAAGTGGGCAGTAGAACTCGGTGAGTTCGACATCCGCTACCAGCCTCGACCCGCCATCAATGCCCAGGTGCTCGCGGACTTCCTCGCTGAGTGCACGGTGCTGGAGGCGGAACCTAGACCGCCGGAAACGCCCAGCCTCAACCTCCCGACCTGGACGCTTCACATCGATGGGTCGTCGAACCCCGAGGGTGGAGGGGCCGGGCTGGTCCTTACCAGTCCTGATGGAGTGATAGCCGAGTATGCCTTGAGGTTTGGATTTCCAGTTACCAACAACGAGGCGGAGTACGAGGCCCTAGTCGCGGGACTCAAACTCACCGGGGAGCTCGGCATCCGGCGTTTGAAGGTCTTCACCGACTCCCAGCTGGTGGTCGGGCAGGTCCGTGGGGAGTTCGAGGCCCGGAGCCCGACCATGCAGAACTACGTCCGGAAGGTGCAAGCCCTCATTCCCGACCTCGGTAGTGTCGACATCCAGCAGGTCCCCAGAAGCAAAAATGCCAGGGCCGACAGGTTGTCCCGCTTGGTGCGCGCAGAGGCGCACAACTTGTCGAGGGCAATCTACCTGGAGACCCTGGATGCCCCGAGCATCGGCGAGGCTGGAGCGGTGATGGCGATTGATCCGGAGCCGTCTTGGATGGACCCGCTCGTCGCCTACCTCGCCGAAGGGATCCTCCCTGAAGACGAAGATCAAGCTCGGCGACTTGTCAAGAAGTCCGCCCACTACGTACTCTATGAAGGGAGGCTGTATCGGACCTCGTTTACCGCCCCCCTCTTAAGGTGCCTCCGCCCCTCGGAGGCGGCCTACGTCCTCGGCGAAGTCCACGAGGGCGTCTGCGGATCCCACTCGGGGGCTAGGTCCTTGGCGCACAAGATCATGAGGCAAGGCTATTATTGGCCTACCTTGTTGGAGGACTCAAAGGATTATGTACGGAAATACGACGCCTGCCAGCGCCACGCCAACGTCCAGAGAGTCCCTTCTGTCCCCTTGGCACCAATCACCGCACCCTGGCCCTTCGCACAGTGGGGAATGGATATCCTCGGACCATTCCCCGTCGCTTCAGCCTAGCGGAAATTCTTGATTGTTGCAATCGACTACTTCACCAAGTGGGTGGAGGCAGAGCCGCTGGCCACTATCACGGAGGCGCAAGTCCGGAAGTTCGTGAAGAAAAACATCATTGTCCGATTTGGGGTACCCCGGGTCCTCATCTCGGATAATGGTCGACAGTTCGACAACAAGTATTTCCGTGACTTCTGCGAGGAGTTCGGGATCGAGCATCGGTTCACATCTGTGTCGCATCCCCAAACCAACGGTGAGGCCGAGGTGACAAACCGGACAATCCTCCAAGGAATTAAGGCGCGAATCGGTCGGACGGGGCAAGCTTGGGTCGAAGAACTCGAGAACGTCCTTTGGGCGTATCGGACCACGCATCGGACCCCTACCGGGGAGACGCCTTTCAGCCTAACCTATGGCACGGAAGCGGTTGTCCCCGTGGAGCTCGGACTCCCCTCGCCCCGGGTGGCTGCGCACCGACCCGAGGCCAATTCGGAGCAACTCCGAGGGAACCTGGACCTCTTGGAAGAAGCGAGGGAAATGGCGCAGGTCCGGATGGCGATGTATCAGCGGAGGGTGGCCCGATATTATAACTCCAAGGTCCGACCAAAACTTTTCAGAATCGGAGATCTGGTGCTAAGGCGAGCCAAAGCATCTCAACCCGCGGAAGGTGGGAAGCTGGCGCCAAATTGGGAAGGCCCGTATAGGGTTCGCTGGGTAAACCGACCTGGCTCCTACCAGTTGGAGGCCCTAGATGGTCGAGAAATTCCAAGGAGCTGGAATTCCACTAACCTGCGGGTATATTGCCAGTAGAAAGACAAAGCCAGAAAGACAGTTCAAAAAATGTATAGTCCTTTTCATCTCAATAATTCCTGGTTACAATGGCGTGTTCGTGTGATTACAAAGAATTCCCGGAGGGGAATTGGGGAGTAAAGAAAGTAAGGAAGAGGTGGGGACTCCGTGGAGCTGAAGATCCGGGATCCCGAACCCTCCATCTGAAGCAGCTGCAATCCCACCGGACGTGGGTGCTTCCCCCCGGAGGCGCCATCGACGCCTCACGCAAAAGACGAAGAGCCGGCGCGGACGAAGAAGTTCGCACTGCTTCTAGAGGAACGCCACATCCAAGGGATATTCTGGTCCTCCCCAGGAGAAGGGGAGGAAAGGAATACAAGGGAGAAGAGCGCGAGGAGGTGCGATCCCGGATGAAGCGTCTAGCGCAGAGCTCAATCGGGAGGTGGGACTGAAAAGAGGGGGGATGTGATCCCGGATGAAACGCCTAGAGCGGAGTTCCACCGGAGAGAATCTCCCTGTTGATCCCAGATGAAACGACTAGTTGGCGGAAGTTGCGAGGGGCGCGCCTCCCGTTCCTCCGGCGGGGGTTTCCCAGCCACGCGCCGGAGAGGAGGTCCACGATCCATGGCAACCTGAACAGCTCCGGCTTGGCAGGCTCCACCGCACCTGCGCTTATATTTATAGCCAAACTGTGGCCCCCTGGTCGTTCCGATGCAGGTGGCTCCAATAAATGCGGGCACATCGAATCAGGAGCCGTTCCGGCTCTCGAGGTTTATCCCCCCACGATCTCCTAAGCGTCGTTCTCCTTAATTGCATTCTTCGTGCAGGACACTCCGAGCGGCGTGTATCCCGCGGCCCACATATCTCCGCACGCGTCCAGGCCGCATCCGCCTCGAAGAACGCGCGTATCGCGGCCGCTTAACTGGCACTCCTCGCAAGCAGCAACTGGCCGGTCCGATTTTCTAGGTAACGCCTCAATTAGCATTTAATGGCCTTCTGGTGTTCTCCAGGCGACGCTTCGAGAGGAGGAGAAACACGATCGCAGCTGGCCACGGAGAAACCCCATCAAGCGGCAAGTGATAGGGGCGCGACCAATGAGCGGAATTCCCCGAGGCTCGGCCCTCGGATGCCAGGCTAACCCGATGATCATCCCGGGAGCAGACTAGCCTGAAGCCCCGACCGGTCGCCTCGGCTTGCGCCAGCCTTGGCCGACCAACGAGCGGAATTCCCCGAGGCTTGGTCCTCGGATGCCAGGCTAACCCAATGACCATCCCGGGAGCAGACTAGCCTGAAGCCCCGACCGGTCGCCTCGGCTTGCGCCAGCCTTGGCCGACCAACGAGCGGAATTCTCCGAGGCTCGGTCCTCGGATGCCAGGCTAACCCGATGACCATCTCGGGAGCAGACTAGCCTGAAGCCCCGACCGGTCGCCTCGGCTTGCGCCAGCCTTGGCCGACCAACGAGCGGAATTCCCCGAGGCTCGGCCCTCGGATGCCAGGCTAACCCGATGATCATCCCGGGAGCAGACTAGCCTGAAGCCCCGACCGGTCGCCTCGGCTTGCGCCAGCCTTGGCCGACCAACGAGCGGAATTCCCCGCGGCTTGGTCCTCGGATGCCAGGCTAACCCGATGACCATCCCGGGAGCAGACTAGCCTGAAGCCCCGATCGGTCGCCTCGGCTTACGCCAGCCTTGGCCGACCAACGAGCGGAATTCCCCGAGGCTTGGTCCTCGGATGCCAGGCTAACCCGATGACCATCCCGGGAGCAGACTAGCCTGAAGCCCCGACCGGTCGCCTCGGCTTGCACCAGCCTTGGCCGACCAACGAGCGGAATTCCCCGAGGCTCGGCCCTCGGATGCCAGGCTAACCCGATGATCATCCCGGGAGCAGACTAGCCTGAAGCCCCGACCGGTCGCCTCGGCTTGCGCCAGCCTTGGCCGACCAACGAGCGGAATTCCCCGAGGCTTGGTCCTCGGATGCCAGGCTAACCCGATGACCATCCCGGGAGCAGACTAGCCTGAAGCCCCGACCGGTCGCCTCGGCTTGCACCAGCCTTGGCCGACCAACGAGCGGAATTCCCCGAGGCTTGGTCCTCGGATGCCAGGCTAACCCGATGACCATCCCGGGAGCAGACTAGCCTGAAGCCCCGACCGGTCGCCTCGGCTTGCGCCAGCCTTGGCCAACCAACGAGCGGAATTCCCCGAGGCTTGGTCCTCGGATGCCAGGCTAACCCGATGACCATCCCGGGAGCAGACTAGTCTGAAGCCCCGACCGGTCGCCTCGGCTTGCGCCAGCCTTGGCCGACCAACGAGCGGAATTCTCCGAGGCTCGGCCCTCGGATGCCAGGCTAACCCGATGATCATCCCGGGAGCAGACTAGCCTGAAGCCCCGACCGGTCGCCTCGGCTTGCGCCAGCCTTGGCCGACCAACGAGCGGAATTCCCCGAGGCTCGGTCCTTGGATGCCAGGCTAACCCGATGATCATCCCAGGAGCAGACTAGCCTGAAGCCCCGACCAGTCGCCTCGGCTTGCGCCATCCTTGGCCGACCAACGAGCGGAATTTCCTGAGGCCTAACCCTCGGACGCCTGGCCTAGCGCCGGAAGAATTTCCTGAGGCCTAACCCTCGGATGCCTGGCCTAGCGCCGGAAGAATTTCCTGAGGCCTAACCCTCGGATGCCTGGCCTAGCGCCGGAAGAATTTTCTGAGGCCTAACCCTCGGATGCCTGGCCTAACGCCGGAAGAACTTCAAGAGTCAGGAGTCGGCGAGGCGCTACCAGGAGTTAAAAAGAGGAAGGACGAAAGTGAAATGAGGAAACACTTTGTTTGCATTAACTTTCGTTGCATCAGGGTCGAGACCCATACAACATGGCAAAACGCCAACATACAAAGAAAAGAACAAAGAAAAGTACAGAGAGTCAGCTTGGAGGAACCCCTGGGTCGGGAACGGCGAGCGCGTCCGCGAAGGGTAGGGAGACGGTTGGAGAATTGGCAGGCAATGGCATCGGAGGGGAGTCGAGGAGGGAGACCCCACTCAGGTCAATTCCGGGGTATTTAGCGGACACCCTTGCCAGGCCTTCATCGAAGCCTAAGGCAAAGGAGTCGGACCCCGCGTCCGACATGTCATGGATGAACTCGGCGGACTGACGATAGGCCTGTACCGCCTGACGCCCGATTTCCGCGCTCTTCTCGGCCAGCGCCGCCTCCGCTCGCTCCGTAATCTGAGCTTTCGCTTCCATGACCTGCGCCACGATCCGGTCGTCCGCCTCGGAGGAGACCCTCAGCAGATCGGCCCGAGCCTCCATGTGCTTCGCCTCGGCAGCGACGCGAGCAGCCTCAGCCTCCTCCAGGCGCGAATGAAGCTCCTGGTTGCTCGCACGAGTCCCCTCAAAGGCCGACTCCAATTCGGCCAACTTGGCTTCAAGAAATCGGGTTCGGTTGCGGGCGTTGTTGGCCGACTGCTGAGCCTTCTCCCACCTCTCCCGGAAGTCGGCAGCCTTCCGGGACTGCTTTTCGGCCCGCTCCTCCGCCTTTCTGATCTCGCTTTCGAGACCCGAGGCAACCTTGAGTTGCTCCTGAGCCTCCAACAGTTGCCTCTCGAGGGCGGCGAAGCCGAGTGCCCGCTCTTCGGCCACCTGGAGCCTCGTCTCGAGGTCCCTGGTCGTCCTCCCGCCGCAGCCCGGCCTCCCTCCTCTACAGCTTTCAATCGGCTCTCGGCCCTCGCCAGAAGCCTCGCCTGTTCCTCGTGGCTCTCCTCCAGGCGGATCATGTATTGGGCGAGCTAAGAGGTAGGAAAAATGAGAGCGTCAGACGGGGATCAATAGAGCCTATAAATGACGAAAGCGACCAAAAGAACACTCACCGACATGAGACAGACGCAGCTGGCAGCTCCAACTTCAGGGATACCCATCTGCCGGACCTGCCTACGGTCCCCCTCCAGCAGCACCGTCTCGACGAGGTTTCGGGCGCCGGCGAAAGTGAAGGCCGACCCCGACTTCGCCCCGGAGCCGGATGGTGGTTCTGCAGCCTTACCCTTACCCATCGCTTGGGGGAGAGTCATGCCGACCGTGCTCGGGGCGGGGGCCGCGCCAGAAATCGACAGGGTCCCGCTCGGCCGGGGCCTCGGCGCGCCCCTCCTTCCCGTATCATCCGAAGCCGACCGAGTCGAAGGCCGGGCTGGGGACCGACCACGTCCGATCCGGCCGTCTCGGGCGCGCCCGGATGACACCTCCAGAAAAACGGTAGTCTCATCACCGGAGGGCTGATGCGGCGTCAACTGTCGGTCCGAGCCCGCGGCGTCCCCCTGATCGGTGGGCCCGGACCCGTCTGTCGGCGTCGGAGTCGCCTGCTGGCGGGGCTTCTTCGCCGGTGGGACCCCGCTCGGAGGAGTCCGTTTCTTCCTCCGGACTGCTTCCAGTAGGGACGCCCTACTAACAGCCATTGCCTTGTCCGACTGCATGACGTCATCGATTTCTGCAAAAAGGACGAGATGGTTAGAAACCGAGAAACTGATGGAAAGAAGAAATGAAAGAGGAGAAAAGAGCTAAAAAGAAGAAGTGGTGGCGGGCTCACGGTCGGCGGGGACCGAGCTCAGACCGACGTTCACCAAGGCATCCTCGGAAATAAGGCGAGCCACCGGGGGGAGCCGGCCCTCGGCAACCAACCCCCTCAAGACGGCGACGCCATCGGACTCCTCCCTCGACAACCTCGATAGGCCGATTGGAGACTTCATCGGCGTCTCCCAGGTTGTCCCGATTCCCCAAGAGGGATCTACGTCGATGAAAAAGAAACGCTCCTTCCAGCCATAAATGGAGGAAGGAGCCTCCTTGACGAGGCCGCACCCTCACCGCGCCGCAAAGCACCACCACCCTCTGTCCCGGGGGTGGCCGTTCAGGCCGTAGCATTCCCAAAAGACGTTCAGGGTGGCGGGAACCTCGTGCATGCGGCAGAGAACCTGGAAGGCCGTCAGGGTACGCCATGAGTTCGGCACCAGTTGCGTCGGCGCCACTCTTAAACCTCGAAGCACCTGCACGACTAAGTCCGAGAGGGGAAAGCGGAACCCAGCCCGAAGGATGTCCTCATTGATGGCGACCTTCCCTGGAGGAGGATGGGACATCCTCTCCTCAGGCCCCAGAAGCGTAACGTTGCAGGCTTCGAGAAGGTGGTACCGGGCCACGAACCTATCTAGGTCTTCGGGGACCAGCTCCGACTGAATGCGTGTAGGGTTCTAGCATGTCATAATGGGCAGCGGAAGCTAGGGATTTTAAAATTTTCTTAATAAAGTCCCTATGCATGAAACCCTTTTAAGCCTAGATCACCTTAATGATTACAATCAAATAATATAAAATAAATACAGAATTAGTAGAATACCTCAAACGCTAATCCAAAGTGTACAATCTCCACGAGGCGTCCAAGTGTCCGCCCTCTAATGGTGATCCACACGAAAACTTGATCAAGACTTTAGCTCCAAAGACTTTTGATCCTTAATGCAGAATTCTTCTAAAGAACTCTAATGGCTTGCTTTCCTTCCTTTCTATTTTTCTTTAGCCTTCTAAAATCACTTCTAATCCTTTTGTCCTAAGGAAGACCACCTTGTCTTGGCTTAGGACACACTAGAAGCAATGTTAGAAAGAAAGAAACTAATGTAAGAAAGAAGGGATATGAGAGAGAGAGAGTTGGATTGATTTTCGATGATTAGAAAACACCGGGAGCATTCCTATTTATAGATGGCGTGGGGATGCATCACCAAAGGATGCATCCCATCCACACATCCTTCAGATGGGGCGTGATAAGAGGAGAGAAGGCGCCACAAAAATAGGGAGAGGCGTATCAAAAGTGGTTATGATAAGATCAAGCGCTTATGATGTGGCGCTTGATTCCCTAAGCACCTCTTCATGAAAATGCGCCGTACTCTTCCCTTTTTTCACTTCTTCTCACGCAAGAAAAATAGGAACCAACCTTATCCATTCATCAAGGGTTGATGATGATTAAGAAGGCGCCATATATCCCTTAGGCGTGATGAAGAGAGAAGAGAGAGAATGGATAAGATCAAATAAATGGTTCATCCTTATCCATTTAATCTTCACGTATTCTCTCTCTTTCCTTCACCTATTTTTCATCTCCACGCCTCCCAATGATATCCATCACGTCATCATGATCTCCCATCATCCTATGATGAAAATCCAATGGCTCCAATTCATGGTGCCATCCATTTGATCCATCTCTTCATCCAAATGTTGATCCAACGGTCAAAAATGAATGATTTATCAAATCTAATCCAATTAGACTCAAACCAAGCCAATTAGGAGCCAACTCTTGGCTAACCCATATTAGAATATGATCTAATCAAATTAGATCAATTAAGAATCAGATTCGAATTCAATTCGAATCAGATTCGAATCCAGTTCGAATCAGGAGCTAAGGTTTGCAACACCTGCTAGGATGTTTATCTTGCAAACATGATCTAATCCAATTAGACCCTTGATAAGTTTTCTTGTGTGTGACCCATTGGGTTCCATACTTAGCCAGCAATAGGTGTGAGTGCGAGTTGACCCAACTTGATTAGAACTCTTCTAATCGATTTAAGTCCAAACTACGCGAACCCGAACTTAACAATTAGAATCCTTTCTAATTGGTGATCGAATTAAACTCTTTAATTCGATCAAACCTATAAGACAAGATTGACGTCTAGCAACGTGTCATGTCTACCCGGAAAATATGGAATTTGGTGGAAATACCAAAAATACCCTTCAGTGGCAAGTTACCATGCAATTCAATCCTTTAATCAAACTGCATCCCAAATATGTATATGAGTATGAATATATGTCAAACTCAATTTCATATTCATATTTTTCTCAATCTTTTAATGATAATTCAAATAATGAAACATTAGAAACTCTTTCTAATTTTCATTCTGCTTTGATCAAAGGCTTCCTGAATTATCATATGATTAGAATAAATAGGATGCTATCTTCTCTTACTAGAAGTGATTAATTCCTTGTTGATCTACTCATAATCTTCGTACACAATCCACCATATCCAGAAGACCTCGTACATAACTTATTATTGTCATGAATGAGTGTAAACCAAAACATAGGTTCATGTGCACAAGATACCATGGTGATCTCAGGTCAAAGGATCAGTTGCACAACTCCCACTAAGAGAATCATCTTTTGACATGTAAGTAAGACTTCATAAGATTTCTCTTTGTAGGTCAATTCAGTGAACTCATTCTTCTAATGAGCACCCATATCTTTGTATTAGTGTCTCCACACAAATGATTGTGAGATCAATCATCCTCTGCATCGAGCATACATAAGACATGCCAGTCTTTCCTGTAATCATTGATCCCCGACTCAATGTACCAATGACTGGGAATATTTAAGATTAGGATTTTAGGATTTTAAGTCTCACTAGTATGATCTCATCATAGTCTTAAAACCATTGCCCTAATCTAAGGAGTTTATCATAAATATAATCAACAGCATATGATAAAACATAACGCCTTTATTCATATTTAAATGTCATGTACATGATTTGGACAAATCAAAAGAAAAACCCTTCGCAATACATATTGCGATTGGCTTGTAGGGCATCTACTCTTTCAATGCGGTCCGCTCTTACTTCGTCCATCCCTAACGGCCAGTGAATCTACGGTCAGGACGGGGTCAAGAGGGGAGAAGGGACCGGAACGACTGGGGTACACTAATACGAAAGGAGAAAGTACGGAGAGCCCTAAATTGAAGAGTGGGGCAACTCACCGGAAGGAAAGGAAGAACGGCTCCGAGAGCGTCAAAGGAGGAGCGAGCGAACAGTCCGACGGCAACGGCAGCAGCACAAGGGAGAAACTCGAGGATGCCTGTGAAGAGAAAGGCGGACGGGGGAGGGCCCCCGGTTAAATAGGCAGAAAGGCGGGTGACGCCTCGGTGACGCCAGAGGACGCCTGGCTACCGAAGGATCGTTCGCGCCCCAAAGGCGAATCGACGCCATTAAGGAAGGATGTCCGCCGAAATCCGCAGACCGCCAGATCAGCGACAACCGCCATACGCCATAAAGAAGGCGGGGAGCTCGGAGCTCGCGCGCCTTTCCGAGGGATGGCGGCAATCTCGAAGCATCACTCCCTTCACCCGTTCCCCTCCTGGTTCCAGGCTCGGAAGTGGGGGGCTACTGTTACGGGAGAACTTAGCCACCATGCCCCACGTGACCGGCACGCGCGCCCAGGAAGACTACGGCTGCCCCTTGATCCAGCAATCCGACCTTGGGTCGGATATCTTCGGCTCCGCAGCCCGACCCCGAGTCGGCTGCCCCTTGGTCCAGCAATCCGACCCCGGGTCGGATATCTTCGGCTCCGCAGCCCGACCCCGGGTCGGCTGCCCCTTGATCCAGCAATCCGACCTCGGGTCGGATATCTTCGGCTCCGCAGCCCGACCCCGAGTCGGGTGCCCCTTGATCCAGCAATCCGACCTCGGGTCGGATATCTTCGGCTCCGCAGCCCGACCCCGAGTCGGGTGCCCCTTGATCCAGCAATCCGACCCCAAGTCGGCAATCTCTTGACAACAACAGACTGTTCCCCTGAGGCACGCCGCGGCCCCCTGCTCCACTACTCCCTGCAACGGCCGTATCCGGCGCTGCCCCACGATCCCCTGTAACAGCCGTACAAAGCGGAGCTCCACTACGCCCTGCCATGGCCGTACCCAGCGCTGCCCCACGACGCCCTGTAACGACCATGTCAGTGGCAACCCCATCGTGCCACACGATGACCAATCCCCAAAAAAACCCCCCAGCCTGATATATATGCGGCTGGGGGGGAAGAGGAGGGTAAGCAAGATTTTCCAGAGTATTATCTTACCTGCTACCTCTTCTTCTCCTTCGATCTCCCCTAACTTGATCGTCGGAGGGCACCCACTACCCCAGTGGTGGTGCGAGGCTTGCTTGCAGGTCTCCCGGCGGAAGGCGGAGCGCAACCGAAGTAATTCCAAGGGAACCCCGTTCACACCGCTGTGCCAATCGTTCTCGGTTTGGACCCCCAGCAACAATATTATATTGTACTATTCAAGAAACGAAGTTTAATGAAATTTCTGCATGCTTATCTGCTAAGGAGATCTGGGATACTTTAGAAAATATTTATGATAAATCTCAGATTAGCTCACATGTGCTTCAATTACCTACTAACTATGAGACTGCAGAAGAAGGTGTTGAATCTCCCACCTCAGTCGAGTCGACTCCAAGTATTCCAGAGTCGACCCTCAAGTCAACCGAGTCGACTCCAATAAGGTCCGAGTCGACTCCGAGGCAAATCAGCTTCCTAAAGACAAAGAAGAAGAGGAAGCAAGAAGAAAGGAAGAAAGAGATAAAAAGGAAGAAAGCCTTGACCAAGAAAGAGTCAAGCAAGAAAATAAAAGTTAGGAGCAACAATGATGATATTAGCTCCAAGGAACTACAAGAGGTAACTAACTTGTGCTTTATGGCACAAGAAGACAAGGTAAAATCTGAATCTACTCTTACCTCAAATGATTTTCAAGAAGAATTCTCTTATGATGAATTATTAAATGCTTTTCATGATTTGTATGGTGAATGTAGAAAATTAGCTGTGAAGAATAAAAATCTTAAGAAACTAAATCTGAAAATTTCAAAAGAAAGAAATTTTAATGATGAAATACAAGATAAACTAAATTCTGAAAATGAAATTTTAAGGTTAAATTCAAAATAATTAATTCAGAAAAATCAGAATTTAATTAAAGAAAATCAAAACTTAAGTAAAGAAATTAACCAATTGAAGTCTTTTATTAACAAATTTACTGTAAGTTCAGAAAGATTAAAAATGATGTTTGAAAGCCAAGCAAATCATTAAATAAGATAACTTATCTCAAAAATGAAAAGAATGGGCATAACAACTTTACCTATCGTTCTAACACAATTAAATCAAATGGTAAAGTTATTACTATTAAGAAAATATGGGTTCCAAAAGGAACAAGTATAGCTAACCTACAAGGACCCAAAAGAGCTTGGGTTCCTAAGTTGAAAATATGATTATTTTTCAGCAAGCATGTCTAGCTATCCAAGGTTCTAATGAAAGATGTTATCTAAACAATGGGTGCTCTAGACATGTGTTAAAGAATTGAATTTAAAATGTAATTAAGAAGAATGATTTAAATGAAAGAAACAATGAAATAAGTAATTCTTGCATCCTCTCGTATTGAAATTACTTTATTAGTTGATTAAAACATAACTTGCAAGTATTAATCATTTTTGTGATATAAGTGATATTTTTTTTGGTATGAAAAGAAAATATATTCAAGTCACTTCATTTTATAGTATGCTCCACTCACTATTGGATAAGTTGCTAAATGATTAATTAATTTATTAAAAATAACTCTATGAATTCTCTATATGCTTGATTAAGAATTTCTATCCATGGCATTATTTTTATTGATCATAAACATGAGAATGTGTACTTGGTATACCTTTGAATATATGTATTTAAATACTAAGATCAAAGAATCCTTTTTGGCATGTAAACTTACCTTATGCTAGTGTGGACCTAATTTCAAAAGACCTTGTCATCGGTTTACTTAGATTATCTTCTGTAAGGTCAAAGTTTGTTATGCATGTTAACTAAGGAAACAAACAAGAATCAATTTCTAAATCTAAGGAAGTTGTTTCCATCACTAAGTTTTCAAAAGCTTACATTGGATTTGTTCTTGACAAATAAAATTGAAGTATCTTCTGTATTTGCTAAATCTTGTAAAAGTGTTTCAAATGAAAAAGGTTTCCAAACTGTGAAGATAAAGAGTATCATGGCACAGTGTTGAAAACCAAAATCCTGATAAAGTTTATACAGAAATTAATTATTTCAGCACCAAGGACACCTTAAGTAAAATAGGGTTAATAGAATTCTTGAAGAAATGAAAAAGACAATTGTGTATGATAGTCATCTACTTAAATGATTTTTTTTAAAGAAAGGGCTATCATCACTGCTTGTCATACATATGACTTCTATTAGATCTATTTTTGATGAAAACTCCTTTTGATCTTCTAAAAAATGGAAAATGAACCATTGCATATCTTTCATATTCTTCAGTCATACACGTTATGCTTGATATGTTCTTATGAAAATAATGCCAAATCTGATAAAGATATCTCTATCCTTGGATATCATTCATCAAGCAATGCATATAGAACATTCATAAAAAGATTCTAGTTGTAGAAGTATCAATTCATTTTATTCTTTATGAGACTAATGATTTATTATCAAGATACTAAAATCAAATTATATATGTATATGGTTAATCTATTACATATAACAATCTGAAAAAACTTGTTAATAATTAGAACCAAATTGGATTTTTCAGAAATGCACTTAATGAAGAAAAATTGATGAATCAAGAAAAGATGAAATAGATCTTGATTCTTGCATGATTAGAAGTAAAGATCACCATTATCATTTGCTTGTTTTATGAGCTTTATATTCTATCAAATGAATGTGTAGAATGCACTCCTAGGTGCTTATTTTATTAAAGAAGATATATGTTAAATAACCACCATATTTGAAAACACTCATTACAAATATGATAAAGCAATATATGATTTGAAACAAGCATCAAAAGCATGATATAAAAAGCTTAAGCAACCTTTTTGATATAAAGTAATAGTGATAATTCTTTGCATCAAAAAATGTGATATCTTACTTGCTCAAAGTATACATTAATGACATCATTCTTGGTTCTACTAATGGAGATTTATATGAAGATTTTACTTAGCTCATGTAAGGTGAGTTTAAAATATGTATGATGAACATCTTCTCTCAAACTCCAAATTAAGACAAACAAGAAAGGGGATCTTCATTGACCAAAGTTAGTCCACAAGAAAACTCTTATAGAAGATTGGCATGAAGAAGGTTTGTCTATGACCCCATCTTGTAGAATTTGAAAAGGATGAGCAAAGTAGATCTATTGTTTTAAAGCTGTATTGAAGCATGATAGAATAATTATTTTATCATACAGCTAGTAGACCAGATTGTATTCTCATTATGTGACCTTGTGCAAGACTTCAATCTAACTTTAATGAATCATATTTTATTGATAACAAATAAATCATAATCTGAATTTTGATAGAAACAACTGTTTAAGATAAGTTGATTAAAACGTAGCTAGCGTGTCTTATTGATAATTATCTTAAGCAAATAAAATCTAAACTAAATCGATTTTGAAAATAAGAAATTGATTTGACCTTGATAAATCTTCCTATTGCCTCATATGCTTGTCCTTGAACTATCTTGGTTAATGAAACTATCTCTTTAGTTCAAGTGATATGTGCTTGCTTATATTAAGGCAATCTCTTGAGTAAAGTGACTCAATATTCAACTATTGTCATATCTTATATTGAGTCATCTAGTTAAAAATATGTTGGATGAATGGTTTGTATCTTAAAGAAACTAAAGACTTTCTTTCAAGAAAGAAAAGGAGTTTGTTAATAATGCATGAATCCTTGAGCACAATGAAAATGTTATTTGCATGATATACATATATATGATACATAAGATTACTTCTTTATTCTGCTCTTTCATGTAAATTACTTGAGAATAACAAAAAGAGAGAGAGATAAAGAAAAGAAAATGGATATTATTCAAGAGAAGTAAAATCTAAGTAAAGGCAAATACTTCAATCTTAAGGAAAAGCAAAACAAGCATAATATATTTGGGACATTTATGAGACTCGCGAAAGGGATAAAATCCGCAATTAATTACACTTAAACAGGGAGAGTTTGAAGTAAAAACTTTTTAACATTTCTATATTGCTCATCATAGGGATGGTGCCAATGGGGAGGCTAGTGGTAGTACCCGGCACTATTTGACCCAACTATTCGGTGTAGGGCATATTAGGGACGGCACAAGAGGGAGGCTAGTGGTAGTACCTCGTGCCCCTTCCCAACTCCACTGGATAGGGAGCAAATAGAGTATAGAGCATAAGAAAGTAAAAATGAAAGACAAAGTTAATGAAAGTATATAAGAAGAATCAAGTTAAATTTTTAATCACTTGAAAACACACTTTAAGGATGAAATCATTGCAAGATAATGCTTAAACAGGGGGAGTTTATTTGAAAAGAATTGATTTTGATCCTTAACATTCTTACTCTTAATATTCTAATGCATGACTTAACACATAATATATTTTGCATATGGCATGATGCTTTAAATTATGGATTCTCAATATTTTGTAATGTTTCATGCTTGGACAATTTGATTGATTGTTTGAAATACTACATAAAATTTTGTTTGGTAAGAAAATTCAGATTTTTCATTCACAATCATCGTTAAAATGTGAAAGTTGAAATGAGAAGAGAAAGATATCTCTATTTAGGCAAAATGAATTAATCTTGATCTATCTTTCTACTTGCCTAACTTTGATACATAATATCCTAATACTTGTTAAAATATCCTCCATTTTGTATCGAAACTCAATACTAAATACAAAGATTCTGAAAGTGCTCTAATGTTATTGAAATATGTGTTTTCAATCTTAGTAATTTAAGATGAGCTACAAAGTAGAAGATACATATCTCAAATTTTGAGAGCCTTCTTGGAAATTCTTATGAAAATTCAGAATCTGATTTTGTATAAAAGCTTAAACTCCATATGATTTCTAAATAACATCTTAATGTAAGAAAAACAGAATTAATTTTGATGCCTTTGGTTGATTGCTCCGATACGCATCCGAAACATAACTTTTCTTATCATTAAAATCTACTAATATTGGTCTAAATGATCAATGATCTTGATTGCAAGCAAATATTTTTAAATATGTGATTTTATTTTGATATTAAAAATATTTATTGTGCTTCATGTATACATTGCTGAAAAACTATGATTAAGAAATTGAGTTTTATAAATATATATATTTCAATGATCATCTATATGTTTTTCTCTCCTACATTATTAAAGACAAAATAGAGTGAATGATCTTAAAGCTAGAAATATTTCAGCTCACTCAAATGATTCTAAAAGAAAGAAAATGTAAATGCTTTTGAAAGAAACTGAGCTTCAAATGAATCATTTTCTGATTAATAATTCTATACATTTTCTCTAAGATTAGGAGAAAGCATAACTTGTTCTTAAAGGATTAGGAAGAGTGACTACTATAAATTTTGAATAATTATAGATCACTCTACACTCTCGATATCAAAAGAAAAGAATGATTAAAGAGGAATGCATCTTTTGAGGGGGAGCTTTAGATATTCTAAAGATACTTTAATTTGGTATCAGATGATGCATACCTTGAATTTTATGGATTGATTTTGATGAACCTCCTTATATTGCAAGATATGCTTTAATTACCTTGAGATGAGTTCTATAAAGGTTGTCTTATCTCAAACCTTGAGTCTTATGAAAATAAGCTGAAACTTATAGAAAATATATTTTTGAGATTGACAATTTTATTGAACATTATCTTCAAATTCTAAACTCTTAAATGGAATGATCAATTGAGGGGGAGAAAGAAAATTTCAGAAGGAGAGGTCCTATGGAACTTAATCGCATAAATCTATAACTAAAGGAGAGAGGAAGAATACTAAATGAAAAGTGATCTTAATGCTCTCCAATATTTATCATCTGAAATTTAAATCTGAAAATTTTTACGATACACCTTGAGGCTTGTTATTTGGTTAGTATATCCTATGCATCAATCATGAACCAAATTACAATTCAAATAGTTGATCTTAAGAGCCTCTAACTTAATGAAAAAGGGGGAGAATAATGTGTTGAATTTTCTTGAGTATCTCATAGAAAATCTATTTTGGAATTCACTAATGAGTCCTAATTGGCTTGCTCCTTAGAACTTAAATTTTGTGCCAATTCCTATTTTTATGTATCAAATTGTGCTTATTTTCTAAAGGAATAAAAGAAAGTCTTTAAGAGAGCTCTAAGATATATCAAAAATTGCATGAATCCATATTTTGGTATTTGTGCCCCAATGCTCTTATTATCATTAAAGAACTTTGAAGTCATTAAGAATTAATGATCCAACATGATGATATGTTTTTCAAGTATATGAGTTTTGATCTTATACTCTGAAAATTAATTAAATTGCTCTCATGTTGATAAAATACTTAATATTTTGGGCAAAAGTTCTTAAATGAACAAGCTTTCATACTTATTATTGAAGAGAAGTTAGATTTCCAGTCGTGTTTTTTCCTTGAATATCATTTGTGGTACTTTTTGAATTAACTTAAGAAAGATTCCACCTACACTTGATTAGAAAACTATCTGTGGTATCAAATTAGAAAACTTCTTGAAATCACATTCGATGTGTTCTGCTCTGAAATTATCTTAATTGTCTCTGATCTATGCTCCTTAATCTGATTCTAATATTATTGCCTTGAGTTATATAATTCATATCCTTGCAATAATTTGACATGCAAATCAGAGTACAATAAGAAAAAGAAATATTTGAGTATTCTTATCTTTGTGCTTAATGTTTCACTATCTTTTTGATGTTGTCAAAAAGGGGGAGAAATATCTAAGTATATGCTCATAATGCTTTGTGTTTTGCATTGAACACCAACTCAGCTTAAATTGAAATATGTTGATTGTGTTAAGCTGATTAAATCTAAAGCATTATCATGAAGTATGTTTTTAAATATATATGTTTTCTACTTCATGCAACTTAGCTATGTATTACTTCTAGAACACAATATATTTTATATTGCATATACTCCAAGTTTTGTCATCATCAAAAAGGGGGAGACTGATGACCCAAAGATTGATTTAAAGATTGATTTTGATGATCACAAAACCTTGAAGTATAAATACTAATGTTTGTGTTGCAAGGAGAAAGATATTTATTTTGCAAGGAACATAGCAAGTTGGAAAAACACAAGAAGGCCTCCAAAGCTCTCAAGAAAAGTTGGAAGATAGCTACAATTTATTGGCCCAAGTCTCAAGTTCAAAGGATTCAAATTGGAGGAGCAAATTCAAAGGAAAATTCAAAAGAATAGTCTTCGAGTCGACTCCTGAGGAATTCGAGTCGACTCCGATGCTTGTCGAGTCCACTCCAGAGTAGAACGAGTCGACTCCAGGGAGTAACAGACAGAAAGACAGAAAAGATATTTTGGACCCTGAGAGGCGAGTCGACTCCTAAAGAACTCGAGTCGACTCCAATAGCTGGCAAGTCAACTCCTAGGGAAAACAAGGCAAAAGTCAGAGAGCGATTTTCGACCTTGAGATTCGAGTCGACTCCTGTGGAACGCGAGTCGACTCCAATGGTTGGCAGGTCGACTCCAAAGAAAGCGAGAGTCGACTCTCAGTGGAACACAAGGAAAAAGTCAGAGAGCAGTTTTCGGACTCTGAGCTCCGAGTCGACTCCCAGACAACTCGAGTCGACTCCAAGGCAGCGCTACATGGCAGAAGGCTGTGTTCCGGAAACTGAGAGCCGAGTCGACTCCAAGAGAATCCGAGTCGACTCGAGGAAGAAAATCAGAAAGTATGTCCTCTGAATTCATGGGATGAGCCGACTCCGAAAATGCCAAGTCAGCTCCAGATGTTGGCGAGTCGACTCCGGGTTAAGTCGAGTCGACTCCCAGTCGAGGATGCACAATAATTCAAATTTGGAACAGTGGCCGAGTCGTCTCCAGTAAAGCACGAGTCGACTCCTGCAACAGACGAGTCGACTCCTGATCGCGCGAGTCGACTCCGATCCCAACGGTAATATTGTCAGGAAGTGCAGACTATGTCCAACGGCTCTATTTTTGTCTCTAACGGCTATATTCTTGTTTCCACGCCATCTAAAGCTATAAAAACAAGAAGAGAGCTAGGGGAGAACTTATGGAAGTGGGAGAAAACATTTAGGAAAGAGATTACAAGGGAAATCTCCCATAAGCACAAAAAGGGCCATTCAAAGTGAAATAGAGAAAAGAAGAGCATCCAGGTGAATCCCAAAGCTTCCTCTTCATCCGTGTGCTGCCTCGGAAATCCTCTACTTCGAGCCAAATCAGAAGAGGGTCAAGTAAAGAAGAAGCCGAGCTCCTTCATCTTCAAAACTCGTTTGAGGGCTTCTCTTTACTCTCTTTGTTTATATTGTTATATCTGCTTATTTAAGAAGCTTTGATTTGTTTTATACTTTGTTTTAATATCCTGTAACTTGATTCAATCAAGGGATTGAATCAAGGGGTTAAGGTTTGTTGGTAAGCCAAAGGGAAAACCAACGGTGTTAGGTTTGTTGGTGAGCCGAGGGTAAAACCAACGTGTAAGGGTTCGATTGTGATCCCGAAAAAACAATCGGAGTGGTTCTAGTCGGTGAGCCTGGAAAAACCGACCGAGTTCGTTGTGCGCTCGTAATCTGTAGGATTATAGTGAAATTCCCAAGAGGTCTTGGGGAGTGGATGTAGGTGCTGGGGTGCACCGAGAACCACTATATGTTTGTTGTGTTTGTAATGCCTCTTGTCATTGTCTAACTAACACACTTACTTACTTAGATAGATTGCTTGCTTAACTGTTATCCGCGCATCCTTTAGTTGCAAGCATATTCAATCAAGTCACATTCTATACATCAAACTGTTGCTAAGTTTGACTTTCACTGTGCATCCATACAACTTAGCATAATTAATCAAAAACTTTCAGAAGTAGGTTAAAAGTTTTAAAAGACCCAATTCACCCCCCCTCTTGGGTTGTATCTACTGGGCAACAATATTCCATGTAATCCAAAAGCCCGCAAATCTGTAAGCGATATCTCTATTAAGAAAATCTGGATTCCAAAAGGAACCATCATTGCTAACCTACAAGGACCTAAGAGAGCTTTGGTACCTAAGATAAGAATTTGATTGATGTTTTGCAAGTGTGTCTAACTACCCAAGGATCCAACAAAAGATGATATTTGGACAGCGGATGTTCTAGACATATGACAAGGGATGAAACTCAGTTCATCACCCTTAAAAAGAAAAATGGGGGAGTAGTTACTTTTGGTGATAATGGCAAAGATAAAATAATTGGCATAGGTAATATTCGAATCACTCCATCCTCTTATATTGAAAATGTTCTATTAATTGATGGATTAAAATATAATCTATTAAGTATCAGTCAATTTTGTGATAAAGGTTATAAAATTACCTTTGAATCCTCTATATGCTTAATTTCTAGTCCCCATAACAGTGGAATTGTTTTTATTGGACATAGGCATGAAAATGTATACATAATAGATTTAGATCATATACTCATGAAAAAGATGCAATGTCTAGTGGCTATAAATACCAAGGTTAAGAAAACTAGTTGGTTATGGCATAGAAAATTTGCTCATGCTAGTATGGACTTAATTTCAAAAATTATTCAAAAAAATCTTGTTACTGGCTTACCTAACTTAAATTTTGAAAAGGACAAAGTGTGCAATGCATGTCAGCGCGGGAAAGAAACCAGAACTACCTTTAAATCTAAAAATGTTGTTTCCACCACTAAGCCTTTGAAAATTCTCCACATGGATTTATTTGAACCTACTTGGACTGCAAGCCTAGGAGGCAAACATTATGGTTTTGTAATTATGGATGACTTTTCAAGATTTACGTAGATTTTGTTCTGCATTTGCAAAGTTTCACAAAAGAGTTACAAATAAAAAAGGTTTGCAAACTGTAAAAATCAGAAGTGATCATGGCACAAAATTTGAAAACAAATATTTTGAAAAGTTTTGTACAGAAAATGGAATTGAACACAACTTTTTCTACACCAAAAACACCACAGCAAAATAGGGTTGTAGAAAGAAAAAATATAACCCTTGAAGAAATGGCAAGGACAATGCTTTGTGATAGTAATTTGCCTAAATATTTCTGGCCTGAAGCTATCAACACAGCTTGTCATATCATTAATAGGGTTACTATTAGATCTATCTTAAAAAAAACCCTTATGAACTCATGAAAAATAGAAAATCAAATATTGCATATTTTCATGTTTTCGGTTGTACATGTTATCTTCTTAACAACGAAAAAGATAACTTAGGAAAATTTGATGCCAAATCTGATGAAGGTATTTTTCTAGGATATTCATCATCAAGTAAGTATATAGAGTATTCAATAAAAGAACATTAGTTGTAGAAGAATCAATTCATGTTTTTTTTAATGAGACTAATAACCTTTCATCAAGAAGCTCTCATACTTTTAAAAGAAGCTCTGATACATTTAAAAGAAACTCTGATACATTTAAAAAGCTCTGATATGTTTATAAGCTCTAATCCTTTTATAAATTAAAGTGCTCTGATGCATAATCAACTCTATGATAATAATATTCTGAAACTTTGGCCAAACTGCTTAAGACTTATCAATTACTTGCCCTAATTGCTGCCCTGATAGCATTACCATGAAATCTGAACCTTCTATTTAATTATTCTCTTTAACTCTTAATGCTTCATTCATGAACTGAAAGTAGAAAGATTTCTAACCCCTCACCCTTTTGTTGATGACCAAAAGGGAAAGAAGTAAAAGAATTTCAAAAAAAGTAAGAAGTAAGAGTACAAAAATTTCAAAAGAGGGAGAAGTAAAAGAGTAAAAGAACTTCAAAAAAAGAAGAAAAAGAGAAAAAGAATTCCTTTTGAGAAATAGTGGTATCAAGAATTTTAAATCTTCTGCTCAACTTAAACTCTTATGATAAAAAGGGGGAGAAGCATAACTTACTTGATCATATTAGAAAGGGAGAGATTTTCTCATAGAATATATAAAATTCTAATATTGAAAGTTTTAAGACTCAATAATAAAATGTTCTAAATTTTCTGAATATCTTTTTTCTATGAACTTTATTGCAAAAGTACTCTAAATTTTACTGCAAAATTCTTTTAAACTCAATAGTTTTGTCATCATCAAAAATGGAGAGATTGTTAACCCTAAAGGATGGATTTTGATGATCACAAAAATAATTGAGTTAAATGTGTACTCTAATGAAGTTGGCTTAAGTGTGAAGGTTTAAATTTTAAGAAGAAAATAGCACTTACAACCTCCAAAAAATCAACAAGAATAGAATCAAAGGCTCCTGGAAATTCTCAGAAAAACTTAATGAGCCGCCTGAGACCAATTAGATGAGCCGGCCCCTGTACTTAAGGAGTCGACCCAATATCTACATGAGTTGACCCCCGACATTGAAGAGTCGAGCCTTTGAGGCCAGCGCAGGAATTTTGTATGTATTAAAGGAAACAGCGAACTCTTGCACCAAGTGAGCCGACTCCTTTTGCACATGAGATGACCCCTGAATATGAAGGGACGACCCTTGTTACCCTGACAACTCCGACGGCTACTTTCTACAGGATTTTTACTGGGTGTCAATCGATAGTTTTTTGGTCTAATAGCTAGTTTGTACTTTCTGGTCAGTATGAAGCCCATAAATTCAAAGAAGCGCCAAGAGAAAAAAAGAGACAAAGGAGAGGAACAAAAGAGAAAATCCAAAACAAAAAAAAATCCAAGGTTCCAAAGGTCAAATCATTACAAGAGAGCCGTCAAAGAGAAAATCCATTCTATGAGAAAATTAGTTGGGATATTCAACAAAAAGTTGCTGTTGTGCAATCAAGACTTCCAGATGCAGCCAACGACCATCTTCAAAGCTTCTGATCCTCATTTATTATTTCATTTACTTTGAAGCTTTGTTTACTTAGTTACTACATTTATTTCTTTTCTTTAACTCAGCTGTAACAGTATCAATTGTTTCTGAAATTGGTAAAGGTTCTTCCAAATCTGAATTGGAAGTTGTTGAATCAGGCAATTCAACAAGGATTAAAGTTTTGGTTAGTGAGTCTGTGAAAACCAGCTGGGTTGTTTATGATTTCGAAAAACAAACGTGTTAAGGTTTTGGTTGGTGAGCCTATGAAAACTAGCTGGATTGTTTGTGATTCTGGAAAACAAATGGATTAAGATTTTGGTTGATGATCCTGTAAAAATCGACTGGGTTCGTTGTGATTCCGAAAAAACAACGAGTTGGGCTGTGAGCTCAAAAAATAGCCACAATGTAATCAGAGAGCTTATAGCAAAAATTTTCACGAGTCTTGGAGAGTGGATGTAGGTGTGGGTTGCACCGAACCACTATAAAATTATCTGTGTTTTTGTGTGTGCTTGTCTTTTTATATTTCTGCTTCTACCAACATTCATTCTTTGCTTCAGCACTTTTAGCCTTCAAATTGGAATTATAGTTTATCCACTATAATTAGTTAAAAAGTTTTCAAAACCTAATACACCCCTCCTCTTGGTGTAGCCCAAGGTGACAACCCAAGTGGGAGGGTGAATTGGATTTTCTAAATTTTATGATCTCTAATTAATTTCTAAATGAATATGTAGTTTGGCCTATGCGAGGAATATAAGTGTAGTGGAAGCTGTTGGCGGAGGCCTGAGGGGTCGAGTCAACGTTGGCGGAGGCCTGAAGGGCCGAGTCAGTCCTGCCGCCTGCCAACATGGATGCACTGGAGGAGTAGGGTGGGTTATACCACTAGGGGGGTCCCTGAACCCACTGGCGAGGCCCTGTCGGAGTCCGGAGTGGGCGAGACTTGGTCGGAGTCGACTCGTGGCGCTATGGGCCCCTGCGCTAGTTTAAGGAAATAAAGTTGCGCCTTCACTAACACCTGCAGGTTTTGGTGTAATGGTAGCGCTTGATCCTGACAATTGGTATCAGAGCCATAGGTCTCGAGTTTGAAACCTAGGCATCACGTTGGGGGGGGGGATTGTTGGCGGAGGCCTGAGGGGTCGAGTCAACGTTGGCGGAGGCCTGAAGGGCCGAGTCAGTCCTGCCGCCTGCCAACGTGGATGCGCTGGAGGAGTAGAGTCGGTTATACCACTAGAGGGGTCCCTAAACCCACTGACGATGCCTTGTCGGAGTCCGGAGTGGGCGAGGCTTGGTCGGAGTCGACTCGTGGCTCTATAGGCTCCTGCGCTAGTTTAAGAAAATAAAGTTACGCCTTCACTAACACCTGCAGGTTTTGGTGTAATGGTAGCGCTTGATCCTGACAATTGGTATCAGAGCCATTGAGGATCCTAGTGTGATTTTGAGGATTACAAAGCCATTGAGGTCAAATGGAAATACTAATGCTTTCAATTCAATTGATCTAATACATAAGTAAGTAAGAAAGAAAGATTTGATACATCCTTGATACGCTTTGCTTGATATATTTAAAAGAACTTTCAAGAATACATCTAAAACAAATTATATTGGAAGAACTTGAGGAAAGAACTAATTTAGAGTTTAATATACCTTAAAGTTAAGTTCTTTTAATTGAAGCTTAACTCTGTCATTTACATGCTTAATGAGCTTAAACTTTAATGTGCCAAGCATCCTAAGAAGAAAGAAATGATTTACGATGTTGTTACTTCTTTTATATGTTTAATATGCAAATCTAGCCTAAAGATGCAGAAAAACAGGGTTAGAGTCGACCCCAGAAGAGATGGAGTCGACCCTGGCACAATTTGGCACACTTTGGCACATTCTGGCACAAATGGCACAAATGGTACAGACCTCGGGTCGACCCCAGAAAAGCTCGGGCCGACCCCAGAAAAGCTCGAGCCGACCCCAGCTTCAACCATCTGAAAATACAGCCTTCTGGAATTTACTGAGAGGGCCGACCCCAAGTTTCCTTGAGCCGACCCCAGGTGGAGCCGACCCCAGAAAACCTTGAGCCGACCCCAGGTTGAGCCGACCCCAGAAAAAGTTGAGTCGACCCCAGATTGAAATGTCAAGAAAGCAAGTCTCTGGATTTCCTGAGAGGGCCGACCCCAGAAAAGTTTGAGCCGACCCCACTGTAGCAGGGGCTGACCCCAGAAAAGCTTGAGCCGACCCCAGAAAAGCTTGTGCCGACCCCAGAAAAGCTTGTGCCGACCCCAGAAAAGCTCGGGTCGACCCCAGCATGGCTGACAGTATAACGGCTAGTTCTGCAGAAGCACTTTTTGAGCTCCCAACGGCTATAAACGGCTAGTTTCTCCATTCGAATGGCTAGGAAGTAATCTTTGGAGGTTAGAGAAGTATTTAAGAGCCATTATTCATCAAAGGATGATATCTTGGTGGGAATCTAAGTGTGCATTCAAGAGAAAGAGGAAATCCAAGAAAGTTAAGGTTATTGCTTCAAGTTCAAACCCAAAAGAAGTGTGCTGAGCAGAATTCAAGTGCCTTCAAGAGCTCAACCAATTCATTGAAGAGTGAAGCAACCTTGGAAAAGAAGAGAAGAGCAATCTACAAAGCGATAATTATTTTCTACTCTATTCTTTTTGTGCATATTTGTTATATTTGCTCATTTAGGAGCTTTATACCTTTGATTTCTTATTCATTGTAAGATTTGTTGGTGAGCCCGTAAAACCAATGGTATAGGTTGTTGGTAAGCCCGTAAAACTAAAGTAGGTTGTTGGTGAGCCCGCAAAACCAACGTTAGGTTGTTGGTGAGCCCGCAAAACCAACGTTAGGTTGTTGGTGAGCCCGCAAAACCAACGTAGGTTATTGGTGATCCCGGAAAACCAAACTGTAAAGGTTTTGGATTGTGAGCCCGAAAAAAAATCCTACTGTAATCCGAGGGATTATAGTAAAATTCCCAAGGGGACGCATGGGGAGTGAACGTAGGTGCCTTGGGGTGCACCGAACCACTATACATCTATTAGATGTATGCCCTAGATGCCAATTTTGGCTGACACATTATTAATTCTGGGACATAATTTGTACTTGACTTTATTATTATTGAATAAATGAAAGACATCTTTTTCATTCATATTGTTATTGTGTCTATGAATCGTCCAAGGAATTAATAAGATGATGATGCACATTCTCAAGAGTTGAAAATTTGAGCCATCTATCATTAGTGATTAATTTCTAAACACTCCTGATCGATGGATCATCACAAGGACGGTGATCGATCCGACGAGATCAGTGCACACATTACTTTTTCTGTGGTTGGACGAGACTCAAGTTCATGGTGTAGGGATACTGAAGTAATAGTGCAGGTGCTTGTTAGAGAACAAGGGTACTGAGCGTGACCAATACAAGAAGTCACTTGGATATCTATCCACTCGTCAGTGACTTGCTTGATGTTGTAGTAGTGTGACTGGTCCTTGATCAGTGCTAAATAATGTACAAATTTATCTATTTTACATAGCACTTATTATTATTATTAAGCATATATTTTAAATTTAAACATAAGAAAATGTGTTTCCCCTCATCATTGCATTTTAATAAATTATTCAAGTTTGGTTTAATTATTTATTGATTGAGCCTAATGTATGCAGGTCAAGTCAAACCCGTGGTTGGATAATGCCTAAAATCACACTGCACCATTTCACAAGTCCACAGCCAATCAAAGTCGACTCCACATCTTCCGGAGTCAACTCCAAAAGCTCTCCTCTAAGACTCACTGCATCCCATCCCAGCCTTCTTTTTCTTCATGCACTTACCCATCAAGACTTTCTTTCCATGCATTCAAACCCCCTTGTTTGTAGCTTCAAAACAGAGCCACCTTCCAACCAACCCGAGTGGACCCAAACCACCTTTCTCAATGCATAAAATAAAAATCTCCATCATCCCTCACGCCCGTATAAATCTCCCATCCTCCCCTATCCTGAGCGTATCCTCTGCTTCCGAATGAGAGCTACCTGCCATCCATATCATCCCCTGTTCCCATCCTTCCCAAATTTCCTCTAAGCCTCTGAGCCATCAAAGCCCACTCCGTTCATCGTGCCCCCGCGTATCCCCTACTTCCAGATTTCATCCCGCGATGCAATCCTCCCAGCATCCATGAGTTAAGCATCATCTTCCTCCCAGCCGATTCTAGGATCCATCCTCTCCCCACTCCGTTCATCGCGTCCCAGCATCCCAGCCGGGATCCCCTCCGCTTCACCGATCCTCATCTTCACCCGAATTTGTTCCAAGAAAAGTCCCAACATCCCAAACCTCCCAGCCATCAAATCCTCTTCCGATTATCATCCACGGATGAGTCTCCACGTTCCAACCGATCCGTAAGTTCCTCCCAGCATCTTTCGGGATCCCTCTCTTAGCCATAAACACCAACTTGTCAGCCATTCCCAGCATCCCACTGATTCGCAAGGAGAATCATCCGCATGACCCCAGCATCCACAGATCTCGCCCAGCATTCAACCACGTTCGTGATCAGCATTTCCAGATTTCCTCCCAGCTTCTTCCAATCCAGTTGCAGCCAGCGACCGTTCCGAGCAAGCAAAATCCTAGATTCAGCGCGTCCAGGTCCTTCCCTTCCCTCCCCACGCCCAAAACAGGGGAAGATCTGATTTCATCCCATGCTGAATCGGCGCACGGGGGGGGCTGGTGAGGCTATAAAAGGAGGAGGAAGCTCTGTTTTGAGGGGGGGAAGGCCACGGTTTGAAGAACAGAGGAGGAGCCTCTGTTCGGAAGAGAAAGAAATAAAAAAAAAGAAAGGAGGGGGGGAAGAGAATATTTTGTGATATATTGGGAATAATGGGAGGTGAAGGCTTTCATTTGAAGATGGGAGGTCGTCCGGAAGCCATGCTCGGCTAAACGTCTAGTCTAGGGCTGGATGAAGCCCTAGCAATGTTACAGGGCATTGTAGTTCTTATTTTCTTTATTATTTTGGAGCTTGGTTTAAATTCTTATTATCAATGAAAAATTCTTTTATGATGTTTAAACTTTGAGCATGCTATTTATTATTCATGTTTGCTAAAGTAGTCTAAGATGATCCATGCCTAGGAAGATGAGGTGTACTGCACCCTAGGTTAGCATAATTAGGTAGACACTTCTTGCTATACCGAAGATGGATTTTCTTAAAACTCTTTATGCTTTTATTTTAAAAGGCTTGTAGCCAATATTGCTTGCCTCTCCAAAAGATAAAAAAATAAAAAATACAAACCCTGATGCAATGCTATGTGGTGGACTCCAAACCCTAGATCCATTTATTCTGATAAATTTTAATTCGCACTCATAGTTTAATTTAGTTAAATCAAGTTAGCAAATTCTTCTTCTTGATTTATTTTTTTAAAAAAATAACTTATTCTTCAATCCCTGTGGACCGACACCCGCAATCACTATCCACAGGATACGTGCTATTGCGTGGTTTATTTTTGAAATTGAAAGAACAGATCAATTTTTGGCGCCATTGCCGGGGATTGCTAGCATAGTTATTTTTCCTATCATTAAAAAATTAATTAATTAAAAAAAAACTTTCAAAAAATATATACATATATATATATATCTAAAATAAAATAAAAAAATTATTTTCTATTATTGTTACTTTTCTTATCTCCTTTTTTTTCTCTTCTACTATTTTTTTGTTTTAATTTTTCTTTCGGTCTTATTTGATCAGGAATCGAAGGAAAAATCTGGGATGATCAAAAGGAGAATAGTTGGAAAAGGAATGCTGTAAAGGTTTGCCTACAAAAAATTTTAAATTGCTGGGGAAATTTTCTTTGGTAACCTCTAAATCTTTCTTATTTAAATTAATTATTAGCTTGAAATTTTGTGGTGATTGTTTAATTTTAATTTCAGCAAAATTGTGAATGCATGCCTGATACACATTCACCAATTAATCTGCACTTAGTAAGGGCAATCACCCCAACAAGATAAGAGCCGAATTTCATCACCGGACTCTTGCCCAACTTAGGTGAACTCAATCTCACATAGTGTCACTTTAATTAAAATCAATTAGACGTTGGCTCCTAGGGACATTCGAGCTCGATAGGACGAAGATCACCGAAAGTTGCACCAATTTCGCTCTGTGGCTTAGTTGATATCTAGGCAAGCTTTATCCCTATAAGGGAGACAGTTCATCTGTTCGAGGCCAGTGGGTTTTAAGTGGAACTTTTGCGAATGCATCGTGACCCCTCCACTTACCTGGGAGCTTACCTGGTCAACTCGGTTCATGACACCGGATTGGAGGCTTAGGTGCCCTCTTCAAACCAGTTAGGAGCTGTCTAGTGATTTTAGAACAAATACAAGGATTTATGTGTTTTTCTTTTATTGCATGCTTGATTGATCAAGTACTAGTGTATGCAAGGGAGTCGTTCTAGAGTACGTGACCTATTACCTTTTGATCCTGAAATAGAACGGACCCTTAGAAATATTCGAGCTGAGAGCAGAACAATAGAATCATCCCCACCTCTTGAGATGACTGAAGAACAACCCAAACTCCTGAGGGAGTACTTTACTCCCACCATTTACACTTCCTCATCTTGCATTCGATTACCTGAAGTAGCAGCTGTACAATATGAAATAAAGTCTAGTGTGATCCAAATGCTCCCATCTTTTTATGGGCTCACCAATGAAGACCCATATAAACACCTAGATAAATTTCTTGAGATTTGCACCACTGTCAAGATTCAGAACTTCACTGATGATGCTCTGAAACTTAGATTATTCCCCTTCTCCCTTAAAGATAGAGCCAAACAATGGCTAAATTCTTTAGAAGCCAACTCGATTCGTTCTTGGGATCAAATGCAACAAGAATTCCTTAAAAAATACTTTCCCATAGGTAGAACGAACCAGTTTAGACGTGCCATTACAAGCTTCTCCCAAACCGAGGGAGAAGAATTTCATGAAACTTGGAAGAGATTTCGGGACCTAATCCGTAAATGTCCTCATCATCAAATACCTAAGTGGCAGCTAGTGCAATGTTTCTATGACGGATTGACTGAACGAAACCGTCAGATGATCGATGCTGCATGTGGGAAAACTTTTATGCTTCAAAATGAGCATGAAGCATGGCAATTATTTGAAAATTTTAATGAAAACTCCCTTCACCATGTTTCCTGTTCTCGTCAAGCACCCCCGAGTTCTCAAAGAAAAGGGACCATTTGTGAAATAAGTCATTCTATGAACCTGTCTAGCAAGGTAGATGCATTGTCCCATAAGATCGACTAACTAATAATAGGAGGACATGTCGTTAGCTCTTCCCAAGCACAAGTGTGTGCTATCTGTTCTAGCCCATCGCATCCTATTCATGAGTGCCCCTCAGCACCCCAATTCCTCGAACTCGTGCAAGAACAAATCAATGCTACCCAAACACAGCCCAGACCGGGTAATGACCCATTTTCCAATACATATAACCCGGGATGGCGGAATCATCCAAATTTTTCTTGGAGGCAGCAAGCTTCGAATACTGCCCAACCCTACTCCTAAAATTTTCAAAATCCGCAGAATTTTCATCTCTACCGTCCCTCAACTCAATTTCAACACCCTTCTCCTCCAACCCAAAGAAATACAGCCTTTGAGGAGAAAGTGTTGACTGCCCTTTGAGGTTTGGAGGCAAACACACAACTATTGCACTCTCACACGCAATCAATTGCTAAGCTAGAATCCCAAATGGGTCAACTAGCCAATGCATTAAACAAGCGAGAGGAAGGTAAGCTTCCAAGTCAACCAATGAGTAATCCTAGGGGACAATACGTGGCTCAAGAAACTCGACTAAATCATGAGCAAGCCAATGCTTTGACTATTGTGGAGTGATTGATTAAAACCCCATTTGATTTTGATGAGCTCAAAGCATTTGAGTATATCTTGTGATTACTAATGAATTCAATTGAGTGTTTCAGTGAAAATCCTGTCCAAGTGTTTCTAGACTTGGTTCATAGTATTTTGGATAAGTTAAGAAGTCTGCATGAACCAATGTCTGAGACTCGAGTCGACTCCCGAGTATCACGAGTCGACTCCAAGCGTATCAAGTTCACTGGCACGAGCTCGAGTCGACTCCAGATCAGTACGAGTCGACTCCGACTGAGAACAGACAGAAGGACAGAAAGCTTCAACTCAGAAACTGTCAACGAGTCGACTCCCGAAGTGCGCGAGTCAACTCCAATGTTCAACGAGTCGACTCCAGGGTAGTAAGAGTCGACTCCAAGAGAAACACAAAGAAAAGTCAGAGAGCAGTTTTCGGGTCTGAGATTCGAGTCGACTCCAGTGGAACGCGAGTCGACTCCGATGGTTGGCAGATCGACTCCAAAGAAGGTAAGAGTCGACTCTCAGAGGAACACAAAGAAAAAGTCAGAGAACGATTTTCGGACTCTGAGATTCGAGTCGACTCCCGCAGTACGCGAGTCGACTCCGAGACTGAGCGACCATCAACAGACAGAAGACCATGTTACTGCCTCTGAGATTCGAGTCGACTCACAGACAGCTCGAGTCGACTCCGAGACAAGCTTCACGTCAAAAGGCAGAAGACCAACTTTCGGAAACTGAGAGCCGAGTCGACTCCAAGGAAGTTCGAGTCGACTCCAAGACTGGATGAGCCAAAAGACAGAGAATCGGGAGTTCGGGCTCTGAGATTCGAGTCGACTCCCAGGACAGTCGAGTCGACTCGAGTGGACAAAATTCAAATTTGGATCCACGGACTTCAGTGGATGAGCCGACTCCAAAATTGCCACGTCAGCTCCAGAAGTTGGCGAGTCGACTCCAGGTCAAGACGAGTCGACTCCCAGTCAAGACTGCAACTTTAGTTCAAATTTGGAACAGTTGCCGAGTCGACTCCGGAAAAGCGTGAGTCGACTCCTGCTACAGCCGAGTCGACTCCTGATCGCGTGAGTCGACTCCAACCCACCAACGGTCATATTGTCAGGCTGCGCAGAGTGTGCAGAACGGCCAGAAAAAGCAGAGTAACGGCTAGTTTCCGTGGGGGTTGGCTTAAATAGCCACAGACGACTGTAGCAAGGTAGAGAATAGACATTCCACTCCAAGCATTCAAGTTTTCAAGCTCTCCAAGTGCTCTTAAACGAAAAAGGGGAGATCTGCATTTACTGCTCCAACAACTTCTTCCCAACAATCAAAGCTTCCTCCTCCTGCATTCAAGTCGACCACTCTTTCAAGAGGAGACCGGAGTTCCAGAAGCCATACCTCTTCACCAGCTTAAAAGCGTTTGAGGGCTTCTAACTCCTTTACGATTATATTGTTTTAAATCTGCTTTTTGAGAAGCTATTTTCTGTTTTCTTCTATCTCTTGTATTTACTTGATTCAATCGGGGGATTGAATCAAGGGGTTTAAGGTTGGTTGGTGAGCCAAGTTAAAACCAACGTGTGTAAGGGTTTGATTGTGAGCCCGGGAAAACAATCGGGGTTTGGTTCTAGTCGGTGAGCCTGGAAAAACCGACCGAGTTCGTTGTGAGCTCGTAAAACAACAAGTTTGGTTGTGAGCTTGCAAAACAACCGGCTGTAATCCAAGGGGGTTATAGTGAAATTCCCAAGTGAGACTTGGGGAGTGGACGTAGGAGCAAGTGTTGGGAACCCGCCCTTGCCGCTGATATTTCAAAAATTTTTCAGATGGCAGCGGAATCGGCATGCACGGGTTCGACGTTCATCGCATGAACGTTGTTTCGAGACCTTTCGTAATTAGGTAAGAATTAAGACTTTTAAAACTATTAGGAAGATCAGATCTTCACCTTGCGCGGGTAGATGATCACCGCAAATCTAAATTCGTGGTTTTGGAAGAGGGTTCGCTTGAAGCCGTTCAAACGTCCGGCCTCTACGGGTATCCACACGAAGCAGGATCCGATCCAAGCTCTCTATCTCACCGGGGTGCTAGCTCCCTTGCAGAGATAGCTTTGATGGCTGATGTCCTCCCTCTCAATCAACTCTTGATTGTGCTTGGAAGGAGGAAGAAGAAGGATGAAGAAGAGGATGAAGATGAGCCCCTACGCAGCCTTCTGCTGTTCCTTGCGTTGGATGAAGGAAGGGAAGGGAAAGGAAGCCGCCAACTCTTGGCTTTTCTTCTCCCTTTGCTTGCGGCTGAACCAAGAGGAGGAGAGGGGGCTTCCACGGCTTGAAGAGGAGGAAAAAGATTTTTTAGGGCGCCGGCCCTAGTGCCTCTCTTATAGCCATCAAGGGCTCCTCCAAAGTAGGAGCCCTAGATGACTTTCCAAAGAGGGGGGGGGCGCCGGCCCCCTCTCTTGTGCCGCACCAACCAAGATGAGAGGGGCTTATGCCCCTCTTACTTGGTTAACCTAATCCTCTTCCAAAGAGGATTAGGTGCTTCTCTCATAGTTTAATCCTAATCTAATTAGGATTAGCCAAATTGGGTTCAATCTATGCTAGTCCTAATCCAACTAGGACTTGAATGAACCATGACTCAATTGAACTCTTCAATCCTAATCTAATTAGGAGTCATGTTGATTCATTAGATTAATAATTAATTAAGACTTAAGGAATCCTAATCCAATTAGGATGTATTTAATTTTAGTCCTAATCCACTTAGGACTCTATTTGAATCCGAAGTTCTAATCCAATTAGGATTTCTAGGAATCCTACTCCAAGTAGGAATCCGATTTTAATTCAAAGTTCCTAATCTCATTAGGATTATAGGAATCCTATTCCAAGTAGGAATCTCAGTCCTACTCCAACTAGGATTTCCAGTCCTAATCCAATTAGGACTCTAGGTATCCTACCTGAAGTAGGATTCTTGTTTCAAGTCTAATTAATTAATTCTCTTTCCTTCTTCAACTTCTTATCAATCGAATTGATTACTCGTGATTCATAATCACTTTTCAACCATCGGATCGGTCAATACTTCTAGTGTGTGTGACCCCATAGGTTCTATTCTGACTGGTAGTGAGATATATTGTGATCTCTATCACTATATCATTGAAAACTCCTTTCAATGGGTTGGAACGATTCCAACTCAACTCATTAGGGTCTATCGATCATCAAGATAATCCCTATGAGTCCCACCATCCACCAGTGACACCTAGCAGCATGTAGTGGCTACCCAGCAGAATGGAATGATGAACCTCTAGGTGCAGTTAACATGTGATACAATCCTACTATCGTGGATCCCTACAGGACGGAGGTCATGGACAACTCGTCAAACCCCATCGTCTGTCATATGTCAAGATTTGTTCGACTTGAGTTCGATGGTGGAAAACTCTTTTTCCACTTTATATTACTGCCCTGGCCAAGGTCTTAGAACTCAGTCTAACAAATCACATAGGATCACTCCTCTCCTATCAAGGTCGATAGATTCCTTATAGGTGCATACCCTACTCCTACAGTGAACCTACTGCAGCCAATCTACACTGCATGGACCCATATGGCTAGAGACCATGTATGTGTGCAGTCAAACTACAATAACCTCACTGTGAGTAGCTGAAGCACCGCAGGTCAAAGGACCAGTCACACTACTGCAACATCAAGCAAGTCACTGACGAGTGGATAGACATCCAAGTGACTTCTTGTCTTGGTCACGCTCAGTACCCTTGTTCTCTAACAAGCACCTGCACTATCACTTCAGTGTCCCTACACTGTGGACTCAAGTCTCGTCCATCCAGAAGGAAAGTGATCTGTGCACTGATCGGATCGATCACCATCCTCGTGATGATCCATTGATCAGGAGCATTTAGAAATTAATCACCAATGATACATGGCTCAAATTCTCAACTCTTGAGAATATGTATCATCATCTTATTAATTCCTTGGACGATTCATAGACACATAAATAATATGAATGAAAAGATGCCTTTTATTTATTCAATAATAAACAGTCAAGTACAAAATTATGTCCCTAGAATCAACAATGTGTCAGCCAAATTGGCTTCTAGGGCATACATCTAACAATCTCCCACTTGCACTAAAGCCAATTGGTCATATATCTTAGGCCCATCTTCTCAAGGTGGGCTTCAGTCTTTTGCTGACTCAGCTGCTTAGTGAACGGGTCTGCCACGTTATCCGTGGAGTCTACTCTCTGCACCTCTACATCATAGTTGCATATGAAATGGAAGCGCCGCTCTATGTGCTTGGACTTCTGATGAGACCATGGCTCCATAGCTAGTGCTATGGTGCCAATGTTATCGCAGTAAAATGTTATGGCATCTAATGACATTACACCTAACTCTGCAATTAACTTTTAATCAGAAGGTTTCCACTGCACCCTTAGATACGGCTTAACATTCAGCTTCTAAGGTAGAATTTATAACGATCGGTTGTTTGGAACTCTTCCAATTTACTGAACCATCATTGCACATATTCTGATGTAGACTTTCTATCATCAATATGTGTGCATCCTTCTACCTTCAACTCTGATCTTCTCCCAAAGACCAAGAATAAATCTTTAGTTCTTCTCAAGCACTTAAGAATATTCTTCACAGCTGTCCAGTGTTCTTCACCTGGATTCGACTGATATCTGCTTGTGACACTCACAGCAAGAGCTATATCAGGTCGTGTACACAGCATGGCATACATGAGGCTTCCTATTGCCGATGCATAGGGAATCTTGCTCATGCGTTGAATCTCTTCAGATGTGTTGGGGCACATCTTCTTGGAGAGATGAATTCCATGCCTTAGGGGTAAGAGACCCCTCTTGGAGTTTTCCATGCTGAACCTCTTCAGCACCTCCTCTATGTACATTTTCTGTGACAGGCCAAGCATCCTTTTAGATCTATCTCTATAGACCTTTATTCCCAAAATATAGGATGCTTCCCCAAGGTCTTTCATGGAGAATTCTTTTGACAACCAGACCTTAACCGAGGTTAGCATGGGAATATCATTCCCTATTAGGAGAATGTCATCTACGTACAGTACGAGAAAAACGACAGCACTCCCACTAACCTTTTTGTAAACACACGGTTCCTCTTCGTTTTTGATGAAATCAAACGTTTTGATTGCGTCATCGAAACGAGTGTTCCAACTCCGAGATGCTTGCTTTAGTCCATAGATGGACCTTTGCAGCTTGCAGACCTTGTGATCTCCATCACTGGAAGTGAAACCCAAAGGCTGTTCCATATAGATATCTTCATCAAGATGTCCATTCAGGAAAGCAGTTTTCACATCCATCTGCCAAATTTCATAATCATGAAATGCTGCAATGGCAAGCAATGTTCGGATGGATTTTAGCATGGCAACAGGTGAAAAGGTCTCCTGATAGTCAATGCCTTCGCGCTGACTATACCCTTTCGCCACAAGCCTTGCCTTATAGGTCTCTACCTCTCCATCCGAACCTATCTTCCTTTTGTAGATCCATTTGCATCCAATAGGTACAATACCTTCTATTGGATCTACTAAGGTCCAGACTTGGTTGGAATGCATGGAGTCTAACTCTGACTTCATAGCTTCCAGCCATTTCTCGGAATCGATATCAGATATCGCCTTGTTGTAGGTTTTGGGATCCTGTATGTGATCCCTATCTCCCACTAGGAACATTTCCTCGGTATCCTCTTCTAGTATACCTAAGTATCTATCGGGAGGATGGGAGACCCTACTAGATCTACGAGGTGGTCGAGGGACATCGTGTACTGGCTCTGTATGAATGGGTTCAATAGGATCCATAACTCATTGCTTTTCAGAGACTTTCTCTTCAAGCTCAATTTTCCTCCCACTGCCTCTATCAAGGATAAATTGATTTTCCAAGAAGATGGCATGACGGCTCACAAACACATTGTGATCCTCTGAGACGTAAAAATTGTATCCTAATGACTCTTTAGGATATCCTATAAAACGAGCACTTATGGTCCTAGCCTCTAACTTGTCTGCCTGTAGTCTCTTGACGTGGGCCGGACATCCCCAAATCTTGAGATGACCCAGACTTGGTTTCTTACCATGCCATATCTCATACGGTGTGGTAGGAACGGATTTAGAGGGAACTCTATTCAATAAATAAATCGCTGTGAGTAAGGCATCTTCCCAAAGGAATATAGGTAAATCAGTGAAGCTCATCATGGACCTGACCATATCCAATAGGGTCCGATTCCTCCTCTCTGACACCCCGTTGAGTTGAGGTGTACCCGGAGGTGTCCATTGTGAGACTATGCCGTTTTCTTTGAGATAGTCCCGGAATTTCCCACTAAGGTATTCTCCTCCTCGATCTGATCGAAGAGCCTTAAGAGGTTTTCCAGTTTGTTTTTCTACTTCATTCTTGAACTCTTTGAACTTTTCAAAAGACTCAGACTTGTGTCTCATAAGATACACATACCCATACCGTGAGTAATCATCGGTAAAAGTAATGAAGTAAGAATAACGTCCCCTGGCTAGCACATCGAATGGGCCACATACATCTGTATGTACTAGGGTAAGTATTTCAGTGGTCCTCTCCCCATGTCCTACAAAGGGCAGTCTAGCCATTTTTCCTTGAAGACAGGACTCGCAAACTGGATATGACTCAGAAGTCAATGAGCCGAGAAGCCCATCTTTATCCATTTTGTTCATCCTATCCTCTCCAATATGGCCAAGCCTGAGGTGCCATAAATATCTTTGGTTTATCTCATCTCTGGATCTTTTGGATCCTTTGGCACTCACTTCTTGCTCGGTAACATTCACAGATACATCCATATGTAAATGATAGAGACTGTCAATCATAAAACCACGTGCGACTATTTTATTTCTCAAATAAATAGAACAGCAGTCTTTGTCAAATGTAAAAACATGACCTTCCTGTGCTAGACAAGAGACAGAAATCAAATTTCTGCTAGCAGCAGGTACATAATAGCAGTCTCTAAGTAATAAACTAAATCCAGACGGTAGTCGCAGATGGTAGGTGCCTACAGCCACAGCAGCAACTTTTGCCCCGTTGCCAACCCGAAGGGTTACCGCACCTTCCGCCAGCCTTCTACTTTCCTTTAGACCCTGCATGGTAGTGCACAAATGAGCACTAGAACCAGAATCTATAACCCAACTAGAAGTAGAAGAAACCGCTAGATTAGTTTCAATTATGAGCAAGTCTATACCTTCTGAAGGTGTATCACCTTTCTTGTTCTTCAGGCTCTCGAGGTATGAAGGACAGTTTCTCTTCCAGTGGCCTTCGACATTGCAGTGGAAACATTTTCCTTTGTCGTTAGCCTTTTTCTTTTGAACTTCCTTCTTTGGCTTCTTGTCTTTCTTCTGCTTCTTAGCAGGCTTCTTTTTCTTCCAAGTAGACTTTCTCTTGGAACCAGAAGTCAACTCAGCAGCAAGGACATTGCCCCTTGAACCTTTCAAGGCTCCCTCAGCAGTTACCAACATGTTGATTAGTTCAGTCTTAGTGCATTCAATCTTATTCATGTGGTAGTTTACTATAAACTGACCAAATGAATCAGGAAGTGACTGTAGGATCAAATCCACTTGTAATTCCTTGTGCATGTCCATACCGAGCTTCTCAAGCTCTTCTAGGTCCTTGATCATGGTCAGACCGTGATCATGGACAGACTGCCCCTCGTGCATCTTCGCTTTGAAGAGCCTCTTGGACACTTCAAAACGAGCTGTGCGACTCTGCTCACCATACAACTCTTGCAGGTGTGCCAGTATGTCCCTAGCAGTCTTTATATTTTCATGCTGGCATTGGAGTTCATTAGACATGGATGCCATCATATAGCATTTTACTCTAATGTCATCATCCAACCACTTTTTATGCATTTCACGCTGAACATCAGTAGGACGTGCTGGTAGTGTGGGGATATCTGAATCGAGTATGTAGCCTATCTTCTCACAGTCCAAAACTATTTTGAGATTTCTAAGCCAGTCTTTGTAATTGGTTCTGGTCAGTCGGTTGGTCTCAAGAATACGGGTCAAAGGGTTTGAAGCTGACATTGTATCTGCAGAGAGTAAAGATTCTAGTTAGATTTTTGTACTTGATTCTAATCTATTCCAAGGTCTTTTAGAACAAATGCAACTCCCACTATTTTCTCGAATCCCTCACACTTCCCTGGCAAGGAAACGGAAATCCTACGCGACTAGGGTTTCTAGTGGGTACTGCGGTCCCACCGATTTACATGCCACCTCACCTAACAGTTATTGGTGACACATAGATGGATGAGTGTACAACTCTTGTACAATGCTTCTCAAGCATGTTGCAGTGTAACTTGGTCTCTAAGCCATGAAGACCTCACCTAACAGTTATTGGTCCCATTTCTTAGTTAAGTCAGACCCACCGTATAACCGTAGGAATAAAGTCGTCATTGGGTCCTCACCTAACAGTTATTGGTGCCCAACCCCACCTTTACCCTACAACATCTCATGTCTATAGAGAGGTCCAGCCCCCCGATGCAACTTGACCACTGTGTCCAGCCGAGACAAATCAACATCAGAAAGGCCTTAGCAGCTCTACTACAGTGGAAGACCTATTGACTTAATATTGGTTAATCAGGTCTTAGTGTTTGCAACTTGAGCCCTTCATAAGAGGTAATCGAACAATTGGCCAGGTAAGCAGGTGGGAGGCTCCCCTTACTCAGAGAGTAAGGTCCTAATTAAGTAACCACCTTTCATGCTTTCCTAGACACCAATTAGATCAATTAATCTAATATGACTTGCTCATGTCGGTTCACTCTCGACTTGATTGAGGAGGTTTTGATTTAGGTCTCAATTGGGTTTGCTACATCACATGTAAACCTATCTACCCGACTCGCATTTACATCACATGCAAACGGCGCATCACAGGCAGTTATAATCGCAGCATCAAATTAAAGCTAAACTTTAACTAGGTGATGATCATGGATTCTAATTAGGTCGTATTACAAGCACATGCACATCAATCGATCAAGTGGTCTTCAACTCTTGAATTGGTTCCAAGCCTCCTTGATTCGATCCTTGATCAACTCTTGATCCCATCGCCATCAACCGCTTAGATCACCTTTCATCTCATGCCTTTGCTTCAACTTGATCGTTGATGTACATCACATCACAGAAATACAACCAGATGTAAAATAAAAATAAAAATAATTTACATCTCCTTTTAGGAGGCACGCAGGCCTCTCAAAACATCAAACAAGATGCATGCAAGCATCTGAAAAATTACATGACATCGCAGATCACATCGCAGGTCATTACATTTGATACCAAAAGGGTTTGAATCCTATGGTCATCACCGTATGCAACAATTATAATTTTCAGATCTGAAAACTAACTGATTGTATCATGACATAGGTCGCTGATCATGCTAATCATGATTCTAAACTTTGTAATCCCATTAACCATGCATTTAGAATCATCTTTTTATCACATAAAAATCAGCATGCAAAAAATCAGCACCCCTGAAAAATCTGCATGCAGAATTTTTCAGCATGCATGATCATTCAATTTTTAGATCTAATATGCCTTTAGATATTTAATTCTCACCTTAATCTACGAAGCCTAGGCTCTGATACCACTGTTGGGAACCCGCCCATGCCGCTGATATTTCAAAAATTTTTCAGATGGCAGCGGAATCGGCATGCACGGGTTCGACGTTCATCGCATGAACGTTGTTTCGAGACCTTTCGTAATTAGGTAAGAATTAAGACTTTTAAAACTATTAGGAAGATCAGATCTTCACCTTGCGCGGGTAGATGATCACCGCAAATCTGAATTCGTGGTTTTGGAAGAGGGTTCGCTTGAAGCCGTTCAAACGTCCGGCCTCTACGGGTATCCACACGAAGCAGGATCCGATCCAAGCTCTCTATCTCACCGGGGTGCTAGCTCCCTTGCAGAGATAGCTTTGATGGCTGATGTCCTCCCTCTCAATCAACTCTTGATTGTGCTTGGAAGGAGGAAGAAGAAGGATGAAGAAGAGGATGAAGATGAGCCCCTACGCAGCCTTCTGCTGTTCCTTGCGTTGGATGAAGGAAGGGAAGGGAAAGGAAGCCGCCAACTCTTGGCTTTTCTTCTCCCTTTGCTTGCGGCTGAACCAAGAGGAGGAGAGGGGGCTTCCACGGCTTGAAGAGGAGGAAAAAGATTTTTTAGGGCGCCGGCCCTAGTGCCTCTCTTATAGCCATCAAGGGCTCCTCCAAAGTAGGAGCCCTAGATGACTTTCCAAAGAGGGGGGGGGCGCCGGCCCCCTCTCTTGTGCCGCACCAACCAAGATGAGAGGGGCTTATGCCCCTCTTACTTGGTTAACCTAATCCTCTTCCAAAGAGGATTAGGTGCTTCTCTCATAGTTTAATCCTAATCTAATTAGGATTAGCCAAATTGGGTTCAATCTATGCTAGTCCTAATCCAACTAGGACTTGAATGAACCATGACTCAATTGAACTCTTCAATCCTAATCCAATTAGGAGTCATGTTGATTCATTAGATTAATAATTAATTAAGACTTAAGGAATCCTAATCCAATTAGGATGTATTTAATTTTAGTCCTAATCCAATTAGGACTCTATTTGAATCCGAAGTCCTAATCCAATTAGGATTTCTAGGAATCCTACTCCAAGTAGGAATCCGATTTTAATTCAAAGTTCCTAATCTCATTAGGATTATAGGAATCCTATTCCAAGTAGGAATCCCAGTCCTACTCCAACTAGGATTCCCAGTCCTAATCCAATTAGGACTCTAGGTATCCTACCTGAAGTAGGATTCTTGTTTCAAGTCTAATTAATTAATTCTCTTTCCTTCTTCAACTTCTTATCAATCGAATTGATTACTCGTGATTCATAATCACTTTTCAACCATCGGATCGGTCAATACTTCTAGTGTGTGTGACCCCATAGGTTCTATTCTGACTGGTAGTGAGATATATTGTGATCTCTATCACTATATCATTGAAAACTCCTTTCAATGGGTTGGAACGATTCCAACTCAACTCATTAGGGTCTATCGATCATCAAGATAATCCCTATGAGTCCCACCATCCACCAGTGACACCTAGCAGCATGTAGTGGCTACCCAGCAGAATGGAATGATGAACCTCTAGGTGCAGTTAACATGTGATACAATCCTACTATCGTGGATCCCTACAGGACGGAGGTCATGGACAACTCGTCAAACCCCATCGTCTGTCATATGTCAAGATTTGTTCGACTTGAGTTCGATGGTGGAAAACTCTTTTTCCACTTTATATTACTGCCCTGGCCAAGGTCTTAGAACTCAGTCTAACAAATCACATAGGATCACTCCTCTCCTATCAAGGTCGATAGATTCCTTATAGGTGCATACCCTACTCCTACAGTGAACCTACTGCAGCCAATCTACACTGCATGGACCCATATGGCTAGAGACCATGTATGTGTGCAGTCAAACTACAATAACCTCACTGTGAGTAGCTGAAGCACCGCAGGTCAAAGGACCAGTCACACTACTGCAACATCAAGCAAGTCACTGACGAGTGGATAGACATCCAAGTGACTTCTTGTCTTGGTCACGCTCAGTACCCTTGTTCTCTAACAAGCACCTGCACTATCACTTCAGTGTCCCTACACTGTGGACTCAAGTCTCGTCCATCCAGAAGGAAAGTGATCTGTGCACTGATCGGATCGATCACCGTCCTCGTGATGATCCATTGATCAGGAGCATTTAGAAATTAATCACCAATGATACATGGCTCAAATTCTCAACTCTTGAGAATATGTATCATCATCTTATTAATTCCTTGGACGATTCATAGACACATAAATAATATGAATGAAAAGATGCCTTTTATTTATTCAATAATACACAGTCAAGTACAAAATTATGTCCCTAGAATCAACAATGTGTCAGCCAAATTGGCTTCTAGGGCATACATCTAACAGCAAGGGTTAGCTCCGAACCACTATAAAACTTTGTGTTTGTAGTGCATTGTCTCTCATCTTCTTCCCCGGACACTACTCACAGCACTTAGCTTTAATTAAACAACTTGCTATAGCTTTAAATTAATCATCCACAAAGTTTTAAATATTCAAGTTAATTTAAAAACCCAATTCACCCCCCCCCCTCTGGGGTTGTCTATCTGGGCAACAAGTGGTATCAGAGCCAAAAACTCTTCCACTCAAGAGTTAAAAGATCAAAATGACAACCCCATTTGGATCTTCTCACATTGAGGGTCAGTCCACCCAAAGACCCCCTTTCTTCAATGGATCTGACTACTCATACTGGAAGGCTAGGATGAGAATATTCATCCAAGCCCAAGACTATGAGATGTGGTCCATTGTAGTAAATGGGCCCTACATCCCATCCATATACGTAGATGGTGTTAAGGTACCTAAACTAGAAATGGACTGGGATGAACATGACATGAGGAAGGCACAATTAAACTCTAAAGCAATGAATGTCTTCTATTGTGCCTTAGACCGTAATGAATTCAATAGGGTCTCTACTTGCAATTCTGCAAAAGAGATTTGGGACAGACTTGAAGTGACCCATGAGGGCACGAATCAAGTGAAAGAGTCCAAAATAAATATTTTGGTTCATAAATATGAACTATTTAAAATGGACTCTAACGAAACAATTACATGCATGTTCACTAGGTTTACTGATATTGTCAATGGCCTAAAAAGCCTTGGCAAGAACTATACTAACAGTGAACTTGTCAGGAAAATCCTTCGGTGTCTACCAAGGTCGTGGGAAGCTAAAGTGACGGCAATCCAAGAAGCTAAAGACTTGAACAAGCTTCCACTTGAAGAGCTCCTTGGATCCCTTATGACGCATGAGCTTACCATGAAACAACACAACGAGGAAGAGTCCTCCCATAAGAAAAAGGTAATAGCTTTAAAATCTACTTCTTCTAACAAGGACTTGTCTTGCAGCAGCAGCAGTGAAGAAGAAGAAGATGAGGAAGATGGTGGTGAGGCTCTTCTTGTGCGCAAGTTCAAGAAATTCATCAACCACAAGAAGTCCTATCATCAAAGGAGAGGCCCCTCAAATTCCTACCGCAAGGACAAAGGTAAGGAAAGGGAAAGTGAGGGGATCGGGTGCTATGAGTGCAAAAAGCCGGGACACATCCGAGCTGAGTGTCCCTTACTAAAGAAGAGCAGCAAGTACAAGAAGAAGAAGAAAGCCCTTGTCACCACCCTATCGGACTCCGACGCATCATCCTCATCATCGGATGAAGAACAAGAAGAGAAGGCCAATTTTTGTTTCATGGCCAACGAAAATGAGGTAACTTCTGATACGCACTATGATTTTTCATTTGATGAACTTTATGATGCGTTTAACGAACTAATGATTGAATATAAGGATGTTAATGTTAAAAACAGGGAACTAAAAGTAACTAACCAAACTTATATCCGTAAGTATGATTCTTTAATTAAGGATAAAGATGCTATTACCAAAGAAAATCTAGAACTTAAGACAAGCAACCAACTCTTAATTAAGAAAACTAGTACCTTAACTAAAGATAATGAAAAACTAACTAAGGAACTTTCAGAACTCAAAAACCATAAACAAGTCTTAAACAAGGATCTAACAAAAGAACTAAATGATCTAAAAGCCGAAAATCAAACATTAACTAAAGAACTTAACAAATACAAACCCTTAGTTGAAAAATTCACATATAGTTCTGAAAAGTTAAACATGATACTTAACAGTCAACGAGCCGTATTTAATAAAGCGAGTTTAGGGTATAAACCGAAAAATAAACAAAAACTTCTTAGTAACTTCTTTGTCAAAGCTGGGAAAAATAAAACTAAGAAAATGATCTGTTTTTGTTGTGGAAATATAGGACATAAGGCAAATGCATGTGACTATAGGAAAAGGAAAACTAAAAGAAAGATTAAAAGGGTATGGGTTCCAAAAGGAACCAACTTGACTAACCATGAAGGACCCAAGAAAACTTGGGTACCTAAGATGACATGATTTGCTTGTGTAGGAGTGTCTTGCAGGCAAGGTCAACAAAAATTGCTGGTATTTGGATAGTGGCTGCTCAAGGCACATGACGGGTGATAAAGACCAATTTTTCACCCTTGAAGCTAAGAAGGGAGGTGCTGTGACGTTTGGAGACAACAACCAAGGTCACATCATTGGTATTGGTAAAGTTCAAATCACCCCTTCTACTTTTATAGATAATGTCAGATATGTTGATGGTCTTAAGCATAACTTGTTAAGCATCAGTCAATTATGTGATAAAGGATATGATGTTATGTTTAAACCATCACTGTGTATTATAACAAATCCTAATGATAATAGCTTAGTTTTTAAAGGGATTAGACGTGGAAATGTATATGTTGTAGACCTAGAAGATCTTGCAAAACATAACCAATGTCTAGTTGTAAATGAAACTAAAGATAATGATGCTAGTTAGTTATGGCACCGTAAGTTAGGTCATGCAAGCATGGACACAATAACTAAATTAGTTAAAAGAGACTCCGTGATAGGTTTGCCAAAATTAAAATTTGAAAAGAACAAAATATGTGAAGCATGTCAATTTGGCAAACAATCTAGGAACTCCTGTAAATCCATAAAATGTGTCTCTACCTCTAGGCCTCTAGAATTATTACACATGGACCTATTTGGTCCAACTAGAACAACAAGTCTAGGTGGAAATAAATATGGTCTTGTTATAGTAGATGATTACTCTAGGTACACATGGGTCATGTTCCTAGTACATAAGGATCAAGCATTTTCTATGTTTAAAAAATTCCATAAGGAAGTAACAAATGCTAGAGAGTCTCAGTCATAGCCATTAGAAGTGACCATGGTACCGAATTCGAAAATCAATTATTTGACGAATTTTGTAGTAAAAAGGGGATAACCCATAATTTTTCTGCACCTAGGACACCACAACAAAATAGAGTTGTGGAAAGGAAGAATAGAACTCTAGAGAAAATGGCTAGAACGATGTTATGTGAAAGTAACCTCCCTAAGTACTTTTGGGGAGAAGCCATTAATACTTCTTGCTATATATTAAATAGAGTTTTATTAAGACCCATTATAAAGAAAACACCTTATGAACTGTGGAAAAACAGAAAACCAAAAGTTAACTATTTTCATGTTTTTGGATGTAGGTGTTTTGTACATAATAATGGGAAAGATAATCTAGGAAAATTTGATTCTAAATCTGATGAAGGAATATTCCTAGGTTATTCTACAACTAGTAAAGCCTATAGAATCTTTAATAAAAGAACCCTAGTTATAGAAGAATCTATACATGTTGTTTTTGATGACTCTAGTGACATCTCATCTAGTAAGAAGGTTAATTTTGATGATGATATTGAAATACTTGAAGAAAAGATAGATGAGATGGGATTACAAGATGATAATCAAAAGTTGATTGAAGGAGAATCGTCAAACCAAGAGCCTATAGTGGATCATGGGCTAGCTAAAGCTTGGAGGTATGCTCACGGGCATCCTAAGGAACTAATTCTGGATGATCCATCACAACCGGTTAGGACTAGAGCATCCCTTAGGAATTTGAATAATCATCTAGCTTTTGTTTCACACTTTGAGCCCAAACATATAGAAGAAGCCGAAAATGATGTAAATTGGATAAATGCAATGCAAGAAGAACTAAATCAATTTACTAGAAACAAGGTTTGGGATCTAGTGGAGAGACCTTCTGAATATCCAATTATAGGTACTAAATGGATATATAAAAATAAGCTAGATGAAAATGGAATTGTTATAAGGAATAAGGCTAGACTAGTAGCAAAGGGTTATAATCAAGAAGAAGGCATAGATTTTGATGAAACCTTTGCTCCCGTAGCTAGACTTGAGGCAATTAGACTTCTATTAGCATATGCATGCTCTAAGGACTTCAAACTATATCAAATGGATGTAAAGAGTGCTTTTCTAAATGGGTTTATTAATGAGGAGGTGTATGTAGAACAACCTCCTGGTTTTGAAAATCATCAATACCCTAATCATGTGTATAAACTGAACAAAGCACTTTATGGACTAAAACAAGCACCTAGAGCATGGTATGAGAGACTTAGTAAATTCCTATTAGAACATGAATTCTCTAGGGAAAATGTAGATACAACATTATTTCTGAAAAAGAAAAATAAGGATATGTTATTAGTACAGATTTATGTTGATGATATCATTTTCGGTGCTACTAACAATCGCCTCTGCGAGGAATTTGCTGATTTGAGGCAGAGTGAGTTTGAGATGAGCATGATGGGAGAGCTGAACTACTTCCTCGGGCTTCAATCAAACAATCTGAAGGAGGCATCTTCATTAATCAAGCAAAATATATCAAGGAGATGCTCAAGAAGTTTGATATGGAGGGAAACAAGTCAATCAGCACCCCCATGAGCTCATCATGCAAGTTAGACCAAGATGAATCAGGTAAATCTGTAGATCAAAAACTTTATAGAGGTATGATAGGTTCTTTACTGTATCTTACTGTAAGTAGGCTTGATATTATGTTTAGTGTGTGCATGTGTGCTAGATATCAGGCTAATCCTAAAGAATCACACCTAGCTGCAGTTAAGAGAATCTTTAAATACTTAATTGGAACTAAGAACATAGGGCTGTGGTACTCTAAAGAATCTAGCCTAAACTTAATAGGGTACACAGATTCAGACTTCGCTGGATGTAAGCTAGATAGAAAAAGTACCAGCGGGTCCTGTCAATTTCTAGGAGAAAACCTAATCTCATGGTTTAGCAAGAAACAAAACTCGGTTGCATTATCCACTGCAGAAGCTGAATATGTTGCAGCCGGGAGTTGTTGTGCTCAAATCTTATGGATTAAACAACAATTAGAAGATTATGGCATTAAACAAGATAAAATCCCCATTAATTGTGATAACACAAGTGCCATAAATCTCACTAAAAATCCAATTCAACACTCAAGAACTAAACACATTGAGATAAGACATCACTTCATAAGAGCTCATGTATTGAATGGTGATGTGTCACTCCAATTTGTGTGTACTGATAATCAATTAGCAGACATTTTTACAAAACCCCTAAGTGAAGAGAGGTTTAGTGTGCTTAGAAGGGGATTAGGAGTGATTGATCCATCCTAGTGGGAGTTTTTCACTAGATTAATTGATTTTGATGATTAGAATGAGGTTAAAATAGAGTTTCTATACAGTGATCATCAAATCAGTCCTTAATTAGCTGATTTTCCCTCATTTGGCACGATTATGGCATGGTTTTTAGGTGCGTGCCAAGGTTAGAGACGACTCGAGTAAGTTTCAGAGCCGGCTCCTAAGGGGGAGTCGACTCGCACATTTGCGGGAGTCGACTCGCAAAGTTGGCAGCTGAGGGGGAGTCGACTCGCACAATGTCGGGAGTCGACTCGAAGTCTACATGCGCTAACAGAGAGTCGACTCGCGCATATTCTGGAGTCGACTCGAGGTCGAGTCGACTCGCGACTCAGGGGAGTCGACTCGCAGTCGGGATCCGACTTTTTAACCCTAGGGTTGTCATTTCGCAAACACTTTTCCTCAAGCCGCCACTGTTCACAAAGCCCTAGAGCCGACTCCTAGGTCATCCCCGATCGTCTCCAAGCCCTTTTTCCGTCGATTCTTCGCCGGACATTGAGTTTCCGTCCGTTCCTAGGTCATTTCCGGTCCGTCCCGAGCTTCCTCTGTCGGTCCTTCACCGTCCTCTAGGTATTTTTCTTTCCGTTTAGGTCAAGATGCCTCGTAAGACCGTCGTTAGGAAGAGGTCCCGTCCCGAGGCCGGTCCCGAGCGGCGCTCCAAGGCGCGGCACGATCCCGCGAGGCAACCACCTCCGGATCGTTCCCCGCCTAGGGTGGTTCTCGTTAGGCCGTTGGCCGGGAAGGCCGTCACCTCCGGGAGGTTTGTCGATTTCGACTATCTCTCCCGGGAGGGGTTCACCATAGGCGATAGGCTTAGAGCCCAGGGCCTAGAGTACTTCCTCACCTTGGACCTTCCCACCTATCCTGGCCTAGTTCAAGAGTTTTACAGTACCGTCCATCGGGGAGATGGAGGTATCGAGGGCACGGTAGTAGGTGTCCCGTTGCGTGTCACAGAGGACCTCATTGCCCATATCCTTCACCTTCCATTAGTAGGGGTGGCTCCCGCACACCCTGAGGATAGAGTTGCGGCCCTTACGGTCGTCTTAGGGCATCCACCTCAGTCCCCCCTAGATGAGGTATCTGCTAGCTCCCTTCCTATTGAAGTGAGAATCCTTTTGAGCATTCTGTCCAGGTCCATCTTCCCTAAGACAGGGAGATTTGATTTTGTGAATGAGAGGGACTTAGCTATTATGTCTTGTATCCTTCAGGACACCCCGATCAACTTCCCAAAGCTCATTTATAGGTATATGTGTGAGCCCCTAGATAGACCTAGGCTCTCACTCCCATACGGGATGTTATTCACTCTTCTTTTTAGGCAGTACGAGATTTTCATTCCTGAGAGGGAACCCTCTCGTGCCTTGCGATGGACTGATCGCTTATGTACGGGGACTATGCACAGGATGGGGTTTCGGAAGAGAGAAGGGAACTGGGTTAGGAAGTCCACTCTCACTGCTCAGACCACCAGACCATCACCCAGTCCTAAGCCAGATTCAGACTACCCAGACCTTCCAGACCATCCAGACCTCCCATCCACTCCTCCTGCTCCTACCACCTCTGCCGGACCTTCCTCCTCAGTTCCACCATCTATGGAGGTCCGTATTGATACAGAGCAGCTCCGGGAGCTGCGGCAGGAGATCGTCCGAGATCTGAAGGACGAGCTGCTTCGGGAGATCCGCGGCTCGGTGCCTGCTCCCTCTTCTGCGCCCACTTCCTCTGCCCTGGTCCCTTCCTTGACAGCCGTGACTGACATGACGGCTCATGTACGGGAAGAGATCTACAATATCCGGAGTTTGGTCCAGGCCCAGTTCCATAGCATGAGTGAGGTCACGAGCTCCACTCGACAGATTCGAGAGGAGATAGGTCGTGACATGCACACCACCACCGAGGGGGCCGAGCGCTTGTCGAATGTACTCATCGACAAGCTGGACGCACTACAGACATCGGTGACTGGACTTCAGGCGTCGGTGACAGAGCTCTCCACTACACATAGCAGAGCCACCACGTCTATTATCACGCAGCTCGAACATGTGACAGATGCAGTCACCCTCCTCATGGAGCAGAGCCGATTGAGAGGAGGAGCACCATCCTCCAGAGGAGGTGCCACATCCTCGAGAGAAGGAGCCACACCCTCCAGAGGAGGAGATGCATCCTCGAGAGGGGGAGCTTCATCCTCGAGGAGGACATAGATGTGTTTGAGTTGTGTTTTGTCTTGCTTTGCTTTACTTATTGTATTCTCACATGTATTCACATTCATATCAATACAATGAGTAGACATTTTATCTTCAATTATGTGCCATTTGATGATTGGTTGTGCCATTGATTGTGTGTGATTACCTCCTTTTTGGTATGATGACAAAAAGGGGGAGAAATATGTATAAAATATGTAAAAAGGGGGAGAATCTGAATTTTAATCAAGCTAAATCATTAATGACATATAAGCCGAATAATTGATTGCATAATATGAAGGCTTATATAATTCCAAATGAAAGGGGGAGCTTTAACTCCGAAATTTAATGTTTCACTCCTTTCAAACTTGGATAAATTAAATTATCAGACATTTGAATTCATTTATGGATTTTACTTCATTGTTTTATGAGCAATTCACTTTACATATACTCAAAGTTTTGTCATCATCAAAAAGGGGGAGATTGTGGAGTGATTGATTAAAACCCCATTTGATTTTGATGAGCTCAAAGCATTTGAGTATATCTTGTGATTACTAATGAATTCAATTGAGTGTTTCAGTGAAAATCCTGTCCAAGTGTTTCTAGACTTGGTTCATAGTATTTTGGATAAGTTAAGAAGTCTGCATGAACCAATGTCTGAGACTCGAGTCGACTCCCGAGTATCACGAGTCGACTCCAAGCGTATCAAGTTCACTGGCACGAGCTCGAGTCGACTCCAGATCAGTACGAGTCGACTCCGACTGAGAACATACAGAAGGACAGAAAGCTTCAACTCAGAAACTGTCAACGAGTCGACTCCCGAAGTGCGCGAGTCGACTCCAATGTTCAACGAGTCGACTCCAGGGTAGTAAGAGTCGACTCCAAGAGAAATACAAAGAAAAGTCAGAGAGCAGTTTTCGGGTCTGAGATTCGAGTCGACTCCAGTGGAACGCGAGTCGACTCCGATGGTTGGCAGATCGACTCCAAAGAAGGTAAGAGTCGACTCTCAGAGGAACACAAAGAAAAAGTCAGAGAACGATTTTCGGACTCTGAGATTCGAGTCGACTCCCGCAGTACGCGAGTCGACTCCGAGACTGAGCGACCATCAACAGACAGAAGACCATGTTACTGCCTCTGAGATTCGAGTCGACTCACAGACAGCTCGAGTCGACTCCGAGACAAGCTTCACGTCAAAAGGCAGAAGACCAACTTTCGGAAACTGAGAGCCGAGTCGACTCCAAGGAAGTTCGAGTCGACTCCAAGACTGGATGAGCCAAAAGACAGAGAATCGGGAGTTCGGGCTCTGAGATTCGAGTCGACTCCCAGGACAGTCGAGTCGACTCGAGTGGACAAAATTCAAATTTGGATCCACGGACTTCAGTGGATGAGCCGACTCCAAAATTGCCACGTCAGCTCCAGAAGTTGACGAGTCGACTCCAGGTCAAGACGAGTCGACTCCCAGTCAAGACTGCAACTTTAATTCAAATTTGGAACAGTTGCCGAGTCGACTCCGGAAAAGCGTGAGTCGACTCCTGCTACAGCCGAGTCGACTCCTGATCGCGCGAGTCGACTCCAACCCACCAACGGTCATATTGTCAGGCTGCGCAGAGTGTGCAGAACGGCCAGAAAAAGCAGAGTAACGGCTAGTTTCCGTGGGGGTTGGCTTAAATAGCCACAGAGGACTGTAGCAAGGTAGAGAATAGACATTCCACTCCAAGCATTCAAGTTTTCAAGCTCTCCAAGTGCTCTTAAACGAAAAAGGGGAGATCTGCATTTACTGCTCCAACAACTTCTTCCCAACAATCAAAGCTTCCTCCTCCTGCATTCAAGTCGACCACTCTTTCAAGAGGAGACCGGAGTTCCAGAAGCCATACCTCTTCACCAGCTTAAAAGCGTTTGAGGGCTTCTAACTCCTTTACGATTATATTGTTTTAAATCTGCTTTTTGAGAAGCTATTTTCTGTTTTCTTCTATCTCTTGTATTTACTTGATTCAATCGGAGGATTGAATCAAGGGGTTTAAGGTTGGTTGGTGAGCCAAGTTAAAACCAACGTGTGTAAGGGTTTGATTGTGAGCCCGGGAAAACAATCGGGGTTTGGTTCTAGTCGGTGAGCCTGGAAAAACCGACCGAGTTCGTTGTGAGCTCGTAAAACAACAAGTTTGGTTGTGAGCTTGCAAAACAACCGGCTGTAATCCAAGGGGGTTATAGTGAAATTCCCAAGTGAGACTTGGGGAGTGGACGTAGGAGCAAGGGTTAGCTCCGAACCACTATAAAACTTTGTGTTTGTAGTGCATTGTCTCTCATCTTCTTCCCCGGACACTACTCACAGCACTTAGCTTTAATTAAACAACTTGCTATAGCTTTAAATTAATCATCCACAAAGTTTTAAATATTCAAGTTAATTTAAAAACCCAATTCACCCCCCCCCCCCTTGGGTTGTCTATCTGGGCAACAACTATCCTAAGGAGTGGATGTATAATAGATAATAAGGTTGGGGAGGGTAACAATAAGGAAGGTGAAGAAGAGGAGAGGAATGTATCACATGAAAACTCAAAACCTTCTTCAGCTAGTCCACCATCTACCACAACCCACATTCCAAAGGCTCCATTCCCTGAAGCACTTAATGCACCCTCTCCCTTTGGCAAGAAGGGAACTTCATTAGAAGAGATGATGGAGGTCTTCAAACAAGTTAAAATCAACCTCCCACTCCTTGATGCCATCAAACAAGTTCCCTCCTATGCCAAATTTCTCAAAGACCTTTGCACCCAAAAGCGGAAATCTAGGACACATGTGCCTAAAAAGGTCCTCCTAACTGAGCAGGTAAGTTCCATTCTCCAACACAACACCCCTTCAAAATTCAAAGATCCTGGTGCTCCCACTATTTCTTGTGTCATAGGAAATAACTCCATCGACCGAGCACTTTTAGACCTAGGGGCAAGTGTGAATCTTCTACCCTATTCAGTCTATGAAAAATTTGGGTTAGGTGAATTAAAACCTACTTCGGTGTCCTTACAATTGGCTGATCGATCTGTGAAGATACCACGGGGGATGATTGAAGATGTTCTTATCAAAGTAGACAAATTCTATTTTTCAGTAGATTTTATCATCCTTGATATGGAACATGTGCCCAACCTAAAAAAATAAATCCCTATGATTCTTGGTCGTCCCTTTTTAGCGACAGCCAATGCATGTATCAACTGTAGAACTAGGGCAATGGATATATCATTTGAGAACATGAAAATTAAGTTGAATGTGTTTCATGCCGCTGACCAACATGTGAGGGAAGATGAGTGTTGCCTAATTGACGAAATGGATGATCTTGTAGAGGAAGCCCTTCCCTATATCTTAGCAGATGACCCCCTAGAGGCATGCTTGGCCCATTTTGATATTGACAACTTTGATATGGACAAGGCCATAGAAGAAGTCAATATCTTACTCGACAATCAATCTCCCATGAGTTCCCTTCCTTGGAAGATCCGACCTGAACCTCTTCCCCCCATTGCTAGCGCACCACTTTGTCCTTCCATTGATTCTCCACCTAAACTTGAGTTGAAGCCACTTCCGACAACTCTTAAGTATGCCTTTCTAGGACCAGAAGATACCCTCCCTGTAATCATCACGGCCAACTTATCTACTGAACAGGAGGATAAACTTTTAAGGGTACTAGAAGAGAATAAATATGCCATAGGATGGTCTGTAGCCGATTTGAAAGGGGTTGACCCCTCTGTTTGCATGGATCAAATTCATCTCGAAGATGATGTAAAGCCCACCCGAGAAATGCAAAGAAGACTCAATCCTAACATGAAGGAGGTAGTCAAGAAAGAAGTGGTGAAGTTATTAGATGCCGGAATCATTTATCCAATTTCTGATAGTAAGTGGGTGAGTCCGACATAAGTGGTACCCAAGAAATTAGGTATCACTGTGGTTGAAAATACGGAAGGAGAATTGATACAAACACGCACAACCACGGGTTGGCGCGTGTGCATTGACTACAGAAAACTTAATTCAATGACTAGAAAGGACCATTTCCCTCTACCTTTCATAGATCAAATTTTGGAACGGTTGGCTGGTCAAGGTTTCTACTGCTTCTTAGATGGTTATTCTGGATATAATCAAGTACCTGTTTACCCGGACGATCAAGACAAAACCACTTTTACTTGCCCATTTGGGACATTTGCATATAGGAGGATGCCTTTTGGACTATGCAATGCACCCGCAACTTTTCAACGATGCATGATGGCTATTTTTTCAGATATGGTGGAAAACATTGTAGAAGTGTTTATTGATGATTTTTCAGTTTTTGGCCTATCTTTTGATGATTGTCTGGACAATTTGACCTTAGTTTTGAAAAGATGTAAGGAGACCAACCTAGTATTAAGTTGGGAAAAGAGCCATTTCATGGTTCAAGAAGGCATAGTTTTAGGACACGTCGTGTCCAAGAGGGGCATTGAAGTAGATAAAGCCAAAGTCGATCTTATTTCCAATCTCCCTCCACCCAAAACTGTGAAACAAATCCGATCATTCCTTGGCCATACTGGTTTCTACCGTCGCTTCATTCAGGATTTCAGCAAGATTTCCAAACCCTTGTGCAATCTTCTTGCTAAGGACACTCCCTTTGTCTTTGATAAAGCATGCGAGGAGGCATTTAAAAATCTTCGCTTGAAATTAACCACTGCACCTATCATACGGCCCCCTAATTGGACCCTTCCATTTGAACTGATGTGTGATGCATCCGACTATGCCATTGGGGCAGTTTTAGGGCAACGGCTAGATAAGGTATCTCATGTCATCTACTACACTAGTAAAGCACTCTCAGATGCACAATTGAACTACACCACCACTGAGAAAGAATTGCTAGCTGTAGTATTCGTGGTGCTAGACAAGTTTCAATCTTACCTATTAGGATCCAAGGTTACTGTATTCACTGATCATGCTGCCCTTCGACACCTTCTTGCAAAGGACACCAAACCCCATCTGATTCGATGGATTCTTTTACTACAAGAATTTGATCTAGAAATTCGTGACAAGAAAGGAACTGCAAATATCGTAGCAGACCACTTATCTAGGATTCTTCTTAAGCCCTCTAAGAATACCTCACCCTTACATGATGCTTTCCCAGATGAACAATTATTTGGGGTACAAGGAATGAAAACGCCATGGTTTGCAAACATAGTAAATTACCTTGCCATAGGACGAATTCCTGATGATTGGTCAACTCAAGACAAGAACCGATTCTTTTCACAAGTAAAGTTCTATTATTGGGATGATCCCGATCTATTCAAGTATTGTCCCGATCAAGTAATCCGTCAATGTGTCCCCGAATGCGAATTTCAAAGTATTCTTTCATTCTGCCATTCACAAGCTTGGGCATACCGTACTACCTACAAAACTCCTATTGGCATGTCCCCCTACCGATTAGTTTTTGGAAAAGCTTGTCACTTACCAGTAGAACTTGAACATAAAGCTTTCTGGGCTATCAAAAAGTTTAACTTAGACATGGCAGCAGCTGGTCCTAACCGAAAACTCCAACTAAGTGAACTTGAAGAGTTGCGCAATGAAGCCTATGAAAATGCTAAAATTTATAAAGCAAGGACTAAGGCTTTTCATGATAAAAACATTAACTGTAAGTCCTTTGAACCTGGTCAAAAGGTTTGGCTATTCAATTCCAAGTTGCGACTCTTCCCGGATAAACTTCGCTCCAGGTGGGATGGACCATTCATAGTGAAAAAGGTTTCTCCTTATGGTGCAGTAGAGATCCAACACCTCAATGGTGGACATGTTTTAAAAGTCAATGGTCAAAGGTTAAAACCTTATGTGGACTATGTTGCCGATGGGCAATTGATCGAATCCCTTAATTTGACGAACCCTGTTTATCAAAATAATTAAGGATGCACTGTGTCTAGCTGAAGACAATAAACTTAGCACTTAATGGGAGGCAACCCAATTCTTTTAGTTTTCTTTAACATTGAGGACAATGTTAGGTTTAGGTTTGGAGGTATTTTTAAGTATTTTTAATCATTTTTGTTTTGTTTGCATCTCTTGCATTCGTTTTCACTTCATAATGTCAGGTTTATCAAAAAAATAAAAAATAAAAATAAAAATATCTTTTAAAAAAATTGTGTTCATTTTCATTTTTATAAATTGAAAAAAATAATAATAATAAATAATAATGATAATAATAAAAAAAATTTAAAAAAAAATAATATTTTTTTAACCTAATTTCTATACATGAATGCGAGAATGATAAACACACAGAGTATATAAAATCTAAAAAGCCCAATGACTAGTCGGAAGTAATACAAATTTAAGTTCTTTTTATTAAGTCTCTCTTAGAAAGTTGTAAGCTGATTAATACTTTGGAATTTCACAATACACTGGCCGACCCTTCTAAGGTCTAGGCTCGACATTATGTTGATAGTATAGTAGCAACCTTGGATCTTGATGAATCATACTTATCTAATCCAAAAAAAAAAAATCATCAATAAAAATGGATTTAGTCAGGAACATCGAAAAGGGCTACCTATTGTCAAAGGTCAAGTGGGCTTGTGATGAGGACTCCGAGCATAAGTCCGTAGGGGAGTCTTAATGCCCGACACCTTATGCCAACTGGTGTGAGAGTTGTCGACTGATTGCTCGTTACACGGAGAAATCACCACAAGAGTAAAAGTGCACAATTTATATATCTTTCTTTAAAAAAATTAAGAAAAAAAATGCTGTATTGACCTTGAAAAAGACAATAGTGTGAAAGCCGTCGTTGTAAAAATTCGAGTAAACTGGAATATTACAGATAAAGCCCGTGAGGTACTAAAGTAAACATCCACAACTCTCGAAATTCTGCAGATAAGATGATTTTGAATCAGTGAGCAGGTCCTTTCGACCAATCCTTGGAAACTACTAGTATTAGCAATATTTTGAGATCCGAACTCTTAGCTTGTGTACGGTCCAGATTTTACTGAGCACTCCAGTATAAATAAGTCTTACAACTTCCTAAACGGAAACTTAATGACTTCAACTTAGATTGTATACTAACCTAGGATTTGGGCTGACTTAGTAAATAAAACCGTGTGTGCTTTGAAATTCTTATCATTTATGTATCTTAAATTAGATTTTGATAATATAAAGGGAGAGTTTTTTTTTCTCAGCTAGTATGCATTTGGAATTTGATTTTCACTTCATAGATCAATCAATCAAAAAATAATAATAATAATAATAACAATAAGAATAAATGATTTATTTTAAGATTGAAGTTTGTGGGTATCTTCACTGGAAACCCTCATGAGACTATAACTCGTCCACTAGGGTAACCTAGGGGTTTAAAGTCTTGTTGCATATGGTAAATGCAATCGCGATGCCTGCGAAAGTGAGTTAGAGTTTTTTTTTTTTCTAATTTTATTTTGCTCGAGGACTAGCAAAATGTAGGTTTGGGGGTGTGATCAGTGCTAAATAATGTACAAATTTATCTATTTTACAAAGCACTTATTATTATTATTAAGTACATATTTTAAATTTAAACATAAGAAAATGTGTTTCCCCTCATCATTGCATTTTAATAAATTATTCAAGTTTGGTTTAATTATTTATTGATTAAGCCTAATGTATGCAGGTCGAGTCAAATCCGTGGTTGGATAATGCCTAAAATCACACTGCACCATTTCACAAGTCCACAGCCAATCAAAGTCGACTCCACATCTTCCGGAGTCAACTCCAAAAGCTCTCCTCTAAGACTCACTGCATCCCATCCCAGCCTTCTTTTTCTTCATGCACTCACCCATCAAGACTTTCTTTCCATGCATTCAAACCCCCTTGTTTGTAGCTTCAAAACAGAGCCACCTTCCAACCAACCCGAGTGGACCCAAACCACCTTTCTCAATGCATAAAATAAAAATCTCCATCATCCCTCACGCCCATATAAATCTCCCATCCTCCCCTATCCTGAGCGTATCCTCTGCTTCCGAATGAGATCTACCTGCCATCCGTATCATCCCCTGTTCCCATCCTTCCCAAATTTCCTCCAAGCCTCCGAGCCATCAAAGCCCACTCCGTTCATCGCGCCCCCGCGTATCCCCTGCTTCCAGATTTCATACCGCGATGCAATCCTCCCAGCATCCACGAGTTAAGCATCATCTTCCTCCTAGCCGATTCTAGGATCCATCCTCTCCCCACTCCGTTCATCGCGTCCCAGCATCCCAGTCGGGATCCCCTCCGCTTCACCGATCCTCATCTTCACCCGGATTTGTTCCAAGAAAAGTCCCAACATCCCAAACCTCCCAGCCATCAAATCCTCTTCCGATTATCATCCACGGATGAGTCTCTGCGTTCCAACCGATCCGTAAGTTCCTCCCAGCATCTTTCGGGATCCCTCTCTTAGCCATAAACACCAACTTGTCAGCCGTTCCCAGCATCCCACTGATTCGCAAGGAGAATCATCCGCATGAGCCCAGCATCCACGGATCTCGCCCAGCATTCAACCATGTTCGTGATCAGCATTTCCGGATTTCCTCCCAGCTTCTTCCAATCCAGTTGCAGCCAGCGACCGTTCCGAGCAAGCAAAATCCTAGATTCAGCGCGTCTAGCTCCTTCCCTTCCCTCCCCACGCCCAAAACAGGGGAAGATCTGATTTCATCCCATGCTGAATCGGCGCACATGGGGGGCTGGTGAGGCTATAAAAGGAGGAGGAAGCTCTGTTTTGAGGGGGGGAAGGCCACGGTTTGAAGAACAGAGGAGGAGCCTCTGTTCGGAAGAGAAAGAAATACAAAAAAAGAAAGGAGGGGGGGAAGAGAATATTTTGTGATATATTGGGAATAATGGGAGGTGAAGGCTTTCATTTGAAGATGGGAGGTCGTCCGGAAGCCATGCTCGACTAAACATCTAGTCTAGGGCTGGATGAAGCCCTAGCAATGTTACAGGGCATTGTAGTTCTTATTTTCTTTATTATTTTGGAGCTTGGTTTAAATTCTTATTATCAATGAAAAATTCTTTTATGATGTTTAAACTTTGAGCATGCTATTTATTATTCATGTTTGCTAAAGTAGTCTAAGATGATCCATGCCTAGGAAGATGAGGTGTACTGCACCCTAGGTTAGCATAATTAGGTAGACACTTCTTGCTATACCAAAGATGGATTTTCTTAAAAGTCTTTATGCTTTTATTTTAAAAGGCTTGTAGCCAATATTGCTTGCCTCTCCAAAAGATAAAAAAATAAAGAATACAAACCCTGATGCAATGCTATGTGCTGGACTTCAAACCCTAGATCCATTTATTCTGATAAATTCTAATTCGTACTCATAGTTTAATTTAGTTAAATCAAGTTAGCAAATTCTTCTTCTTGATTTATTTTTAAAAGAAAAATAACTTATTCTTCAATTCCTGTGGACCGACACCCGTAATCACTATCCTACAGGATACGTGTTATTGCATGGTTTATTTTTGAAATTAAAAGAACCGATCAGTCCTTTGACCTGCGATGCTTCGGCTACTCACAGTGAGGTTATTGTAGTTTGACTGCACACATACATGGTCTCTAGCCATATGGATCCATGCAGTGTAGATTGGCTACAGTAGGTTCACTGTAAGAGTAGGGTATGCACCTATAAGGAATTTATCGACCTTGATAGATAAGGAGAGATCCTATGTGATTTATAAGACTGAGTTCGTAAGACCTCAGCCGGGGCAGTATGCACAGTGGAGAAAGAGTTTTCCACTCTCGAACTTAAGTCGAATAAATCTTCACATACGACAGACGATGGGGTTTGACGAGTTGTCCATGACCTCCGTCCTGTAGGAATCCACGATAGTAGGACTGTATCACATATTAACTGCACCTAGAGGTTCATCATTCTATTCTGCTGGGTAGCCACTACATGCTGCTAGGTGTCACTGGTGGATGGTGAGACTCACAGAAAATATCTCGATGATCGATAAACCCTAATGAGTTGAGTTGGAATCGTTCCAACCCATTGAAAGAAGTTTTCAATGATATTGAGATAAAGATCGCAATATATCTCACTACCAGTCAGAATAGAACCTATGGGGTCACACACACTAGAAGTATTGACCGGTCCGATGGTTGAAAAGTGATTATGAATCACAAGTAATCAATTCGATTGATAATAAGTTGAAGAAGAAATGAAAATTGATTAATTGGACTTAAAACACGAACCTACTTGGAGTGGGATTCCTAGAGTCCTAATTGGATTAGGACTGGGAGTCCTACTTGGAGTAGGACTGGGATTCCTACTTGAAATAGGATTCCCACAATCCTAATTAGATTAGAATTTTGAATTTATTTTGGATTTCTACTTAGAATAGGATTTCTAGAAATCCTAATTGGATTAGGACTTCGGATTCAAATTAGAGTCCTAATTGGATTAGGACTAAAATTAAATAAATCCTAATGGGATTAGAACTTCTTAAGTCCCAATTAATTATTAATCTAATGAATTAAGATGACTCCTAATTAGATTAGGATTGAAGGGTTCAATTGAGTCATGGTTCATTAAGTTCTAATTGGATTAGGACTTACCTAGATTAAACCCAATTAGTTCACCCTTGGACTAAGCCTAATTAGATTAGGGCTTAACCACATTAGGGCCTCCCAATCCTTACTTAATGAGGATTAGGGTTTACCATGAGGGAGGGGCGCAAGCCCCTCCCCTTTTTCATCCTTGGTGCGGCATGAAGAGAGGGGCCGGCGCCCCTCTTAGGAAATAAATCAAGGGCTCCTAACTTGTAGGAGCCCTAGATGCTTTATAAGGAGAGGGGCTTGGCGGCACCTAAGTATTGGAAATTCTCCTCTTCCTTGTGCCGTACACCCCCTCTTCTTCCTCTTGGTTCATCCGCAAGCAAGGAGAAAAAAAGAAGAAGGCCTTGGCGACCTCCACCTCCTCCTTTCCTCCTTCCAACGCAGGGAAAAGAAAGAAGGCTGCAAGGGCTTTGATCCTTCTTTGATCTTCATCCTTCTTCTTCCTCCTCCCAAGCACAATCAAGGGTTGATTCAAAGGGAGGACATCAGCCATTAAAAGAAGTCTCTGCAAGGGAGCTAGCACCCTGGGGAGACAAGAAAACCTTGATCGGTCCTCTACTTCGTGTGGATACCCGTAGAGGCCGGACGCTTGTGCGGCTTCAAGCGAGCCCTATTCCAAAACCACGATCATCAGGTTGCGGTGATCACCTACCCGCACAAAGGTGAAGATCTGATCTTCCTAAAGTTTTTAAAAGTTTTTAATCCTTATCTAACTACGAACATTTTTTTTGAACAACGTTCATGCGATGAACGGTTGATCCCGCGCATGCCTCTTCCGCTGCCATCTGAATTTTTTTAAATTTTCTGCGGCATGGGTGGGTTCTAACAGTGGTATCAGAGCCTAGGCATCGTAGATTAAGGTAAGGTTTAATTATCTAAAGGTATCTTAGATCTGAAAATTGAAAGATTATGCATGCTGAAAATTTTCTGCATGCAGATTTTTCAAGGTTGCTGAATTTTTGCATGCTGATTTTTATGTGATAAGATGATGATTCTAATTGCATTGTTAATGAGATTACAAAGTTTAGAATCATGATTAGCATGATCAGCAACTTATGTCATAACATAATCAATTAAGTTTCAGATCTGAAAATTATAATTGTTGCATGTGGTGATGATCATTGGATTCAAACCCTTTTGGTATCAATTGTAAAGACCTGCGATGTGATCTGCAATGTCATGTAATTTTTTAGATGCTTGCATGCATCTTATTTGATGTTTTGAGAGGCCTGCGTGCCTCGTAAAAGAGGATGTAATTTATTATTATTTTTATTTTTATATCTGGTTGTATTTCTGTGATGTGATGTACGTCAATGATCAAGTCGAAGATAGTCCATGAGATGAACGGCGATCTGAGCGGTTGATGGCGATAGGATCAAGAGTTGATCAGGGATCGAATCAAGAAGGCTCGGGACCAATTCAAGAGTTGAAGACCAACTGATCGATTGACGTGCATGTGCTTGTAATATGACCTAATTAGAATCCATGATCATCACCTATTTAAAGTTTAGCTTTACTTAATGCTGCGATTATAGCTGCCTGCAATGTGCCGTTTGCATGTGATGTGAATGAGAGTCGGTTAGATAGGTTTACATGTGATGCAAACTATTAGACCAATCCAAATGAGACCTAAACTAAAACCCCCTCAATCAAGTCGAGAGTGAACCAACATGAGTGTTGCCCAAGGTGATAAGCCAAGAGGGGGGGGGTGAATTGGTTTCTCTTGAATTTTTTTACTATCTTTCTTTAGTCAATTGATGAGTGAGTGAAATTAGAACAATGCACAATACAAACACACAAGAAGTATAGTGGTTCGGTGCTCTCCTAAGTACCTACGTCCACTCCCCAAGCGATCCCTTGGGAATTCACTATAATCCCTCGGATTACAGTTGGATTGTTTTCCGGGCTCACAATCCAAAAATCTTTACACTTTGGTTTTCCGGGATCACCAATAACCTATGTTGGTTTTACGGGCTCACCAACGAACCTTCACAATTGGTTTTATGGGTTCACCAATAAACCTACACCGTTGGTTTTACGGGCTCACCAACAAACCTTTACAAGGTGATTAAAAAGGAAGAAGAAGAATGTTGAAACTCCTAGATGAGCAAATATAACAATTATAAGCTACAAAGAACAGTTTAGAGAATAGTTATCGGTTGATGAGACTTCTCTCTTCTTTGTCAAGAATGCTTCACTCTTCAAGGGTGGATGGAGCTATTAATATCTCTTGGAATCTGCTCAACCACTTCCTTTTGACTCTTGAATGAAGCACTTGGATGAAGAAGATTAGGGCATTTGTATTTCTTGTGTAAGCTTTGATATTTTGCAAAAGGATGTTTATCTCTGATGAATAGTGTCCCTTTAAATAGTTTCCCTCATCCATTGGACAACCCCCAATGGTTAGAATTCAAAAACTAGTCGTTGCTTGCTGTTGGAAGGACAAAAAGTACTTCTGCAGAACTAGCCGTTATGCTTCTGCCCGTGCTTGGGTCGACTCAACTTTTACTGGGGTCGACCCAACTTTCACTTGGGTCGACTCATGCTATATTGGGGTCGACCCTCTCAGGAAAATACAGAACCTTATATTTCAGTCTTTCTTCACTTGGGTCGACTCAAATCTTTTTGGGTCGACTCAAGGTTCAGTTGGGTCGACTCAACTTCCACTTGGGTCGACCCTCTCAGGATTTCCAGAGAACAGATTTCCGAATGACATTACCTTTGGGTCGACTCATGTTCAGTTGGGGTCGACTCAAGGTTGGGTCGACTTAGGTTTCATTTGGGTCGGCCCTCTCAGGGATTCCAGAGACTTATTTTTTTGAGGCTTGAGGATTGGGTCGACTCAGCTTTCACTTGGGTCGACTCAAGTACTGTTCATCCGTGCCTTTTTTTGCAGAAGTGTGCCGAATGGATCCATGATGTGCCGGGGTGTACTCCATCTATCTTAGGGTTGACTCATTTCACACTTTGCTGCAACTTAATGTTAGATTCATCCATACAATCAATGAAATATGCCTCAAGCAATTTTGAATATATGTTATAGTGATGCTACATACTCTTAACAATGAAAATTACTATTGTCCCCTTAAGAGTACATTTCACTTGAGACTTTGCCGAATTAGAATTTAGAATTCACTGTCCCTTTTCTATCGCAAATTTTATCTCATTATTAATCATTGAAATACATCTTGATCTCATTCTACTAATGTATTAAGAATGATGAACTTAGTAATGATATATCATATTACCTTGTAATATTTAATTAGACACATCCTTAATCATTGTATTAATCATCAAAATACCACTATCATCCTCAATCTCCCCCTTTTTGATGATTACAAAATATTGAGTATGATCAAATTGATACTTATCTTAAAATTAATTTTAGAAGGGCTCAAGTTGCTGAATTTCAGCTTTTCAAATATGAGAGTGAAGTCTCCCCCTATTTCATCTAAATGTTGCCAATTTGAACTTTTGATCTTCTCCCCCTTTCTTTTATACTTGGTTAAAGATGACACTTCAAAAATTTGAGATAATGAAAGAGTTTCAGATTATGTATCGAGGTAAGAGAGGTATGTGCCAAATTCTGAAATTCGATTTAAATTTTAGACTTTAACATTTTTATTTTTACAAATTGCTCCCCCTTAAATATATAGTCTTTCCTATTATAATTTTCAACCTTGTTTGTCAACTTATTTCTCTTTCCTTGCTTCTCCCCCTTTTTGTTATCATCAAATAGGTGCATGGTAATAGATAAGTAGACACAATAATTAATAAACAGTTCAGTTTCATTGATCAAAATGGAACATTGTAGTACATTAATGCCAAAACAAAACAAATACAATGTTCCTCAATCAAAGTACAAAATACATGATCAACACAAAATACATATAAGAACTAGATATATATCCTAGGCTCTAATCATAATGCTAATATCAGCCTAGGGTGTATCTAATGGCTGTGATCTAGTTCTCATCCTCCGAGCATATGTGGCGTGGGGAGGTCGAGCCTGATGGGACTGAGTCTGGCGTGGAGCTCGGTGAGCTGGATGACTCTGTGCCGAAATCTCTGACTCAGCTGCCTGGGGCACAGATGGACCATGAACATCTCTCTCTCTCCGTAGAGCTCCTACCTGCTCTCTAAGATCGCTAATCTCAGCAGTCATAATATCCAATCTGCTCGTCAATCTATCAGTGATAGTCCTCGCCTGAGCTGACATAAGCTCAGTCATCCTACTCCAAAACTCATCTGTGTATCCTGCGGGAACAGATGACGAAGGTCCAGCCTCTGAAGGTGCTGTAGGATGATCCGCAGGCTCCTCATCCTCAGGGATGGGGTCTCCAATCTCTGGTGCATCACCCTCTGATACCACATGTATCCCAGCTCCTGCACGCACCCACTGCCCATTCACCTTCTCATAACCCATGCGAATAAGGGATCGTGCAGTGTACGTGTCAGTAAATAGTAGATGCCTGGAGATCTCTCCCTCTACTGATATGTCATGCTGTCGGAAGACCAGGGTGAGTATCATACCATAGGGCAAGGAGACTCTCGAATTGCATATTGCCTTTCTCATTTGTCTGATCATCATAGCTGGGAGGTTCAGGGGAATGCCCTGAATAACATACTCCATAACAACCAGATCTCGCTCAGATATGAGATCAAATCTTCCACTCTTCGAAAACAGTATCCGACCTATGAAGTTATGTAATAACCTCATCTCAGCTGATAGAGAGCTAGCTACTAGATTTTTTGAATAATCAAAATTCTCTCTCTCAAAAATCAGCTGTAGAGCTCTCAACTTGCTCTCTGGTTTTTCCGGTGTAGCTCCTTCGCAGGGGAGATGAAGCAACTCACTCAAGCTTTCTTCTGAAACCCTAACCCTTACTCCTCGGACTTCAGATATAAGCCCTCCCATTCCAACCTTTAAGAAGGCATAGAACTCACAAACTAATCCCGGGTATGTCACCACATTTAGGGAGCAAAGATACTCCCATCCTTGCCTTCGGATCCATTCCCCCAAACAGAACCCTTCTTGATCCAAAAACTCGGAATGGATTGATCGGTTATTTCAATTTCAAAAATAAACCACGCAATAGCACGTATCCCGTAGGATAGTGATTACGGATGTCGGTCCACAGAGATTGGAGACAAGTTATTTTTCCCTAATTGAATAGTTACTTCAAAGGGTATAAGCTAGAGTAAATGATAAAAACTAAGAATTAATATGGATGTAATAGTATGAATTATCTATGGAGGGAGGTGTTTAGGGCTAGAATCCACCGATAGATTTATATTCGTGACGCTTTCAATGATTGAGTTGTATTTAAGACTTGATTGCTTCCGACTACAAGCCAAAGCAATCATAAAAGAAAATTATAACTAATTTCCAGCATGAATCATCTAAGTCTAGCACAAACCATCTACTCTAACGATAAGCATGACCTGTCTAACCTAGCATGATGCATCTGATCATTAAATTATTAAACATGAAATCGATGTCACATGAATATCTCCTCCAAACCACAGGTGTTGGATTCGATGAAATAGATCAATCTATATAGAATATTTTATGCAAGATAAATGATTCACATAAATTGGATAAATCATAAAGATCAATTGATAAATTCTTCATCATGCAACACTCTTACAATACAAACTCAAATCAATAAAAATGAAACGAATACTCCTCTATGGCTTCATCAAACCCCTAAACCGAGGTTTAGCTGCTCATGATGCTCGGCGACTTTGATCGGCTTGCTGAGATGCTCCACGCCATCGGTCTCAAGTCCTTCCTTCTTTTTCTCTTTTTTTTTTCTTTCTCTAACTCATCCGCTCACAGCATCCCTCTTTTTTTTTTATTCTTCTCCGCACCATAACAGAGCATGCTCTGTTCCTTGGTTCTTCTCACCCTCCTCCTCCCTTCTCTTTGCCGATGGCTTCTTCATATAGACCCTCTCACCAGTGATGGATCCCCTGGGAGTACGCTGGTGAGGATGCGAATCCCGGATGCTCATCCGATGGGAGCTGGCTGCGGGATTAATGTGGAGTGAAAGAAGAAGGATTCACCAATTCCATGGGATCGCGGACGGTTGGAATGGCTCAAATCCGGCAGAGGGAGACGGCAAGATGCTTGATTTCACGGGATGCTGGAAGCGTTGATCATGGAGGAGTGATTTCCGGCTGCTGGGAGGTGGAACGGGCGGCGGATGGCACGCGGTTGATGCGGCTGGGAGGATCGATCGCGGAGGAGCTGGATCGTTGATTGCAGCTGGCTGGGATCGCGGAGACTAGGATGGGATCCGGATGCGCCACGGGCGGAGGAGGAGGCGGAGACGCTGGGATTTCGACGCGGCTTGATGGCAGAGCTGGATCTCGGCTGCGGGCTGCATCACAGGCGGAAGACGAGGCAGAGATGCTGGTTGCGGCGTGGAGCTGAAAATCCGGAAGAGGAGATGGCATGAACGCGGTGGGCACGACGCGGGATCGACGGAAGGAAGGTGGACGGCCCTGATGTTGGAATTTGTATCCTAAATGTCAATCGTCAGCATATTGATGATTGAATTTTGTAAATGAATTGACAAATTAATAAAGTGTTATTTGGCATTATTCATCATTTCATCTTCAAATGAACTCTTATATGATGAAGTCCTTAGGACTTATGTTATGATAAAGGAGGATTTATCTTTGAGTCCTTAAACTTGTTTGCGACGAAATGATATGTTGTTACTAGGACGACAACATTATCGAGATTAGGTCGTTGTGTGACATATACGTTGGTTGTCCTCTTAACCAAGGAGTGTGGAGACACTGGTATGCCACACAAGTAAAGTGTAGAAGTACATTTCACTAAACGTGACCAATTTCGGAACGCTCTACTGTCGAGAGATGTTCCGAGTGGATATGGGTATAAGTTTGGCCCTCTGACCTGAGACCGCAGCCTGTGACTAGCAAGCAACTCACTGTACTTTGGTACCGGACTATCTAAATTTCTAATTCAGTGACGGAAGGTCACTAGGTGCAGTCAAGTACTTGCGTAGTCAGTTGTGAGTCAAGATGGAATTGACCCCTCCTGAAAACAGGAGATAATGTCTTGTGATTAATTTAGCAAAACCTTGGCCAGGGTAATCCTAGTGAGGAGTCACGGGATATCTAAAGTTAATCACATAATGGATGTACTAATTATAGGGTTGACAGTGAGCTCTAAGTCATCCTGGCATTAGGAGTCAAAGGGATTGAATTATACAGTAACCATAGTTCAGGATTCCAGAATATTTGCTTCGCATATATTCGACCTATCCGGACGTCGGGTACCATTGCTAGATGGTCACATCGATTAGTGTAGAAAATTATTCCTATACTACCGGCTTAGGTTCGAACCTATGAGGTCACACGCATAGAAGATTCCTGATTGATCAAGAAAGCTGATGAATGATTAAGAATCATTCAGGGGTAATTTGGTCAATTTGATTGGCAAATTATCTTATAAAATAATTAAAGTAATTATTGAAGGATTAATTAGTAATTAAATTACTAATAAACTCAATTTGATTGAGTAATTGTGCTAAGGATGAGCCAAATTGAATTGGATTCAAGTTTGGGCTCAATCAGGGTTTTGACCTGATTGGATTAGGTCAGAACCAAAAAGGACTTAAGCTGATCAAATTAATTTCAAATTAATTTGTTCTTAATTGGGGATTGACCTAATTGAATTAGGTCCAACACAAAGTAATAATTCAATTTGATTGAGTTTGCATAAGCCAAAATTGAATTGGATTCAATTTGAGCTCAATCAAAGTCTGACCTGATTAGATTGGGTTCAACCAAACGAACACATCCATTGCAGCCTTCTTCCTCACCCGCCTCCTCCTCCTCTTCTTCTCCATTTTAGATAGGGTTTTCAGGGTGAATATCTAGAAGATTCAAGATCAGATCTGAGTCCTCTACTTCTCTTACAAACCTCATCTCTATCTGCTTCAAGACGATTGATCAAGAGTTGATTGAATCCCGGCGGGCAGATTTCAGCTTTCAAGTGTTCTGCAGCTGCTAGCACTATTGCGGAAGGAGATCCTTCAGGACTTCGCGTGTACTTCTCGTAGAGGCCATTCGTGTGCGTGGCTGCGAAGTCAAGAATCAGATTCACAACTTTCATCCATCATAAAAGGTATTAATCTAGCATTAATCATTTATTATGGTGTCAAGGTCTAGGTCCAATTCCCCGAAGTTTTACCCTCTTTTGGGGCTCCTCACGGAGATATCTCCAGAATCCATTCGATGGATATTCGGAGATTAATTGGAATAGAGTTCTTAAGTTTCAGATCTGATAGTTAATCATGCATAAAAGTTTTAGCATAATTGTTTAAACGATTCCGGCATAATCCTATATGTTCTTAAGGTGCTGATTTCTAGATTTGATCTTGTAAGCATGCATGAATTAAATTGTTTGATTCGGTTTTTCCGCTGCATTTTAAAACTTAAAAAGAACTACGTATGGCTTGATCCCCTTTATGAAGGGGTACGTAGGCAACCCGATCAGGTTCAGCCATGGTTTTCAAAAAAAAAAAAAAAATCAGCATGCTAAACACCGAAGAACCTAGGATTCACTTTCAATGGTATCAGAGCCAGGTTTATGTTTAAACTTTTATGTTTTAATTCTTGCAATTAAATCTGAAATCATTAACATGTTTAGATTAGATCTAAAATGCTTTTTATGATTGATTTAATTGTTGATTATGCATGATTAAGTAGATCTGAAATTTTGGATGCATATTGATGACCCAAAGATTGATTCAAAGATTGATTTTGATGATCACAAAACCTTGAAGTATAAATACTAATGTTTGTATTGCAAGGAGAAAGATATTTATTTTGCAAGGAACATAGCAAGTTGGAAGAATACAAGAAGGCCTCCAAAGTTCTCAAGAAAAGTTGGAAGAAAGCTACAATTCATTGGCCCAAGCTTCAAGTTCAAAGAATTCAAGTTGAAGGAGCAAATTCAAAGAAAAATTCAAAAGAATAGTCCTCGAGTCGACTCCTGAAAGTTTCGAGTCGACTCTGGCACTCTAGAGTTTCAAGGAACAGTGCTCGAGTCGACTCCGGGACTCTACGAGTCGACTCCGACTGAGAACAAACAAAAAGACAGAGAGTTGATTTTCTGCGCTACAGTGATCTCGAGTCGACTCCCAACTTCAGGAGTCGACTCCCAGCTTCAGGAGTCGACTCCCAGCTACAGTGCCGGCAGACTACTATTCACAGATCAACTCCTGTTTCAGCCGAGTCGACTCCTACTTCAGCCCCTTCCCAACTCCACCGGATAGGGAGCAAATAGAATATAAAGCATAAGAAAGTTAAAAATGAAAGACAAAGTAAATGAAAATATATAAGAAGAATCAAGTCTAATTATTAGTCACTTGGAAACACACCATAAGGATGAAGTCAATGCAAGATGATATTTAAATAGGGGGAGTGTATTTGAAAAGAATTGACTTTGATCCTTGACATGCTTGTTATTATTATTTTAATGCATGACTTAACACTTAATATATTTTGCATATAGTATGATGTCTTGATTTATGGGTTCTCAATATTTTGTAATGTTTCATACTTGGACAATTTGATTGAATGCATGAATTGCTACATAACATCTTTTGTTTAGTTTTATTGAAAAGAAATTTCAGATTTGTCATTCACAATCATTGTTAAAATCTGAAAGCTAAATAAAATTGTAGAAAGGAGAAGAGAAGAATATCTCTATTTAGGAAAAATAAATTGATTTTGATCTATCTTTCTACTCGCCTAACTTTGATACATAATGTCCTAATACTTGTTAAAATATCCTTTATTTTGTATCGAAACTCAAAATTAAACACAAAGATTCTGAAAGTGCTTTAATGGTATTGAAATATGTATTTTTCAATCATAATAATTTAAGATGAGCCACAATGTGAAAGATACATATCTCAAATTATGACTTAAAAGGCCTCTATTGAAAATCTTTATGAAATTCAGAATTTGATTTTGTATAAAAGCTCAAACTCCATATGATTACTAAATAAAATGTTAATGTAAGAAAAACAGAATTTATTTTGATTGCTCCGATACGCATCCGAAACATATCTTTTCTTATCATTAAAATGTACCAATATTGGTCTAAATGATGTGTCTTTCAATGATCTTGATTGCAAGTAAATATTTTTAAAATATATGACTTTATTTTAATATTTAAAAATTTATTGAGTTTCATGTATACATTGCTGAAAAATTGTGATTAAGAAATTGAGTTCTATAAATACATATACTTCCATGATCATCTATATGTTTTTTCTCTCCTATATCATTAAAGACTTTCATCAATAGAGTGAATGATCTAAAAGAAAGAAAATGTAAATGCTTTTGAAAGAAACTAAGCTTCAAATGAATTACTTTTGATTAATATTTTCATACATTTTCTCTAAGATTAGGAGAAAGCATAACTTGTTCTTAAAAGATTAAAAAGAGTGATTACTATAAATTGTGAATATTTCTAGATCACTCTACATTCTTGATATCATAAAGTTTCAGCTCTATTCACGTTTATCATTAAAATCTGAAATTCGACAAAAGAAAAGAAAGATTAAAGAAGAATGCATCTTTTAAGGGGGAGCTTTAGATATTCAGTATCTTATCCTAAAGTCACTTCAATTTGATGCATACCTTGCACTTTATGAATTGATTTTGATGAACCTCCTTATATTGCAAGACATGCTTTAATTACCTTGAGATGAGTTCTATAAAGGTTGTCTTATCTCAAACCTTGAGTCTTGTGAAAATAAGCTGAAACTTATAGAAAATATATTTTTGAGATTGACGATTTTATTGAACATTATCTTCAAATTTTAAAACTCTTAGATGGAATGATCAATTGAGGGGGAGAAAGAAAATTTCAGAAGGAGAGGTCTGATGGAACTTAATTGCATAAATTTATAAAGGAGAGAGAAAGAATACTAAATGAAAAGTGATCCTAATACTCTCCAATATGTATCATCTGAAATTTAAATCTGAAAACCTTTATGATACACCTTGAGGCGTGTTATTTGGTTAGTATATCTTATGCATAAATCATGAACCAAATTGCAAGTTGATCTTAAGAGCCTTTAACTTAATGACAAAGGGGGAGAATAACGTGTTGAATGGTCTTGAGTATCTCTTAGAAAATTTATTTTGAAATTCACTAATAAGTCCTAATTAGCTTGCTCTTTAGAACGTCAATTCTGTGCCAATTCATATTTTTATATATGTATCAAATTGTGCTTATTTTCTAAAGGAATAAAAGAACTTTGAAGACATTAAAAATTAATGATCCAACATGATGATATGTCTCTCAAATATATAAGTTTTGATCTTTTACTCTGAAAATTAACTAAAATTGCTCTCATGTTTGATAAAATACTTAATAGATTGGGCAAAAGGTCTTAAATGAACAAGCTTTCATACTTATTATTGAAGAGAGGTTAGATTTCCACTCGTGTTTTCTTTGAATATCATTTGTAGTACTTCTTGGATTAACCTAAGGAAGATTCCACCTACACTTGAATAAAAAACTATCTGTGGTATCAAATTAGAAAACTTCTTGAAATCACATTTAATGTGTTCTGTTCTGAAATTATCTTAATTGGCTCTGATCTGTGCTCATTAATTTGATTCCAATATTATTGCCTTGCGTTATATGATTCATATCCTTGCAATAATTTAACATTCAAATCAGAGTACAATAAGGAAAAGAAATATATGAGTATTCTGATCTTTATGCTTAATGTTTTCCTATCTTTTTGATGTTGTCAAAAAGGGGGAGAAATATCTAAGTATATGCTCATAATGCTTTATGTTTTGAATTGAATACAAATCAGCTGGAATTGACATATATTGATTATCTTAAGTGAGCATAATGCTTTATGTTTTGAATTGAATACAAATCAGCTGGAATTGACATATATTGATTATCTTAAGTTGATTAAATCTAAAGCATTATCATGAAGTATGTTTTTTAAATATATATGTTTTCTACTTCATGCAACTTTGCTATGTATTACTTCTAGAAAACAATATCTTTTATATTGCATATACTCCAAGTTTTGTCATCATCAAAAAGGGGGAGACTGATGACCCAAAGATTGATTCAAAGATTGATTTTGATGATCACAAAACCTTGAAGTATAAATACTAATGTTTGTGTTGCAAGGAGAAAGATATTTATTTTGCAAGGAACATAGCAAGTTGGAAGAATACAAGAAGGCCTCCAAAGTTCTCAAGAAAAGTTGGAAGAAAGCTACAATTCATTGGCCCAAGCTTCAAGTTCAAAGAATTCAAGTTGAAGGAGCAAATTCAAAGAAAAATTCAAAAGAATAGTCCTCGAGTCGACTCCTGAAAGTTTCGAGTCGACTCTGGTACTCTAGAGTTTCAAGGAACAGTGCTCGAGTCGACTCCGGGACTCTACGAGTCGACTCCGACTGAGAACAAACAAAAAGACAGAGAGTTGATTTTCTGCGCTACAGTGATCTCGAGTCGACTCCCAACTTCAGGAGTCGACTCCCAACTTCAGGAGTCGACTCCCAGCTACAGTGCCGGCAGACTACTATTCACAGATCAACTCCTGTTTCAGCCGAGTCGACTCCTCCTTCAGCCGAGTCGACTCGAGCACGCTGGGAGGCATAACGGCTAGTTTTTTTTGATTCCAACGGCTCTATTTTTGTCTCTAACGGCTAGATTTTTGTTGGGACTCCCTCTAAAGCTATAAAATCAAGAGAAGAGCTAGGGGAGAAGGTATGGAAGTGGGAGAAAACATTTAGGGAAGAGATTTGAAAGAGATTACAAGGAAAATCTTCCATAAGCATAAAAGGGCCATTCAAAGTAAAATAGAGAGAAGAAGAGCATCCAAGTGAATCCCAAAGCTTCCTCTCCATCCGTGTGCTGCCTCGGAGATCCTCTACTTCGTGCAAAATCAGAAGAGGGGGCAAGTGAAGAAGAAGCCGAGTTCCTCCATCTACAAATTAGTTTGAGGGCTTCTTCTCTTTTCTTTACTTATTTACATTTGCTATATTTGCTTATTTGAGAAGCTTGTATTTGATTTAAACTCTTGTTCTAATATCTTGTAACTTGATTCAATCAAGGGATTGAATCAAGGGGTTAAGGTTTGTTGGTGAGCCAAAGGGAAAAACCAACGTTGTAAGGTTGTGGTTGGTGAGCCTTTGGGGAAAACCAACCGGGTTGATTGTGAACCCGGAAAACAATCATTGTAAGGTTGTGGTTGGTGAGCCTTTGGGAAAACCAATTGGGTTGGATTGTGAGCCCGTGAAAACAATCGGTTGGTTCTAGTCGGTGAGCCTGTGAAAACCGACCGTGTTCGTTGTGATCTCGCAAAACAACAAGTTGGGTTGTGAGCTTGTAAAACAACCGACTGTAATCTAAGGGATTATAGTGAAATTCCCAAGAGGTCTTGGGGAGTGGATGTAGGTGCTGGGGTGCACCGAACCACTATACATCTTTGTGTTTGTGATGCTTTATCTCTTGTATTTCATGCCTTCCATTCATGCTTGATTGTGTAATATCTCTAGATTTGTTTCTATAGAGTTATAAGTGATTTGCTTAGCTTCCACTCCATTCTTACCATACACATAGATTAAAATTGATCATACAACTATAAGTTAATGTTAGATCAATTGCACCCTAAAGCCATAGTATAACTGCTCTAGCTTAATCTTCCACTGCTTTACTTGTAATTGCCTAGAGCTTAAGTAAATAACATCTTATTATTCCGCTGCATTCTATTCAAAGTAAAAATTAGGGAACATAATTTTTAGAAAACCCAATTCACCCCCCCTCTTGGGTTGTCACCTTGGGCAACAAGTGGTATCAGAGCAGGTGCTCAAGATTAATTGTTGATCTCACGATCAAGAGCCAAAGATCATGACAACTCAAATAGATAGTTTTCTAGGAGAGGGACAGTTAATTGATAGGCCTCCACTGTTTAATGGCATAGACTACACATATTGGAAAGCACGCATGCGCATTTTTATTCAATCACAAAACTATTATTTATGAAAAATCATAATAAATGACCTTCACACACTCTCTCAAACTATTAATGAAAAGGACTTAGCACAATTGAATGCTAATGCTATGAACATATTATATTGTGCTATTCATGAAACGAAGTTTAATGAAATTTCTGCATGCTTATCTGCTAAGGAGATCTGGGATACTTTAGAAAATATTTATGATAAATCTCAGATTAGCTCACATGTGCTTCAATTGCATACTAACAATGAGATTGCAGAATCCTCCACAGTAGCCGAGTCGACTCCCAGTTTGTCCGAGTCGACTCCTAGAGAAGAACAGTCTGAAAGGCAGAGACACAGTCTTGAAGACCCTGTGAACGAGTCGACTCCAAGTAGTTCCGAGTCGACTCCCAAGTTAGCCGAGTCGACTCCGACAAGGCCCGAGTCGACTCCGAGGCAGAACAATTCAAAAGACAGAGAATCATCTTTTAGGCCTCTGAGAACGAGACGTCTCCCGAAGATCTCGAGTCGACTCTCAAGTCAGTCGAGTCGACTCCAAGTAAACTCGAGTCGACTCGAGGAAGAAATAACAGCAAGAAAATTCAAAAGCTTCCTAAAGTCAAAGAAGAAGAGGAAGCAAGAAGAAAGGAAGAAAGAGATAAAAAGCAAGAAAGCTAGAAGCAACAATGAACTACAAGAGGTAACTAACTTATGTTTTATGGCACTAGAAAATAAAGTAAAATCTGAATCTAGTGAATTTCATGAAGAATTTTCTTATGATGAACTTTTAAATGCTTTCCATGATTTGTATGGTGAATGTAGAAAATTAGCTATGAAAAATAAAAATCTTAAAAAGCTAAATTTGCAAATTTCAAAAGAAAGAAATTCTATTGCTGAAATACAAGACAAACTAAATTCTGAAAATAAAAGCTTAAGGTTAAATTCAGAAGAATTGATTCAGAAAAATCATAGCTTAATCAAAACAAACCAAAACTTGAGTAAAGAAGTTAACCAACTGAAATCTCTTATTAACAAGTTCACTGTAAGTTCAGAAAGATTAAAAATGATGTTTGAAAGCCAACATGCTGATTTTGATAAATCAAAATTTGGCTTGATTCCTTCACTTAGCAATGAATCCCTAAAGAAAAATGTTTTGAATTTATCAAGCAAACCATTAAATAAGATAACATATTTCGAACATGAAAAGAATGGACATAACAACTTTACCTATCGTTCTAACATAATTAAATCAAGTAGTAAAGTTATTACAATTAAACAAATTTGGGTTCCAAAAGGAACCATATGTCCTAACTCTCAAGGACCCAAGCAAGCTTGGGTACCCAAAATAAAAATATGAGGATGTAGACATAGGTGTGCCAAGATACCCATGGAACAAATAGAACTTTCATACAAATGGGTGTTCTAGACACACGTCAAAAAAAATGAAACTTAAAACATACTTATGAAAAGTAATTTTTAAATAAAAAATAATAATAATAATAATAATGAAATCAGTAATCCTTGCATCTCATCATTATTTTTGCCTTAGTATTTGATTAAAATATGAATTGCAAGTATTGATCAATTTTATGATATAGAAAATACTTTTGGAAATATAATCAAATCACTTCATTTTATAGTATACTTTACTCACTATTGGATAAGTTGCTAAATGATTAATCAATTTATTAAAAATAACTCTATGAATTCTCTATATGCTTGATTGAGAGTTTTTTTATCCATGGCATTATTGTTTATTGATCATAGATATGATAATGTGTACTTGGTGTGCTTTTGAATATATGCACTATGAATACCAAGATTAAAGAAACCATCTTTGGCATATAAAATCAACTCATGCTAGTATGTACTTAATCTCAAAAGACCTTGCCATTGGCTTACTTAGATTATCTTCTGAAAGGTCAAAGTTTGCTATGCATGCTAACTAAGGAAACAAACAAAAATCAATTTCTAAATTGTTGTTTCCATCACTAAGTTTTCAAAAGCTTACATTGGATTTGTTCTTGGCAAATAAAATTAAAATATTTTCTGTATTTGCTAAATCATGTAAAAATGTTTCAAATGATAAAGGTTTCCAAACTGTGAAGATAAAGAGTATCATGGCACAATGTTGAAAACCAAAATCCTGATAAAGTTTATACAGAAATTAATTATTTCAGCACCAAGGACACCTTAAGTAAAATAGGGTTAATAGAATTCTTGAAGAAATGAAAAAGACAATTGTGTATGATAGTCATCTACTTAAATAATTTTTAAAAAAAAAGCTATCATCACTGCTTGTCATACATATGATTTCTATTAGATCTATTTTTTGATGAAAACTCCTTTTGATCTTCTGAAAAAATGGAAAATGAACCATTGCATATCTTTCACATTTTTCAGTCGTACATGTTATGCTTAATATGCTCTTATGAAAATAATGCCAAATCTGATAGAGATATGTCTACCCTTGGATATCATTCATCAAGCAATGCATATAGAGTATTCAATGAAAAGTTTTTAGATGCAAAAATATCAAGGTATCTTATTCTTTATGAGACTACTGATTTATTATCAAAATACTAAAATTAAATTATATATGTATATGGTTAATCTTTTACATATAACAATCTAAAAACTTGTTAATAATTATAACCAAATTGAGTTTTTCAGAAATACATTTAATGAAGAAAAATTGTTTGCTTAGAAGATGAAATAGATCTTGATTCTTGCATGATTAGAAGTAAAGATCACCATTATTATTTGCTTGCTTTATGAGCTTTATATTCTATCAAATGAGTGTGTAGAATGGACTCCTATATGCTTACTTTATTAAAGAAGATATATGTTAAATAACCACCATATTTGAAAACACTCATTACAAATATGATAAAGCAATATATAATTTGGAACAAGCATCAAAAGCATAATATAAAAGCTTAAGTAACCTTTTTGATAGAAAGTAATAGTGATAAATCTACACATCAAAAAGAAGAATTTGTGATATCTTATTTGCTCAAAATATGCATTGATGACATCATTTTTGGTTCTACTAATGAAGAGTTATATGAAGATTTTACTGAGCTCATGTAAGGTGAGTTTGAAATACGTATGATGAATGAATTAACATCTTCTCTCAAACTCCAAATTAAGACAAACAAGAAAGGGGATCTTCATTGACCAAAGTTAGTCCACAAGAAAACTCTTATAGAAGATTGGCATGAAGAAGGTATGTCTATAACCCCATCTTGTAGAATTTGAAAAGGATGAGCAAAGTAGATCTATTATTTTAAAGCTGTAGTGAAGCATGATAGAATAATTATTTTATCATACAGCTAGTAGACCAGATTGTATGCTCATTATGTGCACTTGTGCAAGCCTTCAATCTAAGTTTAATGAATCATATTTTATTGATAACAAATAAATCATAATCTGAATTTTGATAGAAACAACTGTTTAAGATAAGTTGATTAAAACTTAGCTAGCATGTCTTATTAATAATTATCTTAAGCAAATAAAATCTAAACTAAATCGTTTTTGAGAAATTGATTTGACCTTGATAAAACTTCCTATTGCCTCACATACTTGTCCTTGAACCATCTTGGTTAATGAAACTATCTCTTTAGTCAAGTGATATGTGCTTGCTTATATTTAGGCAATCTCTGGCGTAAAGTGACTCAATATTCAACTATTGTCATATCTTATATTGAGTCATCTAGTTAAAAAAAAATATGTTGGATGAATGTTTTGTATCTTGAAGAAACCAATGACTTTCTTTCAAGAAAGAAAAGGAGTTTGTTAATAATGCAGGATCCTTGAGCAAGAAAATGAGAGATCTCAACTTGAAGGATATCTCCATGTAAGATACAATAAACATTCACTTGCAAACAAGAGAGAGGACCTTCTTCAGCCAAAGGTTCATACATAAGAAATCTAGTAGGTATTTGACTGAAGAATGCAGAATGGATTGGTAATTCTAGATACTTCTTGAGCAAAGTCAACAACTTAAGTCTTATTATGGCATGATTAAGTTCTTTAATTATTAACTTTTGATATCATGGCTCTATACATATTGATTGACTTATGCTCTTAGAAATTGTTTCATGGTTTGCCTAAACTAAATGATTTCTTTGCCTATATCATAACCATGAAATACACAAGTATATGCTTAAAAGTTTGATGTAAAATAACTTGTGAGAAGTTATGAATCCATGAGCATAATAAAAATGTTGTTTGCATGATATACATATATATGATACACAAGATTAATTCTTTATTCTGCTCTTTCATGTAAATTACTTGAGAATAACAAAAAGAGAGAGAGATAAAGAAAAGAAAATGAATATTATTCAAGAGGTGTAGAATCTAAGCAAAGGCAAATACTCCAATCTTAAGGAAAAGTAAAACAAGCATAATATATTTGGCATATTTGGAAGGGATAAAATCCATAATTAATTACACTTAAACAGGGAGAATTCGAAGCAAACATTTTAATCCTTCTATATTGCTCATCATAGGGATGGTGCCAATGGGGAGGCTAGTGGTAGTACCCGGCACTATTTGACCCAACTATTCGGTGTAGGGCATATTAGGGACGGCACAAGAGGGAGGCTAGTGGTAGTACCTCGTGCCCCTTCCCAACTCCACCGGATAGGGAGCAAATAGAATATAAAGCATAAAAAAGTTAAAAATGAAAGACAAAGTAAATGAAAATATATAAGAAGAATCAAGTCTAATTATTAGTCACTTGGAAACACACCATAAGGATGAAGTCAATGCAAGATGATATTTAAATAGGGGGAGTGTATTTGAAAAGAATTGACTTTGATCCTTGACATGCTTGTTATTATTATTTTAATGCATGACTTAACACTTAATATATTTTGCATATAGTATGATGTCTTGATTTATGGGTTCTCAATATTTTGTAATGTTTCATACTTGGACAATTTGATTGAATGCATGAATTGCTACATAACATCTTTTGTTTAGTTTTATTGAAAAGAAATTTCAGATTTGTCATTCACAATCATTGTTAAAATCTGAAAGCTAAATAAAATTGTAGAAAGGAGAAGAGAAGAATATCTCTATTTAGGAAAAATAAATTGATTTTGATCTATCTTTCTACTCGCCTAACTTTGATACATAATGTCCTAATACTTGTTAAAATATCCTTTATTTTGTATCGAAACTCAAAATTAAACACAAAGATTCTGAAAGTGCTTTAATGGTATTGAAATATGTATTTTTCAATCATAATAATTTAAGATGAGCCACAATGTGAAAGATACATATCTCAAATTATGACTTAAAAGGCCTCTATTGAAAATCTTTATGAAATTCAGAATTTGATTTTGTATAAAAGCTCAAACTCCATATGATTACTAAATAAAATGTTAATGTAAGAAAAACAGAATTTATTTTGATTGCTCCGATACGCATCCGAAACATATCTTTTCTTATCATTAAAATGTACCAATATTGGTCTAAATGATGTGTCTTTCAATGATCTTGATTGCAAGTAAATATTTTTAAAATATATGACTTTATTTTAATATTTAAAAATTTATTGAGTTTCATGTATACATTGCTGAAAAATTGTGATTAAGAAATTGAGTTCTATAAATACATATACTTCCATGATCATCTATATATTTTTTCTCTCCTATATCATTAAAGACTTTCATCAATAGAGTGAATGATCTAAAAGAAAGAAAATGTAAATGCTTTTGAAAGAAACTAAGCTTCAAATGAATTACTTTTGATTAATATTTTCATACATTTTCTCTAAGATTAGGAGAAAGCATAACTTGTTCTTAAAAGATTAAAAAGAGTGATTACTATAAATTGTGAATATTTCTAGATCACTCTACATTCTTGATATCATAAAGTTTCAGCTCTATTCACGTTTATCATTAAAATCTGAAATTCGACAAAAGAAAAGAAAGATTAAAGAAGAATGCATCTTTTAAGGGGGAGCTTTAGATATTCAGTATCTTATCCTAAAGTCACTTCAATTTGATGCATACCTTGCACTTTATGGATTGATTTTGATGAACCTCCTTATATTGCAAGACATGCTTTAATTACCTTGAGATGAGTTCTATAAAGGTTGTCTTATCTCAAACCTTGAGTCTTGTGAAAATAAGCTGAAACTTATAGAAAATATATTTTTGAGATTGACGATTTTATTGAACATTATCTTCAAATTTTAAAACTCTTAGATGGAATGATCAATTGAGGGGGAGAAAGAAAATTTCAGAAGGAGAGGTCTGATGGAACTTAATTGCATAAATTTATAAAGGAGAGAGAAAGAATACTAAATGAAAAGTGATCCTAATACTCTCCAATATGTATCATCTGAAATTTAAATCTGAAAACCTTTATGATACACCTTGAGGCGTGTTATTTGGTTAGTATATCTTATGCATAAATCATGAACCAAATTGCAAGTTGATCTTAAGAGCCTTTAACTTAATGACAAAGGGGGAGAATAACGTGTTGAATGGTCTTGAGTATCTCTTAGAAAATTTATTTTGAAATTCACTAATAAGTCCTAATTAGCTTGCTCTTTAGAACGTCAATTCTGTGCCAATTCATATTTTTATATATGTATCAAATTGTGCTTATTTTCTAAAGGAATAAAAGAACTTTGAAGACATTAAAAATTAATGATCCAACATGATGATATGTCTCTCAAATATATAAGTTTTGATCTTTTACTTTGAAAATTAACTAAAATTGCTCTCATGTTTGAAAAAATACTTAATAGATTGGGCAAAAGGTCTTAAATGAACAAGCTTTCATACTTATTATTGAAGAGAGGTTAGATTTCCACTCGTGTTTTCTTTGAATATCATTTGTAGTACTTCTTGGATTAACCTAAGGAAGATTCCACCTACACTTGAATAGAAAACTATCTGTGGTATCAAATTAGAAAACTTCTTGAAATCACATTTAATGTGTTCTGTTCTGAAATTATCTTAATTGGCTCTGATCTGTGCTCATTAATCTGATTCCAATATTATTGCTTTGCGTTATATGATTCATATCCTTGCAATAATTTAACATTCAAATCAGAGTACAATAAGGAAAAGAAATATATGAGTATTCTGATCTTTATGCTTAATGTTTCCCTATCTTTTTGATGTTGTCAAAAAGGGAGAGAAATATCTAAGTATATGCTCATAATGCTTTATGTTTTGAATTGAATACAAATCAGCTGGAATTGACATATATTGATTATCTTAAGTGAGCATAATGCTTTATGTTTTGAATTGAATATAAATCAGCTGGAATTGACATATATTGATTATTTTAAGTTGATTAAATCTAAAGCATTATCATGAAGTATGTTTTTTAAATATATATGTTTTCTACTTCATGCAACTTTGCTATGTATTACTTCTAGAAAACAATATCTTTTATATTGCATATACTCCAAGTTTTGTCATCATCAAAAAGGGGGAGACTGATGACCCAAAGATTGATTCAAAGATTGATTCTGATGATCACAAAACCTTGAAGTATAAATACTAATGTTTGTGTTGCAAGGAGAAAGATATTTATTTTGCAAGGAACATAGCAAGTTGGAAGAATACAAGAAGGCCTCCAAAGTTCTCAAGAAAAGTTGGAAGAAAGCTACAATTCATTGGCCCAAGCTTCAAGTTCAAAGAATTCAAGTTGAAGGAGCAAATTCAAAGAAAAATTCAAAAGAATAGTCCTCGAGTCGACTCCTGGAAGTTTCGAGTCGACTCTGGCACTCTAGAGTTTCAAGGAACAGTGCTCGAGTCGACTCCGGGACTCTACGAGTCGACTCCGACTGAGAACAAACAAAAAGACAGAGAGTTGATTTTCTGCGCTACAGTGATCTCGAGTCGACTCCCAACTTCAGGAGTCGACTCCCAACTTCAGGAGTCGACTCCCAACTTCAGGAGTCGACTCCCAGCTACAGTGCCGGCAGACTACTATTCACAGATCAACTCCTGTTTCAGCCGAGTCGACTCCTCCTTCAGCCGAGTCGACTCGAGCACGCTGGGAGGCATAACGGCTAGTTTTTTTTTGATTCCAACGGCTCTATTTTTGTCTCTAACGGCTAGATTTTTGTTGGGACTCCCTCTAAAGCTATAAAATCAAGAGAAGAGCTAGGGGAGACGGTATGGAAGTAGGAGAAAACATTTAGGGAAGAGATTTGAAAGAGATTACAAGGAAAATCTTCCATAAGCACAAAAGGGCCATTCAAAGTAAAATAGAGAGAAGAAGAGCATCCAAGTGAATCCCAAAGCTTCCTCTCCATCCATGTGCTGCCTCGGAGATCCTCTACTTCGTGCAAAATCAGAAGAGGGGGCAAGTGAAGAAGAAGCCGAGTTCCTCCATCTACAAATTAGTTTGAGGGCTTCTTCTCTTTTCTTTACTTATTTACATTTGCTATATTTGCTTATTTGAGAAGCTTGTATTTGATTTAAACTCTTGTTCTAATATCTTGTAACTTGATCCAATCAAGGGATTGAATCAAGGGGTTAAGGTTTGTTGGTGAGCCAAAGGGAAAAACCAACGTTGTAAGGTTGTGGTTGGTGAGCCTTTGGGAAAAACCAACCGGGTTGATTGTGAACCCGGAAAACAATCATTGTAAGGTTGTGGTTGGTGAGCCTTTGGAAAAACCAACTGGGTTAGATTGTGAGCCCGTGAAAACAATCGGTTGGTTCTAGTCGGTGAGCCTGTGAAAACCGACCGTGTTCGTTGTGATCTCGCAAAACAACAAGTTGGGTTGTGAGCTTGTAAAACAACCGACTGTAATCTAAGGGATTATAGTGAAATTCCCAAGAGGTCTTGGAGAGTGGATGTAGGTGCTGGGGTGCACCGAACCACTATACATCTTTGTGTTTGTGATGCTTTATCTCTTGTATTTCATGCCTTCCATTCATGCTTGATTGTGTAATATCTCTAGATTTGTTTCTATAGAGTTATAAGTGATTTGCTTAGCTTCCACTCCATTCTTACCATACACATAGATTAAAATTGATCATACAACTATAAGTTAATGTTAGTTCAATTGCACCCTAAAGCCATAGTATAATTGCTCTAGCTTAATCTTCCACTGCTTTACTTGTAATTGCCTAGAGCTTAAGTAAATAACATCTTATTATTCCGCTGCATTCTATTCAAAGTAAAAATTAGGGAACACAATTTTTAGAAAACCCAATTCACCCCCCCTCTTGGGTTGTCACCTTGGGCAACACATATGATGCATGTTTGTGTTAGGATTAGTAACATGAATAAATCTGAAATCATAATATTGTTTAGATTAGATCTAAATAAAGTTTATGATTCATATGATCTCTGATTTTAATGAACAAATCAGATCTGAAAATAAAAGTGAAAAAACAAATACATAAGATGTATGTTGTTTGTATTAATTCATGTTGTTATATATATGTGATGCATGAATATAAAACATAATGACTTAAACATGAATTAAATCTGATTACATGTGATTAATTACAAAAACTCATATCTGAAAATGTGTTTTAAGAACTGAAAGATTGTAATTAATATGTAATTAAAAAAAAATATGCAATGATCAAAACTTTCATAAGTCTAAACTTAATTGAGAATTAAGTGTTATGAAATAGAATTGTAACTCAATTAATTGACATTGCATAATTCTTTGGGCATATGGGTTAGCTTGAATCAAGTTCTTAGGATTGGGTTAGACCTAAGGTTAGAATCAAACATGGTCTAATTAGAGTTAATTGATCAAATCTAATTAAGTAGTAACTAGATTAGGTCAAGGAAACTCTAGGTTAAATACAATAGTTGTAGATTGATCAATTCCATGTCTTTGATTAGACCAAGATGGAACTTGATTTAGGCTCAGAGGTGTAGCCCGAGTCATTTGAGTAATCAAATCGAAATTGATTAACCAGTCGGTGTCTAAGGTAAGTTTGGCAGTTTTGACCGGTGGTTTTTAATTGGGAGCTACTCGCACTGATTCGTCTTTGTCGAGTTAATGGCATATCCCTTCCACCGATCTCACTTACCTGGCCGACATGGTCAATCACATTTTGATTAGATCACTTAATGATTCGAGTTAGCCCATGCCTATAAGGAAAATCAGTTTGACTGATTTAGGTGCCTCCTTAACCGGTTTGAGTCTAATCTGATTTGGTGAAGTCAGTGGGAGAAATTAGACTAACCGGATCTTCTTATCTATCCTAATTAAGAAATCCTCTAAAATTATTAGGTCCTTAAAATGAAATGGTTATGGGAATAACTAGGTCATAGCCTCCCATTAAGTTGGGTGATAATGGGTCTAATGCTTTGATAATTATTGGAGGCGCGACACGCCTGGTACTTATCAAGCATTGGAATTGTCATTCAATATATGATGAGTTAAGTGTACCTTCAATAGGCGGTCAGGTGAGCCGAGCCACACTCGGGCTTGATCGTCTATTAGTTGATTAGACTTAACCCTATCATTTAATGGTTGGACCTGACTAGGGTATTCGGTGGAGGCGCCACATGCCTGCCGAAGAACCTAGGGCAAAATTATCACTAGAAGTTGCTTGGTGAAGCAACTAGTTTAGAACCTACCAATAGGTGCATATGGGTTAGCCGAGCCACACTCGGGCCTATATGCGATCTATTGGGTTCTAGTGCCCACTAAAGAATTAGGAGTAATTTTTCGAATTGGAGGTAGAGGCTACCAATTTGTATAAAATAGTGGGAGTACCTTTAGACTAAAGTCCAAGTCTAATGTGTTTAGTCAATTCATATACTAATAGCCAAATTTTTTTTATGCAGAAATGGCCACTAATTTGTCACTTCGCTCATTGTTGGACAATGACAAGTTGACTGGTCCAAATTTTAATAATTGGCATAGGAAACTGAAAATAGTGCTAGAGCATGAAAGGATCCTTTATGTGATAACGGATCCAGCACCTGAGCAGCCCGCTGCTAATGCATCAAGATCGGCCAGAGACACTTATCAGAAGTGGCTTAGTGACCGGATCACTGTTCGATGCATCATGTTGGCAGCAATGAGTGATGAGTTTAGTAGGCGTTTTGAGAATACGCAACCGGAAGATATTATTCAAGTGTTGAATGAATCATTCGGTGTTCCTGACGACGTTGAGAGGCACAAAACTAGTTGTACCATCTTCAGCGCCCGAATGAAAGATGGAACCTCGGTAACTGATCATGTACTGTACATGATTGAGTTGATCGAGCGTCTAAGCTCTCTTGGTTTTTTCCTTCATGATCAATTGGGGAAGGATGCCATACTAAACTCATTGCCTGGATCATACCGTCCTTTTCTCACTCATTTTCGTATGACGAAACCTGTAGTGAATTATCACCAATTGTTGGGGTTACTACAGACGTTTGAGAATGATCACCAACTTCTTAAGAAGACGGTGAACTTTGTGGGAGGTTCATCCAAGGGTCGCCCCTTTAAGAAAGGGAAAAAAAAAATAAAATCCAAAAGAAACAAGTGCACCATGCTCAGCCTAGTCAGAAAAAAAATAAAAAGGCTGATCAGAGCAAGGCGGAGTGCTTCTTCTGCAAGAAGCAAGGACATTGGAAGAGGAACTGTCCTCTTTACATTGCATCCCTCGATCCGAACCGGCCTAAGAAAAGTGGGCAATCAGTTGCCAATCAAGGTACTTATATGATAACACCTTGCAATTTTTCTATTTGTGATAATTCGACCTGGGTATTGGATACCGGTAGTCCTTTTAATATTTGCAATTCGTTGTAGGGGCTACAAGTCAGTAAGAGGTTTGAAGAAGGAGAAAGGTTCCTGAATGTTGGAGATGGAAGACCAGTTTCAGTTCTAGCTTTAGAAATTCTTAAACTTGAATTCAGCTCTCATGTAAATGTCCTTAGTGATTGTCACTATTGTCCAAGTTTTCTATTGAATATCATTTCTGTAGGCCTTTTGGCCAAAAATGGTTATGAAATATCAATAAAAAAGGATTATTGCAATGTCATTTGGAATGGTGTTGTTGTAATGAATGGAATTCTGAGTAATGGCATTTACATTTTGTCACAGCCTGTTCATGTAATGTATAAATCCAATAAGCACCCTAGAATAGATAATGTCACGGATGTCTACCTTTGGCATCATAGGCTAGGTCATATTAACAAGAATAGGATGAACAGGTTAAGTAAAGAGGAAATCCTTGATGTTAATGATTGTGAATCATTAACAACCTGTGAATCATGTCTTCTTGGTAAAATGACCAAATCACCTTTTACCGAAAAAGGTGAACGAGTCAGTGATTTATTGACCCTTGTACATTCTGATGTATGTGGGCCAATGAGCACAGATGCTAGAGGTGGGTATTCATATTTCATTACGTTTACAGATGACCTTTCTAGGTATGGTTATGTCTATTTAATGAGACATAAATCTGAATCATTTGAAATGTTCAAATTATATCGTAATGAAGTAGAAAAACAAACTGGAAAGAGTATTAAAACTCTTCGATCAGATCGAGAAGGTGAATACCTCTCCAGTGAATTTTTGACATATCTAGGAGAAAATGGGATTCTCTCTCAATGGACTCCTCCTGGTACACCACAATATAATGTTGTGTTAGAAAGGACAAATCGAACTCTGTTAGACATGGTTCGATCCATGATGGGGTTTGCTAATCTGCCTATATCCTTTTGGGGATATGCTCTTGAGTCAGCCTGCTATATTCTAAATAAGGTTCCAAGTAAGTCTGTAAATAAAACACCACATGAGATGTGGACTGGACGTAAGCCGATGCTCTCTCACTTTAGGATTTGGGGGTGTCCGGCGTACGTCAAACGTTTGAAGACAGACAAACTTGAACCCAAGTCTGACAAATGTTTCTTTGTTGGTTACCCTAAAGAAACTAAAGGATATTACTTCTACTTTGCTGAAGAACAAAAGTTGTTCGTAAGCAATAGAGCAATTTTCTTAGAAAAGGAATTCCTTGGTGAAGGAACAAATAGCTCTAATGTTGAGCTTAGAGAAGTTCAACATGTAGAAGATCCGACACCATCTACTGAACCAGTTGAGTCGGATTTGATTAGATCAGATCCAGAACCCATATTAGATGCACCATTAAGGCGATCGGGTAGAGTACCACGTCAGCCGGACAGATACTACGGTTTCGGGATGGGGATCCTATCGAACTTGATGAAAATGATGAGGATCCGATCACATATATGGATGCAATGCAGAGGTATGACTCTGATAAATGGCTTGGAGCCATGCAATCCGAAATGGAATCCATGAAGGTCAATGATGTTTGGACATTAGTTGACCCACCCGAAGGAATTAAATCCATAGGGTGTAAGTGGATATTCAAAAGGAAACGGGGCGCAGACGGAAAGGTAGAGACCTATAAAGCCCGTTTGGTTGCCAAGGGTTATCGTCAACGTTATGGTATTGACTATGACGAGACGTTTTCTCCTGTGGCAATGCTCAAGTCCATTCGGATTGTGCTTGCGATAGCAGCACATTTAGACTATGAAATCTGGCAAATGGATGTAAAGACCGCATTTCTAAATGGAGATTTAGAAGAGGAAGTGTATATGATACAACCTGAAGGTTTTACATCTGCAGATGAGTCTAAAGTGTGCAAGCTTCAAAAATCCATTTATGGATTAAAGCAAGCTTCACGGAGTTGGAATATACGTTTTGATAAGGTAATCAAAACATATGGCTTCATTAAGAATGAAGAGGAACCTTGCATTTATAAATGGGCAAATGGTTCAGTTATTATATTCCTTATTTTGTATGTGGATGACATTCTTTTAATCGGGAATGACATTTCTGCATTACAAGGAATAAAGGTTTGGCTATCATCTCAATTTGCCATGAAGGATTTGGGAGAAGCATCTTACATCTTAGGGATGAAGATCTATAGAGATAGATCTAGAAGATTGCTTGGTTTATCCCAATCCACATACATTGATACTATACTGAAGAGGTTCAGTATGATTAATTCCAAGAAAGGCTATCTTCCGATGGGCCATGGAATTAACCTCTCTAAAAGGGATTGTCCGACAACCCCTCAAGAAAGAGAGAGTATGGATAGAATTCCATATGCTTCGGCAGTGGGATCTATAATGTATGCCATGACATGTACTAGACCAGACGTGGCATACTCACTAGGAGTAGTGAGCAGATACCAGTCTGATCCAGGTAGCAACCACTGGAAGGTTGTAAAAACCATCCTTAAGTATTTGAAAAATACTAAAGATCAGTGGCTTGTCTATGGTGATTCTGACTTAAAACTTGAGGGATATACTGATTCAAGTTTTCAGTCAGATCAAGATGATAGCAAGAGCGTGTCAGGATATATCTTCACTCTTAAGGGTGGGGCCATCTGCTGGAAGAGTTCCAAGCAGCATACAGTGGCAGATTCTACATGTGAAGCAGAATATATCGCAGCATCTGATGCCGCCAAGGAAGCTGTATGGTTGCGGAAGTTCATCACCGAGCTTGGAGTGACACCCTCCATTGATGGTCCAGTGCCTGTATTTTGTGACAATACTGGGGCCATAGCTCAAGCAAGAGAACCCAAAGCACATCAGCGGACCAAGCATATTCTACGTCGCTACCACCTGGTTCGAGAGATCATCGATCGAGGTGATATTGATCTTTAGAAGATTGACACAAAAGAAAATCTGGCTGACCCATTTACCAAAGTCCTCGGCATCAAAGAGTTCGACGAACACAAGTCGAAGATGGGTATTAGATACTGTGCCGATTGGCATTAGGCTAAGTGGAAGTTGTTGGAATTTGTATCCTAAATGTCAATCGTCAGCATATTGATGATTGAATTTTGTAAATGAATTGACAAATTAATAAAGTGTTATTTGGCATTATTCATCATTTCATCTTCAAATGAACTCTTATATGATGAAGTCCTTAGGACTTATGTTATGATAAAGGAGGATTTATCTTTGAGTCCTTAAACTTGTTTGCGACGAAATGATATGTTGTTACTAGGACGACAACATTATCGAGATTAGGTCGTTGTGTGACATATATGTTGGTTGTCCTCTTAACCAAGGAGTGTGGAGACACTGGTATGCCACACAAGTGAAGTGTAGAAGTACATTTCACTAAACGTGACCAATTCCGGAACGCTCTACTGTCGAGAGATGTTCCGAGTGGATATGGGTATAAGTTTGGCCCTCTGACCTGAGATCGCAACCTGTGACTAGCAAGCAACTCACTGTACTTTGGTACCGGACTACCTGAATTTCTAATTCAGTGACGGAAGGTCACTGGGTGCAGTCAAGTACTTGCGTAGTCAGTTGTGAGTCAAGATGGAATTGACCCCTCCTGAAAACAGGAGATAATGTCTTGTGATTAATTTAGCAAAACCTTGGCCAGGGTAATCCTAGTGAGGAGTCACGGGATATCTAAAGTTAATCACATAATGGATGTACTAATTATAGGGTTGACAGTAAGCTCTAAGTCATCCTGGCATTAGGAGTCAAAGGGATTGAATTATACAGTAACCATAGTTCAGGGTTCCAGAATATTTGCTTCGCATATATTCGACCTATCCGGACGTCGGGTACCATTGCTAGATGGTCACATCGATTAGTGTAGAAAATTGTTCCTATACTACCGGCTTAGGTTCGAACCTATGAGGTCACATGCATAGAAGATTTCCGATTGATCAAGAAAGCTGATGAATGATTAAGAATCATTCAGGGGTAATTTGGTCAATTTGATTGGCAAATTATCTTATAAAATAATTAAAGTAATTATTGAAGGATTAATTAGTAATTAAATTACTAATAAACTCAATTTGATTGAGTAATTGTGCTAAGGATGAGCCAAATTGAATTGGATTCAAGTTTGGGCTCAATCAGGGTTTTGACCTGATTGGATTAGGTCAGAACCAAAAGGGACTTAAGCTGATCAAATTAATTTTAAATTAATTTGTTCTTAATTGGGGATTGACCTAATTGAATTAGGTCCAACACAAAGTAATAATTCAATTTGATTGAGTTTGCATGAGCCAAAATTGAATTGGATTCAATTTGAGCTCAATCAAAGTCTGACCTGATTAGATTGGGTTCAACTAAATTGCTTTGTTTTAATTCGGGTTTGATCAAATTTGATTAGATGCAACCCAAGGGGATTAGGCTCAGATGATGTGGCAATTATTGGTGACATGGAATTGGATTTCATGAATTTTAAATAAACTAAAATTATTGCATGGCACATGGACCCATTGCTTGACACATGGCGACATTGTTTGTTATTTGAATTTAAATTCAAACATTAAGCAATGTGTTAAATGATTTTAATCACTCAAACCATCAGCCAAGGTGGCGTCTGAATTTTTGAATGGATTAAATTCGAATTTCAAGAGGTGATTTCGAAATTATGAAGTGTTTTACCTTGCCGCATGGATTTCAAATTCCTTCCCTCTTGCACATGTGTTTAAAATTTGAATTTAAATCAGATTTGGTTGAGATCTGATTTGGGTTGTTCCTATTCCTTTGCATGTGCCAACTAAAAGAGGTTTTCTAAAAATAAATTTCGAATTTTGAATGAAAATTCGGAGGCCATTAAAAGGGGTCAAACATGGGCACCACGAACACATCCATTGCAGCCTTCTTCCTCACCCGCCTCCTCCTCCTCTTCTTCTCCATTTTAGATAGGGTTTTCAGGGTGAATATCTAGAAGATTCAAGATCAGATCTGAGTCCTCTACTTCCCTTACAAACCTCATCTCTATCTGCTTCAAGACGATTGATCAAGAGTTGATTGAATCCCGGCGGGCAGATTTCAGCTTTCAAGTGTTCTGCAACTGCTAGCACTGTTGCGGAAGAAGATCCTTCAGGACTTCGCATGTACTTCTCGTAGAGGCCATTCGTGTGCGTGGCTGTGAAGTCAAGAATCAGATTCACAACTTTCATCCATCATAAAAGGTATTAATCTAGCATTAATCATTTATTATGGTGTCAAGGTCTAGTCCAATTCCCCGAGGTTTTACCCTCTTTTGGGGCTCCTCACGGAGATATCTCCAGAATCCATTCGATGGATATTCGGAGATTAATTGGAATAGAGTTCTTAAGTTTCAGATCTGATAGTTAATCATGCATAAAAGTTTTAGCATAATTGTTTAAACGATTCCGGCATAATCCTATATGTTCTTAAGGTACTGATTTCTAGATTTGATCTTGTAAGCATGCATGAATTAAATTGTTTGATTCGGTTTTTCCGCTGCGTTTTAAAACTTAAAAAGAACTACGTATGGCTTGATCCCCCTTATGAAGGGGTACGTAGGCAACCCGATCAGGTTCAGCTATGGTTTTCAAAAAAAAAAAAAAATTCAGCATGCTAAACACCGAAGAACCTAGGATTCACTTTCACCTGATGCAAGGAGGGAGGAAGAAGATAAACAGTGGCTTATATATATATATTTATTTTATTTTTTTTATTGTAACACTGTTCATATGAACAGTGTTTTTCACGGAACACTGTTCATATGAACAGTGTTACCTCGGAATACTGTTCACCTGAACAGTGATTCCAGTAATTTTTGGAAAAAATTATTTTTCTTACTTTATTTTGACGTGAAAATGGGCATATATGAATTTAAAACAAGGATCTCCTCTATTTTGCTTAGTTTGGAAACGTGATGCGGAGACGGGAGTTTCTGAACCGTTGGATTGCTTGGATAGTGGTCGCGAGAAAGGAATAGAATTGGTTTGGGAATTGGCTTTGGATTTGAGGTAGGTTATGATCTTTAATTTGCTTGAACTTGGTCTCGAGCCCAATGTTATTTAAATTCAATTCTTGCTAAACTGCTTCAGATCGGACTCGACAAAACTAAAAATAGGACCGTGACTTAATAAAATTAATCAAACATTTTTTCCATACAAAATAAATTAATTATAGCTTTCAATCTAATTAGGACCAAAACCCATTTAATTATAATCTTAGCTTGATTACAACTCTATCAGGTTACCAAACCGGGTTAACACAATCTCCTCCTTATATGTTTTCCTGTAATTTTCATGAAAGATTGCAAACAAGAGAGAGACAAGTTCAGAGTCTGATTTAAGAAAAGAATTATTTTTTTTTACCATATTTTAAATTTATTTCAATGATCATTCAATTTCATGGTAAAATACGTATTTATCAGTTTAAGAACATTGATAAGTGCTATGGAAAGATAACTAAATTATAGATTATTAAGCACTTATCACATCCCTAAACCTATGTTTTGCTAGTCCTCGAGCAAAATTAGAAAAGAAAAACTCTAACTCACTTTCGCAGGCATCCCGATTGCATTTACCATATGCAACAAGGCTTTAAACCCCTAGGTGGCCCTAGTGGACGAGTTTTGTCTCGTGAGGATTTCTGGCTCAGATACCCACAAACTGCTGTCTCTACCTAAAGATTTTTTTTTTTCATAAAAGCTAGTTTCAAATGCATAAATGCCAAGAATTTCAAAAGCACACAAAGTTTTAATTACTAAGTCAGTCCAAATTCTAGGTTAGTATGCAATCTAAGTTAAAGTCATTAAGTTTCCGTTTAGGGAGTTGTAAGACTTATTTATACTAGAGTGCTCGGTGAAATCTGGACCGTTCACAAGCTAAGGGTTTGGATCTCCAAAATGTTGCTAATACCAGTAGTTTCCAATGATTGGTCGAAATAACCTGCTCACTGATTCAAAATCATCTTATCTGCAGGATTTCGAGAGTTGTGGATGTTTACTTTAGTACCTCACGGGCTTTATCTGTAATATTCCAGTTTACTCGAATTTTTACAACGACGGCTTTCA